>NC_132864.1:37701546-38021045 GCF_048164855.1 Canis lupus baileyi
AAATACATCTCTTATCCCTTGGGATGCTTTTGTCTACTCTATCAGAAACCCAACTAAGGAGTGACATCAGCAAAAATGGAGAAGTAGGGAACTCCACATTCCATCCCATCATAAAACAATGAAACCATGGGCAGAAAATTTCAGGACCACCTTTTTTTGGAATTCAGAACATGAAAAAAAAAAAAAAGGAATTCAGAACATGAACCAAAGGGTTGCAGCAGCCTGGGAAAAACTGATTCCAGAAAAATGACTGATGGAATGAATAAGTCACAGGGATGAAAGGTACAGCATAGGGAATACAGTTAATGGTATTGTAATAGTGCTGTTTGGTGACAGATGGTAGCTACACTTGTGGTGAGCAGAGCATAACATACAGAGTAGGTAAATCACTATGTTCTACACCTGACACTAATGTAACATTTTGTGTTAATTATAGTTCAATGAAAAAAATTTTTTAAAGATTTTATTTATTTATTCATGAGAGACGCAGAGGCAGAGACACAGGCAGAGGGAGAAGCAGGCTTCTCACAAGGAGCCCGATGTGGGACTTGATCTCAGATCCCAGGATCACACCCTGAGCTGAAGGCAGACACTCAACCACTGAGCCACTCAGGTGTCCCATGAAAAAAAATTTTAATGAAAAAATTTAAATAAGAAATGTAAAGTATTATATATCAAAAAGAAAAAAAGGCTGATTCTTAGTAAAAAAAACCAAGGCTGAACTCTTCCCAAATTTGATGAATTTTAGTTAATAATAAAAAGATGTCTAACAAAGAAAAGCCCAGGGTCAGAGGATTCCACTAGTGAATTCTATCAAGTGTTTAAAGAAAAATTAACATCAATCCAAAAAATACTTCCTAACTCATCCTACGAAGTGGTGTTACCCTGACCCCAAAGACAAAGACATCACAAGGAAAGTACAAATTGGTACCTCTTACGAATGTAAATGCAAAAATCCACAACAAAATACTAGCAACTGAATCCAACAGCATATTAAAAAGGATTATACACCATGACCAAGTGGGATTTATCCCAGCAATTCAAATTTGGTTTAACATACAAAAATCAGTCAATACAATATACCATATTAATAAAATAAGGGAGGAAAACACATGATCATGTCAATAGACACAGAAAAAGCGTTTGACAAAGCCAAATACCCTTTCATGACAAAAACATGCAACAAACTAGGACAAGAAGGGAACTTTCTCAATCTAATAAAGGGCATCTATGAAAAACCCAGAGCTAACATTATATTTAATGGTGAAAGACTGAACACTTTCCCCCTAAGAACAGGAATAAGACAAGGATATTCACTCTTACTGCTTCTATTCAACATTGTGCTGGAGGTTGCAGGCAGGATAATTAGACAAGAAAAAGAAATAAAGACATCCAGATTGAAAAGGAAGAGATAAAACTATATTTTCAGGTGACATGATCTTGTGTATAGAACATCCTAAGAAGCTATGAAAAAAAAACCCTCAAAAAACTATTAGAGCTAATAAGGGAGTTCAGTAAAGTTGCAGGACACAAAATCAATATACAATATCAGTTACACTTTTATATACTAGCAATGAGCAATCTGAAAATGAAATTAAAATAATTCCATTTACAATAGTGTCAAAATAATAAAAATACTTAGGAATGAACTAAAGAAGTGCAAGTATTAATGTATGAAAAACTATAAAATGTTGTTGAAAGACAATGGAAAGATCTGTGTTCATAGACAAGAAGACAGTCTCAAGATGGTACTCTCCAAATTGATCTTCAGATTCCAGTGCACTCCTATCCAAACTCTGCCTTTTTTTTTTTTTTTAAGTAGGCTGACTCTAGGGGCACCTGGGTGGCTCTGCTAGTTAGGTGTCTGCCTTTGGCTCAGGTCATGATTCCAGGATCCTGGGATCAAGCCCATATTTGGCTCACTGTTCAGTGGAGAGTCTGCTTCTCCCTCTCTCTCTGACCATACCGCCTCCACCCCCGCTTGTATTCTCACACTCTCTCATATGAACAAATAAAAAATCTTTTTTAAAAAGGTTTGGAATTGCAAGGGATACAGAAGAGCCAACACTGTCTTAAACAATGTTGGAAGACTCATACTTGGTGATTCCAAAACTTAATACAAAAACTACAGTAATCAAGACTATGTGGTACTAGCATTTAGACATATAAACCAGTGGAATAGAATTGAAAGTGCAAAAACAGGTCCATACATTTATGGTCAGTTGATTTTTGACAAGGCTTCCAATGGGGAAAAAAGTCTTTTTAACAAATGGTGCTGTAACAACTGGATATCCACATACCAAAGGATGAATGAACTTGGACCCGTACCTCATACCATATACGCAAATTAGCTCAAAATGGACTACATACCTAAATATAAGAGCTAAAACCGTAAAACTCATGGGTGAAAACATAGGTGAAAATCTGCAAGACCTTAGATTAGATAACTACTTCTTAGATATGACACCAAAAACACAATCAAAGCAATCAAAGAAAAAATATATATAAATTGCACCTTACCAAAATTAAAAAACTTTTGTGCAGCAAAGAGCATCGTTAGGGGCACCTGGCTGGCTCAGTCAGTGGAGCGTGCAACTCTTGATCTCAGGGTTGTGAGTTTGTCCTCCATGTTGGGTGTAGAGTTTACTTTTAAACACAACAACAATGGGCATTATAAAAAAAAAAAAAGTGTAAAGACAGATCACAGAATGGGAAAAATATTTGGAAATCCTATATCTGATAAGCATTGAGTTTACAAAATTATAAAGTACTCTTACAACTCAGTAAAAAAAGGCCACTCAATTTTAAAATGGGAAAGGAATTTGAACTGACAGTTCTCCAGAGAAGATATACAAATGGTCAATAAACACATGAAAAGATGCTCAATATTATTGGTCATCAGGGAAATGCAAATCAAAGATATGAGACACCACTTCACACCAACTGGGTTTAAAAAATAGTAACGACAAGGGGCACCCGGGTGGCCCAGTTGGTTAAACATCCGCCTTTATCTTGGGTCATGATCCCAGGGTCCTGGGATTGAGGCCCATGTGGGATTCCCTCCTCAGCAAGGAGCTTGTTTCTCCCTCTCTCTCTCCTCTGCTTCCCCTTCTTGTGGTCTCTTGCTCTCTCACTCTCTCTTAAATAAATAAAATCTTTTTTTTTAAAGGTGATGACAATAACAATAATTGGTGAGGATGTGGAGAAATTGGAACTCTTATACATAGCTGGTGGGAATGCCAGATGGTGCGGCTGCTGCGCAAAAGTTTAGCAGTTCCTCAAAAAATTAAACATATAGGGATGCCGCCAACATATAGCGGTTGGGTGCCTGCCTTGGGCTCAGGTTGTGATCTTGGAGGCCCGAGATCGAGTCCCGCATCAGACTCCCTGCATGGAGCCTGCTTCTCTCTCTGCCTGTATCTCTGCCTCTCTCTCTTAGTCTGTGTCTCTCATGAATAAATAAATAAATCTTTAAAAAAATTAAACATATAGTTACCATACAACCCAGCAATTTCTCATCTACTTCTTTGAGAGAAATGAAAACATATGTCCACCCAAAACAGAAAACACACTTGTACATAAGTGTTCACAGCGGCTTTATTCACATAGCTGAAAAGTGTAAATAAACCAATGTCCATCAACTGATGAGAGGATAGCAAATGTGTAGAGTAGCTCTCCCTTATCTGTGGTTCTGCTTTCCGTGGTTTCAGTTACCATGGTCTCTTGCATCTGGAAGCAGCGTCAGAAGGTCAGGCTAACGTTACGTCACAATGCCTACGTCATTCACTCACTCCATCTCATCACCTAGGCATCTTATTGATCATCACAAGAAGAGAAAGAGGGAGTATAATACAATAAGCTATTTGGAGAGAGAGAGACCACATTCACATAACTTTCATAACAGTATATTGTTATAGTTGTTATATTATTAGCTACAGTTGTTTTTCTTACTGCCCCTAATTTATAAATCAAACTCCATCATAGGTGTGTATGTTGGGGAGAAAACATAGTATATAAAGGGTTTGCTATTTCCCACAGTTTTAGGCATCCGCAAGGGGTCTTGGAACATAACCCCATGGTTAAGAGAGAACTGTAATTATTTTTGAGCCATAAAAAGAAGGAACGTGCTGACAGGCTAGAATGTGGGTGAACCTAGAAAACATGATGCTAAGTGAAAGAAGCCAGACACAAAAGGCCACATATTACATGATACTATTTAAATGAAATGTCCAGAACAGGCAAAGTCATAGACACCGGAAGTAGATTAGTGGTTGCCAGGGCTTTACCATATTTCATGTTGTCGAGGTTTCTAATGTTTGCCTTTGTTCTCTCATTAGCTGGCTTCCATCTGAGACTTCCAGATGGGCTCTACAGTCACTGTGTGGCTGGCATGGGTTCCCCATGGTCATGCTGGCCTGTCACTCCCAAGGGCTTGTACCCTGTGTGGGAGGGTGGCTGCAGAGTGCAGAGGTCCAAGGCCAGGCTGTTCGGTAGGATGGTTGGTGGGGGTGATTTGTGGGGGCCACACCCCACATCATCCAAGCCCAGAGAATGTTTTTTTTTTTTGCCTTTCTTTAAAAAATCCTTTTTTCATTGTGAAAGATAGCATTCAACATAGACAAATAGCTTCACAGATTATTATCAAGTGAACAATTCAGTCCCCAGGTATCATCTTAGGGTCTCCATATGTCCTTCCGCTCACCTTTCCCCAGAGGTAAAGGCTGTCTACTTTCTTTCTTTCTTTTTTTTTTTTTTTTTTAAGATTTTGTTTATTTATTTGACAGAAAGAGAGAGCAGGGGCAGTGGCAGGCAGAGGGAGAGGGAGAAGCAGGCTCCCCAAGGAGCAGGAAGCCCGACACAGGGCTTGATCCCAGGACCGCAGAATCATGACCTGAGCCACAGGCAGACACTTAACTGACTGAGGTGCCCAGGCGCCCCATATCCTCACTTTCATGGTAATAATTTCTTTGCTCCTCATAGTTTCATCATGTATATATGCATTCCTATGTAATACGGTTTAATTCTGGCTGCTTTTAAACTTTATAGAAATAAAATATATCCCTGCAGAGCAAATACCCCAAACCTCAGAAGCCTGAAGCAAAGATAATTCTGTGATTCTCAAGAACTTGTGTTGACTGGGTTCAGGGTGGATGATTCTTGCTCAAGGCCTTGCATATGGTCATGGGGGCGAGGAGCACCTTTGGGACCCCTCCCCTCTATCTCTGGTAGTCATTGCTAGCTGTTGGCTGGACCATCCACACCTGGCCTCTATGTCCGATCTAAGCTTGCTCCTTACACAGTGCCTGGGCTCCAAGAAGGGGCTGCTGGAGGGGACTGGGAGGAAGCTGTATCACCCTTTAGGACCTAACCTGGAAGTCACAAAGCATCATTCTTGTGGCCTTCCCTGATCCTAGGGGAAGAAACTCAGACCCCCCTCCCATGTTTCAATGATGGAGGTGGGGGTAGGAAATCAACAACCTGGAAGATCATGTACGTGTACGCACATGTGCATAGTGGCATAACACAACAGCCAAAAGATGGTGGCAACCCAAGTGTCCATTGATGGATGAATGGATGAACATTATATGGTCCATCTATACACTGGAATATTACTCAGCCTTAAAGAAGGAAATTCTGACACATGCTACCAAATGGAGTACATTGAGGACATTAGGTTAAGTGAACTAAGCCAGTCACAAAAAGCCAGATGCTGTCTGATTCTATGTGTATGAGGGAACTGGAGTAGTCAAATTCATAGAAACAGAAGGTAGAGTGGTGGTTGCCAGGGGAAGAAATGGGGAATTATTGTTTAATAGGTGTAGAGTTTTGGTTTGGGAAGCTGAAAAGGTTCTGGAGAAGGATGGTGGTGATGGCTGCACAATGGGAACGTACTTAACTTTGCTGAAATGCACACCCCAAAATTTAAGATGGTAAGTTTTATGTATATTTTACCACAATTTTTTAAAAAATTAACTTAAGTTTTAAAAAGAAGAGAATGTGTGATTAATAATATCTTTGGATATTTCTTTTTCTTTTTTTAAAGATTTTACTTATTTATTCATGGGAGACACAGAGAGGCAGAGACACAGGCAGAAGGGGAAGCAGGCTCTATGCAGGGAGCCTGATGTGGGACTCGATCCCAGGACCCCGGGATCACGACCTGAGCCAAAGGTAGACGCTCAACCACTGAGCCACCCAGATGTCCCCTCTTTGGATATTTCTAAATTTATGGCGTTTTTGGAAAATACAACCTGCCACCGAATCATACAACTTATAGTTTGGGGTCTTGTATCTCTTTACCCAACACTGAGTTTATAAAATTCTCACAAGTTGTGTGTTGCTAAGTTTTTGTGGCTGCATACTATTACCCCGTGTGGCTATGCTGTGATATTTACCCCTCCTGTGGATGGACATTTGGGGACACTCCGGCTTGGGGCTAAGAAAAACAATGGTGCTACAGATGTTCCTGTACCTGTACCCCAGTGCACATGGGCACTTGTTTCCCTAATTATGGGACAGATGCTCATTCAACTTTTTTTTTCAACTGAAAACAGCCAAAGATTTTCTAATGTGGTTGTACCAATATGCACCCCAGCATGCGTGTGAGAGGAGCTGTTTCTTCACCAACTCCCTGACACTCTGGGGGTGCCAGAAGATCTTTAACTGACCCTACTTGGCATTCTTCCTGGCAGGGCCTGGTTTTCTCCCCCCAGCTGCTCAGGGGTGGGCTGGCATTTTCAGAGGTGCATGTCTGCATCTTCCTGGGCCACAGCCCATCTGGGGAGGCCCTCCCAGGACAAAGTGGCTCCCAGGGATACACTTGGAAGCTGCAGCCCTCTCTCTCCCAGTTCCTGGCTCCTGGTCCACACACACAGTTCATATTTACCTCCACTGTAGTTTATCTGTCCATCTGATCCCATCTCCTTCCTCACTTCCAAAAATTATCCAAAGACTCTCAAAATTTCTGGTCCACTGATGAAATTTTAAATTATTTTCCATATTGCCATGGGTCTGTTCACTAGCTCTCTATATGGTTATTATTGTGCACAATGGGACATTCTCTATTGGGAGGGAGGGGAGTCTATCTGTTGTCTTGGACCTCATCCTCAGCCCAGGGTCTCTGACTCACTCCTGCCTCTCAGGTCCGGGGTTGTGAGCCCCAAGACCCCAGCATGCCCTGGGGATGGCCCTTTCCCCCCTGGAAATAAGAGGCCTACTGAGTTTGTGTCCACCCAGCTGAAAGACTACATTTCACCTTTCCCGGCAGCTAGATGTGGCCATGTGACTATTGTGGAATGGCAGCTTCTGGAAAGGTGGGTCCTTGATTTTTCTCCTTTGAACTTTCTTCCAGGTACCACCCAGGCCAAGCCCAGCCATACTGGTTCTTCCATTGTTCTACTGCTATTTCCCCTAGCCCACTCCACAGTGCTTGTTACTGTTCTGTCCCAAGGTCTCCCCTTTCCCAGAAAGCCTGTTCCATTTTCACCCTGGCGAACTCCTACTCATTCTTCTAAACCACATACAGGGCAGCTTTTCTCTACAACCTCCCAGCCTCATAGGTAGGTGGCGAGTCTCTTCTGCCTAACGCCTCTCCACCCACTATCACTGAGTCTGCAGAGTCTGGAATGAGAGCAGAAGTTACAGTCTGAGGCAGCATCCTTGCATTGTGGATGTCCAGCTAGCATGTGCTGCAGGGGGCAGACCCAGCCAAAGCCAATGGTAAGACTGGGCATCCCCAGCTCTGCATCTTTGGTGAGAGGGTGCAGAGAAGGGGGTGTCTGCAGGGGGAAAACAAGGGCAACTAGGGATGAATCTGCACTCCAGGCCCTGCCAGACTCCCTGGGCATGCAGGCAAATGGGCAAGCCAGGAGGCACCACATCCTCCCAATCCTGGGAAGGCAGCATGAGTGTCCCCATGTCCTTGGCATGGTTAACCTGGCCCTGGTTATCCAGTTCTGACTCACTCCTTGTTTGGGCAAAATTCTGGCCTGGGTGCCAAGTCCTGAGAGCTTGACAAAGGCCAAGGGGAGTAACAAGATAGGATCTGAGGGCCAGCTCCTGGGAACAGTGTGGGTACCCAGGCTGTGTTTACAGCTGCTTCCTGCTCTGGCTCTCTGTCTGGTGAGCTGGGTGTGGCCACCGTCTGAGGAGGTGGGGGATCCTCTCCCAGCCCTCCGGGTGGACCCTCCACACCAGTCCGGAGCGTATGAAACAATCAGAGGGCAGTGGGGACAATAGCATGAGAGCTGGCAGCAGGTAGCAGGGGTAAAATATTCTAAGGTTTTGGAGCAAAGATACTGTTAGAGGTTATTCACTTTAGAAGGTGACCACTGACACCGGCAAGGAAGATATCATTTGCAAACAAGTAAAAGAAAAAAAATAAGAAAGAGACAAAAAACAATCCAAAAGAAATCAGAAAGGAGGAGTAGAGAGGGATATCTGGACATAAAATGTTACAAGTAGATCCAAATATACCTATAATCACAAAAAATATAAAGGGACCAAATGCTCCAGATACAGAAAAAGATTGCCACCTTATATGAAAAATAATCCAGCCCAGCTTTCTGCAATTATAGGAGGCTCTCCTGAAACATAAATAAACACAATATTGAAGGTCAAGGGAGAGAAAGATACACTGTGCAAAAACCAACCAAGAGTGAACTTGTAAGCTATGTCAATATCAGAAATGCAATTTAAGGCAGCAAACTCCAAAGTTGATTTGTTGGAAACACAAATATAAAGCCAAGCTTCTGGGGATATGAACAAGAAAAAGAGAAATCACTAATAATAATAATAATAATAACAACAACAACAACAACAACAACAACAACAACAACCAGCCAGTAGGAAAGAGAAGGAGACTTAACCATAAATGCTCCAGCAAGTAAACAAACATCAGGAGCTATTTCTCAAGTGTATGGCAACAAATTTGAAAACAGATGAACTGGATAATTTCTTGGAAAAGCACAGTTTTCCAGAATGGAATCCAAGAGAAATAAAAACCCTGCATTGTCTTACAATTGATGAAATGTAATCGGTAATTTAAAAACTACTTCTCCCCAAATGTTTCAATAGCTTTACACAGAAATTCTAAGTTTCAAGAAACTGATCATTTCAATCTTGTACAAACTATTTCAGAGAATGGAAAAATAGGAAATGTTCTTACCTCTTTTTCACAAGGCTAATATAACCTTAATATACAAACTTAACAAGAATAGGACAAGGAAAAAAATTAATGGTAAATTTCACTCATGGAAACTGACGCAAACTGAATCTAATGATATATCAAAAAGATAAATCACTGTGTACATCCTCAAAATGCGAGGCTGGTATAAAATTACCTAATGTAAATCATCACATTAACAGAATAAAGGAGAAAAAACCCACAGTAATATGTGAATAGATGCAAAACTGTCCAATAAAATTAAATTCATTCACAATTTTTTTTTAAAGAATGAAAATAGGAATAGAAGCTAATAGGGCAGCCTGGGTGGCTCAGCGGTTTAGCACTGCCTTCAGCCCAGGGCCTGATCCTGGAGACCTGGGATCGAGTCCCCCGTTGGGCTCCCTGCGTGAAGCCTGCTTCTCCCTCTGCCTGTGTCTCTGCCTCTCTCTCTCTCTCTCTCTGTGTCTCTCAAGAATAAATAAAATCTTTTTTAAAAAAGAATAGAAGGTAATAAAGAGCATCTCCTAAGAAACTGTAGCAGACAACATAGCAGTAACAGCATTTTCTGCAAGACCAGAAACCTGACTTGAGACCTACAATGAACATCTCTCTCTCTCTCTTTTTTTTTTTTAGGTGGGAGAGGGGCAAAGGGCAAGAGAGAATCTTTTTTTAAAGTTTTTTTTTTAATTTTTATTTATTTATGATAGTCACAGAGAGAGAGAGAGGCAGAGACATAGGCAGAGGGAGAAGCAGGCTCCATGCACCGGGAGCCTGATGTGGGATTCGATCCCGGGTCTCCAGGATCGCGCCCTGGGCCAAAGGCAGGCGCCAAACCGCTGCGCCACCCAGGGATCCCCAGCAAGAGAGAATCTTAAGCAGGCTCCATGCTGGGCACAAGACACGGGGCTCAATCTCATAGACCTGAAATCATGACCTAAGCCCAAAGCAAGAGTTGGGTAGCACTTAACCAACTGAGCTACCCAGGTGCCCCACAATGAGGACTTCTATTTAATGAGCTACTGGACATCCTAATCAGTGCAATAAAACAAGATGAGGAAGATGAGGAAATAAAAGCGACTGGATTTAGAAAGAAAAACACAAGGTAAACATAGTACACGTGGATACTACAAAAGTCGATAGAAAAGACAAAATTCAAGAAAACAAAATCAGCTCGCCACTGTTACCTTGTTCAGATACATTTCCTCTGGCCTCCATTCCGATTCATTCCCATATGGTGTGGGTCACTCCGACTTTGGGAACCACAGCCCCTCCTCAAGCCCAGGCAGCCTTCATCCTAAGTTCTCTCAAGGCTGATCATTGAATAATGAGACTGTGGCCAATGGGATAATACTTTTTCTTTGGCTTGGTGTTGCTTCAATTTTTTTTTTTTTTTTATGATAGTTACACAGAGAGAGAGAGAGAGAGAGAGGCGCAGAGACACAGGCAGAGGGAGAAGCAGGCTCCATGCACCGGGAGCCCGACGTGGGATTCGATCCCGGGTCTCCAGGATCGCGCCCTGGGCCAAAGGCAGGCGCCAAACCGCTGCGCCACCCAGGGATCCCTGGCTTGGTGTTGCTTCAAATAAACAATTCAAAATCAGAGATTTTCTCCACTTTGCTACTGTAAGACATACTCCTTGTCCTCAAAGATGTTTCCCAGACCAGGCTGCTTGTTTTGGCAGAGCTGTCCTTGCCAATGAACCCCAGCTACTGGTATCTTTTGACAGAGAAAGAGAGCTCTGCCCCTGGCCTTTTCCCTTAAATGGTGATGTGAATGTGTTAGGTATTGTCAGAGGGCCTCGCACTAGCTGCAGGGAAGTGAGCCCACCTTGTCTGTCTTCTGTTGCCATGTTGGGAGTTGGGACACTCCAGGTATGTGTCATCTTCTCCTGGTGGATGAGGGACTTACATTCCCTACCATTGTGTTGCTCTTTCTGTTCTGGAGCCCAGGTCAGTTCACTTTCCTCTTACACCTTTCAGAGTTCTCTCCTGGGTGACTCTGGAATTATTTCCAGAGTTTGTCATTGTACTTGATGGAGAGGAGTAGGGAGAGATAAGTCTATGCCATCTTGTCCAGACCAGACGCATCCTTTTACTTTGACCTATTTGCATCTTTCTATTTAGAATGAGTTTCGTGTAGGCAGCATATAGTTGCAATCTGGCTTTTTAAATCCAGTTGGACAATCTCTGTCTTTTAATTGGGATGTTTAGATCATTAATATTTAATATGAATATTAAGATGGTTGAATTTAAATCTATCAGCTCGCTATTTTTTTATTCATCCCATCTCTTATTTGTTCTCCTTTTCATATTTTTTTGTCTTTTTGTTAAGTATCTGTTAAGATTCCATTTTATCTCCTTTAACTATATCTTTTTGATTTGCTTCATTTTTTTAGTGGTTCCTTTTTAAATTTCTAGTATAGATTTTTGGGTTATCACTCTCTACCTTCACATAATATCATAATGATATCACATATACTTTATAGACCTTAAAATAATATATTCCTGTCAGCCTGTATGGAGACAGATGGCAGCTACACTTGTGAGCATAGCATAACATATAGACCTATCAAAACACTGCAAAGCACCCCTAAACGTAACATTGTATGTTAGCTATATTTCAATAATAATAATAATAATAATAATAATAATAATGTATGCTCAGCTTTTGTGCAAATATTGCCATCCATTTTACCTGTTCATCCCCACAATACGTGGGATTGTTATAATTTCTGTGTTATAATTTAAATGTTATAATTTCTGTGTTAAACAACAAAGTATTTTAAAAGAGATTTTTAGGGGATCCCTGGGTGGCGCAGCAGTTTGGCGCCTGCCTTTGGCCCAGGGCGTGATCCTGGAGACCCGGGATCGAATCCCACGTCAGGCTCCCGGTGCATGGAGCCTGCTTCTCCCTCTGCCTATGTCTCTGCCTCTCTCTCTCTCTCTCTGTGACTATCATAAATAAATAAAAATTTTTTTTAAAAAAAGAGATTTTTAAAAATAATTTAAAATTTGTTAATTTGACTCCCATATTTACCATTTCTGGTGCTTTTTATTCCTCTGTGTACATTCCCATTCCCATCTGGTATCATTTACCTTGTGCATAAAGGACTTCCTTTAATATCTTTTGCAGTGCTGGTCTGTTGGTGATGAATTGTCAGCTCTTCTATGCCTGAAAAAAAGGTTTTATTTTTATTTTATTAATTATTTATTTTTACTTTATTTATTTATTTATTTATTTATTTATTATTTATTTATTTATTTATTATTGGTGTTCAATTTGCCAACATATAGAATAACACCCAGTGCTCATCCCATCAAGTGCCCCCCTCAGTGCCCGTCACCCAGTCACCCCCACCCCCCACCCACCTCCCTTTCCACAACCCCTTGTTCGTTTCCCAGAGTTAGGAGTCTCTCATATTCTGTCTCCCTTTCTAATATTTCCCACTCATTTTTTCTCCTTTCCCCTTTATTCCCTTTCACTGTTTTTTATATTCCCCAAATGAATGAGACCATATAATGTTTGTCCTTCTCCGATTTACTTATTTCACTCAGCATAATACCCTCCAGGTCCATCCACGTCGAAGCAAATGGTGGGTATTTGTCATTTCTAATGGCTGAGGAATATTCCATTGTATACATAGACCACATCTTCTTTATCCATTCATCTTTCGATGGACACCGAGGCTCCTTCCACAGTTTGGCTATTGTGGACATTGCTGCTAGAAACATCGGAGTGCGGGTGTCCCGGCGTTTCATTGCATCTGTATCTTTGGGGTAAATCCCCAGCAGTGCAATTGCTGAGTCATAGGGCAGATCTAGTCTACTCTCACCACTGCTATTCAACATAGTACTAGAAGTCCTAGCCTCAGCAATCAGGCAACAAAAAGAAATAAAAGGCATTCAAATTGGCAAAGAAGTCAAACTCCCTCTTTGCAGATGACAAGATACTGTACATAGAAAACCCAAAAGTCTCCACCCCAAGATTGCTAGAACTCATACAGCAATTTGGCAGTGTGGCAGGATACAAAATCAATGCCCAGAAATCAGTGGCATTTCTATACACTAACAATGAGACTGAAGAAAGAGAAATTAAGGAGTCAATCCCATTTACAATTGCACCCAAAAGCATAAGACACCTAGGAATAAACCTAACCAAAGAGGTAAAGGATCTTTACCCTAAAAACTACAGAACACTTCTGAAAGAAATTGAGGAAGACACAAAGAGATGGAAAAATATTCCATGCTCATGGATTGGAAGAATTAATACTGTGAAAATGTCAGTGTTACCCAGGGAAATTTACACGTTTAATGCAATCCCTATCAAAATACCATGGACTTTCTTCAGAGAGTTGGAACAAATTATCTTAAGATTTGTGTGAAATCAGAAAAGACCCCGAATAGCCAGGGGAATTTTAAAAAAGAAAGCCATAGCTGGGGGCATCACAATGCCAGATTCCAGGTTGTACTACAAAGCTGTGGTCATCAAGACCACAGGACCACCAGTGTGGTCCTGGCACAAAAACAGACACATAGATCAGTGGAACAGAATAGAGAGTCCAGAAGTGGACCCTCAACTTTATGGTCAACTAATATTCGACAAAGGAGGAAAGACTATCCACTGGAAAAGAAAAACAGTCTCTTCAATAAATGGTGCTGGGAAAACTGGACATCCACATGCAGAAGAATGAAACTAGACCACTCTCTTGCACCAGACACAAAGATAAACTCAAAATGGATGAAAGATCTAAATGTGAGACAAGATTCCATCAAAATCCTAGGGGAGAACACAGGCAACACCCTTTTTGAACTTGGCCACAGTAACTTCTTGCAAAATACATCCATGAAGGCAAGAGAAACAAAAGCAAAAGTGAACTATTGGGACTTCATCAAGATAAGAAGCTTTTGCACAGCAAAGGATACAGTCCACAAAACTAAAAGACAACCTACAGAATGGGAGAAGATATTTGCAAATGACGTGTCAGATAAAGGGCTAGTATCCAAGATCTATAAAGAACTTCTTAAACTCAACAGCAAAGAAACAAACAATCCAATCATGAAATGCAGGAGACAGGAACAGAAATCTCACAGAGGAAGACACAGACATGGCCAACAAGCACATGAGAAAATGCTCCGCATCACTTGCCATCAGGGAAATACAAATCAAAACCACAATGAGATACCACCTCACACCAGTGAGAATGGGGAAAATTAACAAGGCAGGAAACCACAAATGTTGGAGAGGGTGTGGAGAAAGGGGAAACTCCTGCACTGTTGGTGGGAATGTGAACTGGTGCAGCCACTCTGGAAAACTGTGTGGAGGTTCCTCAAAGAGTATTTATTTATTTTAGATTTTTATTTATTCATTCATGAGAGACACACAGAGAGAGGCAGAGACATAGGCAGAGGGAGACACAGGCACCCCCCTGAGCAGGGAGCCCGATGCAGGACTCGATCCCAAGACCCCGGGATCACCACCTGAGCCAAAGATAGAGGCTCAACCACTGAGTCACCCAGTCATCCCTTTATTTTTCTTTTTAAAAGATTTTATTTTGAACTTATTCTAGATCCACAAGAACTTACAAATATAGTATAGAAATGTCCTGTGTACCCTTCACCCAGTTATCCCTAGTGATTACATTCTACATAATTTTAGTCCAGTATCAAAATCAGGAATTTGACATGGGTACAACGTGTTCTTATAATTCGATATCACTATGTATACACAATGTGTATATGTAATTCTATGCATGTAATTTATCAAATGTGTAGATTCATGTAACCACTGCCTAAATCAAGGTATAGACTACTCTACCACCAGAAAGATCCGCCTTGTACTATCCCTTTATAACCATATCCACCCTCTTCCTCTGCCTTAATCCCTAACCCCTAGGAAACACACATCTGTTTCATCTCTATAATTTTGTCATTTTATAGAAATAGAAGCGGAGTATGTATTCAGTTGGGGTTGGCTTTTGTCACTTAATACCCTTGAGATCCATCTAAGTTAATTGTGTATATTGATGCTTTCTTTGGTCTCTTTTATTGCTGAATTCTATAGTTTGTTTAACCACTAACCTATTAGGGGACATTTGGGTCATTTCCAGTTTGAGGCTATTACAAATAAAGCTATCAACAATCATGTACAGGTTTTTGTGCACTCATTTTTTTTTCCTGGAATAAAGGCCCAGAAGTGCAATTGCTGGATTATATTGTAATATGTGTTTCGTCTTTTTTTTAAAGATCTTTTTAAAAGATTTATTTATTTATGATAGACACAGAGAGAGAGAGAGAGGGGCAGAGACACAGGCAGAGGGAGAAGCAGGCTCCATGCCGGGAGCCCGACATGGGACTCGATCCCTGGACTCCAGGATCGCGCCCTGGGCCAAAGGCAGGCGCCAAACCGCTGAGCCACCCAGGGATCCCACATTCTCTGTGAGAGTCACAGAGAGGCAAAGGGAGAAGCAGGCTCCCTACAGGGATCCCAATGAGGGACTCAATCCCAAAATCCCGGGATCATGCCTTGAGCCAAAGGCAAATGCTCAACCACTGAGCCACCCAGGTGTCCCAGTTCTAAAGCTTTTTTAAAAAGATCCCATGAGGGGCACCTGGGTGGCTCAGTCATTTAGGCATCTGCCTTCGGCTCAGGTCATGATCCCAGGGTCCTGGGATGGAGCTTCACATTGGGTTCCCTGCTCAGTGGGGTTCCCTGCTTCTCCCTCTGCCGCTCCTCCCTGCTTATGCTCTCTCTCTCATAAATAAAAAAGTCTTTAAAAAAAAGATTCCATGAAATTACTACATTGACAATTATGTCAAGAACAAAAAGGGACAGTATTTTCCCCAGCTTTATTGAGATATAACTGACATAAACTTTGTATGTATAACTTAAAGGTATATAACCCAGTGGTTTGATATGCATATTGCAAAATGATTACCACCATAAGTTGCCTTAACACATCCATGCCTCACATAGCTATAACATATAGCTATGTTTCTCTTGTGATGAGAACTTTTAAGATCTACTCTCTTAGCAACTTTCAAATACACAAAACAATACTGGTTAACCTTAGTCACCATGCTGCCCATCACATCCCCAGAACTTATTTTGCTTACTACTGGATTGGGACAATTTTAGTTCTTCCTTTCTGATCTGTATTTCTTCTATTTTTTTTTCTTGCTTTTTGGAATTTCAAGTAGTATCTTCAACAAAAGTGGTGAGAGTATAATTCTTGTGTTGTCTCCAGACTTTGTAGGAAGTTTTGAAATTAGTTTGGAGTCCTTCAACTTTGTTGTTTTGTTTTGTTTTTTTCTTCAATATCATTATGGCTATTCTGGATTTCACTTCGAATATTGGGGCCAGCTTATCAACCTCTGACATAAACTCATCTGGGATTTTGCTGAATCTATAGATCAATTTGGGGAGTGTTGCCATCTTAACAATAGTAAGTGTTGTGATCTAGGAACATGAAATATCTTTCCATGTATTTAGGTCTTCTTTAATTTCTTTCAACAATGTTTGTAGTTTTCAGAGTGTAAGTTTTACACTTATTTTGTTAAATTCCCAACTATTTCATTCGTTTAAGTATTTTATTCTTTCCAATGCTATTGCAAATGGAATCATTTTCGTAATTTCCATATTGCTCTTGCTGGTGTGTAGAAACATGATTGTTTTGTGTTTTAATCTTGGACCCTGTATCCTTCATAAACTTGTTTTGTTAGTTCTAATAATTTTTTAGTGGCTTCCTTAGGATTTCCTATGTACAGTACCATGTCATCAATAAATAGTGGTAGTTTTACTTCTTCCTTTCCAGTCTTGGCCTTCTAATTTTTACTTGCCTCATTGCCTAGTTTGAAATCCCTAGTACAATATTAAATAAAAGTTATGAGAACAAACATCTTTGTCTTACTCCTGATCCCAGGGGGAAAATGTTCATTCTCTCATCATTAATATGATGAAAACTAGCTGTGGGTTTTTCATAGATGCCCTTTATCGGAGGGAGGAAGAGCCCTTTCATTCCTAGCTTGCTATGTGTTTTTATCAAGAAAGGATATTAGATTTGTGAAATACCCTTTCTTTGTCTATTGAGATGATGATACTGTTCTTGTCTTGATTCTACTGATATGGTGTGCTACATTAATTGATTTTTAAATCTTTTTTTTTTTTAATTTTTTTTTCATTTATTTATGATAGTCACAGAGAGAGAGAGAGAGAGAGAGAGAGAGAGGCAGAGACACAGGCAGAGGGAGAAGCAGGCTCCATGCACCGGGAGCCTGACGTGGGATTCGATCCCGGGTCTCCAGGATCGCGCCCCGGGCCAAAGGCAGGCGCCAAACCGCTGCGCCACCCAGGGATCCCCCATTAATTGATTTTTAAATGTTAAATCAATTTTACATTCCTGGAATAAGTCCCATTTGGTCATATAGTGTGTGTGTGTGTGTGTGTGTGTGTGTGTGTGTGTGTGTTACTGGATTCTGTTTGTTAGTATATTGTTGGGTATTTTTGCATCTTTATTTTTAAAAGTTATTGGTTGTAGTTTTCTTATGATGTCTTTGACTTTGGAGCAGGGCAATGCTGGCCTCATAGAGTGAGTCAGGAAGTGTTCCCATCTCTTCTGTTTTTTGGTAACAGTTTGAGATTGATTGGTGTTAGTTCTTATTGACATAGTTGGTAGAATTTTACTAGAGAATTCCTTCTGGTCCTTGACTTCTCATTGTTGGTAGTTTTCGGTTTTTTTTTTTTTTTTTTTATTAACTCAACCTCATGTTACAGATCTATTAAGATTTCCTATTTCTTCTTGAGTCAGTTTAAGTAGTTTGTGTTTCTAGGAATTCATCTATTTCACCTAGTTATCCACTTTGTTGGCAGACAATTGTTCATAGTATTCCCTTATAATCAGTTTTTATTTCTGTAAGGTCATTCATTGGTGGTATTTCATCTTTCATTCCTGATTTTAGTAATTTGAGTCTTCTCCCTTTTTTAGGTCAACTTAACTAAAGTTCTGTTAATTTTGTTGACTTCAAAGAATCAACTTCTGCTTTCATTTAATTTTGAGGTTTTTGTTTGTTTCTTTTTTACGGCTCAGGATATGGTCCATGTTGGCAGAGGTTCTCTGGGCACTTGAAAAGAATATGTATTCTGTTTCATTGGGTAGTGCTATATGGGTAGTGCTATATGGATGTTGACAAGAGTCTGTTGTTTAATAGTGTTGTTGAGTTCTTCTATCTTCTTTCTGATTTTTTGTCCATTTGTTCTATCAATTATTGAGAGAGGAGTATTAAAGCTTTGATTATAATCATCTATTTCTTGTCTACTTCTCCACTCAGTTTTATTGTTTTATCAGTTTCACATTGTTTCCCAGCTCTCATGCTTGGTGCATATGCATTTGTGATTGCTACATCTTCTTGATGGATTGACCCTTTTTATGACTAGGTAATGCTCTCTCTGTGCTTGGTAATTTTCTTAGGAAGTCTACTTTATCTGACATTAATTCAGATACCCTGCTGGGGAGAGGCAGAAGAAGAGGGAGAAACAGACTCCCTGCTGAGGAGAGAGCCCAATGCAGGGCTCGATCTCAAGACCCTGCGATCATGACCTGAGCCACAGGCAGATACTTAACAGACTGAGGCACCCAGGTGTCCCTATCCTTTCACTTTCTGCCTATATATGGCATCATACTTAAAGGGAATTAATTTTAAATAGCATATATTTAGGTCATATAGTTTTGTCTACTCTATCAATCTGTTTTTTTTTTTAAGATTTTATTTATTCATGAGAGACACAGAGAGAGAGGCAGAGACACAGGCAGAGAGAGAAGCAGGCTCCATGCAGGGAGCCCGATGTGGGACTCAATCCCGGGTCTCCAGGATCACACCCCAGGCTGAAAGCGGCATCAAACTACTGGGCCACTGGAGCTTAAGTAATGTAATTATTGATATTAAGTCTGTCACTTGATTTTTGTTTCTGTTTGCAGTCTCTCTTTTTGTTTCTCTGTTTATTATTCCTGACTTCCTGTGGTTTACTTAAACATTTTTTAGAATTCCATTTTGAATTATCTATAGTGTTTTTGAGTGTATCTCTTTGTATAGCTCTTAAATGACTGATCTAGGAGTACACTAAATATACATAACTCATCCAGGTCTACTGGTATCAATATTTATCAGTTAGAGGACACCTGGGTGGCTCAGTGGTTGAGCGCCTGCCTTCAGCCCAGGGCGTGATCCTGGAGTCCTGGGATCGAGTCCCACGTGGGGCTCCCTGCATGGAGCCTGCTTCTCCCTCTGCCTGTGTCTCTGCCTCTCTCTCTCTCTCTCTCTCTCTCATGAATAAATAGAATCTTTTTAAAAATATATTTATCAGTTAGAATAAAGTGTAGAAATTACCGTTCCCTAATTATAGTATAATTATCTTAGGTATTTCCTCTACATAGACTGAGAATGATTTTAGGCAGTGCAATTTTTGCATCAAGCATCAAACATAACTTAGAAAACTCAAGAGAAGGGATGCCTGGGTAGCTCAGTGGTTGAGCATCTGCCTTCAGCCCAGGGCGTGATCCTGGAGTCCCAGGATCAAGTCCCACATTGGGCTCCCTGCATGGAGTCTTCTTCTCCCTCTGCCTGTGTCTCTGTCTCTCTCTGTGTGTCTCTCATGAGTAAATAAACAAAATCTTTAAAAAGAAAGAAAAGAAAACTCAAGAGAAGAGTCTGTTATATACCAGAAGTTCGCTTATCATGTTCTTCTTTCCTGATATATCAAGATTCCTCCTTTATCATTTCCTTTCTGTTTAAAGAACTTCCTTTAGTCATTCTTTTAGGGTATATCTGCTGGTGATAGATTTCTTAGTTTTTCCCATATCTGAGAAGATATTTATCTCCCTTATATTCCTGAAGAATCTATTCGGATATACAATTTTGGGTTGACACTTTTTTCTTCCAGCACCTAAAAAAACAAAGTGCTACTTTCTCTGTTTTCCATGGTTTCTGATGAGAAATCTTTGGCCATTTGATTTGTTTTTCCCCTATAGGTGAGGTGTCCTTTTTCTCTGATTCTTCTCAATATTTTTCTTTGTCTTTAGTTTTCAGAAATTTAATTATGATGTGTCTTGGTGTCAATTTCTTTGTATTTATCCTGTTTGGGATTCAGGCAACATCTTGAATCTGTAGGATTTTTTATTTTGTTTTGTCTGCTAAATTTAGGAAATTTTCAGTTATTATTCCCTTGAATACTTGTTTTTAATCCCTACCCTCTTTCTCTCTTCCTTTTGGAACTACAATGACCTACCTGTATGTTAAATCTTTAGTTATCATCATACATTTCTCCAAAGCTTTGTTCTTTTTTTATTATTTTTTCCACATTCTCTCTCTTGTTCAGAGGAAATAATCCTATTGTTCTATCTTCAGATTTACTTATTCTTTCCTCTATCCCCTCCATTTTGCTGCTGAGCAGAACTCTAATCTGCTTAGTCCCATCCATTTTTGTCAGAATGGGAAGCCCTTCTTGGCATGAGGAGGAGAAGGGAACTATACTAAAATATAATTTAACTTATCTTCTTTACATAGAAGCACTTTTAAATAGTTAAAAACAAAGATAGAAGTCACATAGAGAAAATCTTAATAGATTCAAACATTCAAAAATTCAAATACTCTATAACATTCTGAAAAAACTCAGTAATAGCAAAAGTAGCAAATGGCAAAAGTTATGTGCCACATATATGACAGCAATTGTTTCTAACATATAAAGTCAGAAAAACATCAATGCTCTGTATTTATGTGGGTACACAGACAATTCACCAAAGAGGAAATAAAAATAGGCAATATAAATTGAAAACAATTTTAACCACATTACTGTTCAAAGAAATGAGAGTTAAAGACACCATTTTCTATCTATTCAATAAGTATGCTTTTAAATCTGTGAATACCCAATGCTGGTGACCGGCAATGAAAACACGTACTCAGATAAGGGGTTAATGTGATACAACCTCCTGGATGTGAGCTAAAAGTCTTTGGGGGATTTTTCCTGAGGCGACCATTCAAAATACCAAGGTTTACTTTGGTAGTAGTAGTATTTATCATTGAAAAATCATCTTTTATCAAAATATGTCTTGAGGGATGGTTGCATAATTAATCATCATCGTTACTGTCAATTCAGTATTCACCTTGAGCCAAGGAATGCTGTCCACTAAGTCACTTGACAACCCTTTAATGTAAATCCCATTATCATCCCCATTTTACACAATGTCAGAACACATTGCCCTAGTCACATCCCACCCCTGGGAATGGTGGAGGTAGATTCCATCTTGCCTCTGTCCAGCCCCCAAGACCATTTTCCAGGCAGTTAGAAACAATAGTAGTCATAGGGGATCCCTGGGTGGCGCAGCGGTTTAGCGCCTGCCTTTGGCCCAGGGTGCGATCGGGATCGAATCCCACATCGGGCTCCCGGTGCATGGAGCCTGCTTCTCCCTATGCCTGTGTCTCTGCCTCTCTCTCTCTCTGACTATCATAAATTAATTAATTAATTAATTAAAAAATTAAAAAAAAAACAGTAGTCATGAATGTGTTTTGTTTTAAGTAAGCTCTATGCCCAATGTGGAGCCCAATGAGGGGCTTGAACCCACAACCCTGAGATCAAGACCTCAGCTGAGACAAGAGTCAGAGGCTTAATCGACTGAGCCACCCAGATGCCCCCATGATGGCATTTTTTTTTTAAGATCTTATTTATTTATTCATGAGAATGCACAGAGAGGAGAGAGAGAGAGGCAGAGACGCAGGCAGAGGGAGAAGCAGGCTCCATGCACCGGGAGCCTGACGTGGGACCCGATCCCGGGTCCCCAGGATCGCGCCCTGGGCCAAAGGCAGGCGCCAAACTGCTGCGCCACCCAGGGATCCCCATGATGGCATTTTTAACAAAATGTAGACATGTTTAGCATCTAGAATCACTTTATGATGTTAAGTGGGAAGAGTATATAAAATTGTTGCAAAATGCATGCAGAGAAGGAAATCATCAGAGAAGGTAGGGGTTTAGTGAGAGAAGGTAGACAGAAGTAGAGGCCATGGAAGCAGTGCAGGCATGAGGGGTGAGAGGTGGGTGTGGAGTAGAGGGCCACAACTTGCCCCTGAGGGCACTACTGCTGTCAGCTGACCTCCTCCAGGTGCCCAAAGGGGGCCTGGACTATGCAGAGACCACCATCCGGTACAGTCTATGATGGCATGAGGGGTCTACAGAACCCTAGGTCTCTGTCAACCAGAGCTCCCTGCCCCTCACTCCCCTATACACTGGGAAGTTAGAGCCACAATGTCCTCCAATTTGGACAAAGAGCCAGTGGCATCTGCTCTGAGTTCTGAACTCAGATGAGCTGCAAAGTCAAGGGAGCCAGGGAGGACATCTCAGGAACCCATAGGATACCCAGGAATGGCAGCAGAGGGCCTGGGATTGGTGATAGCCTCCCTTCCAAACTTGCAGTCTCCATAGTGGAGGGCTTTGTTACCAACCAGAAACTGACACAAGGAAGGGCTAATTCACTAGTCTGAATTGTGAATTCACTGACTGTCGAAGGGTGCTCTGCACATCATCGCAAGCCCCTACCCCCCTCCCAGGCCTCCAGAGCAGGGCCGGTGATCTGGGAATTCACATTGCCTCTGGGACCACCAAGAAAGGGCACCAGGAGGTGTTCTGTGATCAGAGACTCTACAGACATTGTTGCGCTGGAAGAAAACATCCTTAACTGTTTCAACACCAAAAGATAGAAGGAACGCTGTTTTTCACTTCCTCTGAAATGAAATTAGCCACTAGGAGCTTCCCAAACCCCAATCCCCAGGAATCTGGAGCCTAAATTTAGATTGTCCTTGGAAGGTCACTGGATCACCCTGGCGCAGGGTCAGTCGGCAGCTGCTCAAGATAAACTTGCTTTTCTGCTGACTCAGGTCTTTCCCTCACACAATTAATGAGATCCTGCTGCACTTCCCCTGGGAAAGCAGAACAATAGCTGTAGATGAGCAGGTGGCCTTGGTTGGCGCTGGCCTGGGAGCCCCTCTCCAGAGATCAGGGAGTCCTGGCCCTGCCCAGCCCTAAACCCCTCTGACCTCAGCCGCAGGTCCTCGCCCACTGTCCTGCCCTAGCCTCACCAAGCTCCATCTGCCCCCCTCCACTGTTCCCCCTCCCACCTCTGGACTCTTGCATGGAACTTCTTTCCTGGATCTTGGCTGAACTCTCACCTCCTCAGAGAGGGCCCTGTCGCACTACCCCACAGCCATGGGCACACCTGAAATGGCCCTACCCAGTTACTGGTTGAGGGCAGGAACTTGCTGGGCATGTCCTCCACCCAGAGGCAGTGCTCAGTGAGCAGCAGGGGGTCAGGAGACCACCATGAGTGGAAGGAAGGGCAGGTGCATTCTCATGCCCCTCCTAGGTCTGGGCTGGGCCTCTCTGCAGTGGTTCTGGTTCCACTGCACGTCTGGGCCACAACGAACACAGTTGTGTTGGGATAGAAATCAGATTGTGATAGGTGGAGACTGAGGCCTTTCCATCAAGTCCCCAAAATACTGTGAAGCTGTCCCCAAAGAGGCAGGGGCTTGCTAGGGCCATCTGCAGCCTGGGGGTGGACCCTGGGATAGACCCATGGTGGTGGAGAGAGGGGGAAAGGTGGGCAGACATGGGGGAGATCCTTGTGCAGGCTGCAGCTCCAAGCTGGCTGGAGGGGGTGGTCATGGCCAGAGGTCAGCCACGAATCACAGGAAGCCCCTCGCCAGGGATAGATGCATGGAGATGGCCACTGTGTGGAAGCTCATTCCTGAATGCTGATGGGGAAAACCAGTAAGTGCACGGACAGTTCCAACTTGGGCCTCCAAGCAAGGCTGGGGGCAGGGGCAGAAAAGGCCTCCAAGAGTTGCGATCTCAGCAACACAACTTAGAAGATGAGCAGCCTCCACCTGAGGGAGGCACTGCCGGCAGAAGAGGCCACGGTGAGAGCCAGACCAGCCTGAGGGCCCGGGGAAAGGAGCGCAGAGTGCGCTGCCGCAGTGACCAGGCCCAGGGAAGGCAGTGCGAGCCATGGTGTGGGTTTCAGGCAGAGCAGGACCCAGGAGAGGGGCCTGCCCTGAGGAGAGCAGCCTGAGTGGGCAAGGATGGGGCCCAGCTGGCCTGAGGAGGCTCCAGCAGTAATCCTGGGAAGACAGCGGTGTGGAGCATAGTGGGGGACCTTGGGCAGGGTCCCTGGACTCAGGGCTGGAGGGAGTAGGACTGGGAGAGTGGGGTGCGTGGTACAGCTGAGCTCCCTGGGGTGCACCAGAGGGGAGGACAGGCCAGGGAAGTGGAGGGGGAGTAGCCAATGGGTCTGCAGTGGAAGTGGCGAGGCTGCAGTGAGGCGAGGGCTCGGAGGAGCCTGGGGTCTGCAGAGCCCCATCAGATCCGTTGGAGGCGGGTGAGGAAGAGGGTAAAACTTTCTCCCGAACCCCACATTCACACACAGGGCCCAGCAAACTTGCCTCGGGTGCCTCCCCATGCCAGATAAACAGGGTGTCAGCCTTATCTCTGAGCCCTATGAAGAGAGAGAAGGAATCAGGTCCAGGAGGGACAGATTTGTCAAAACTCCTAGGCTGCGGCTGGCCTCCACGGCAGGCCTTCTCTGGAGGGCCCGGTCCAGCACAGCCAAGCATCTTGGACCAGAAGAAAGACCCAGGGTCCCAGCCACTTCAGTCAGACGCAGAGTATAGGCTCTGCTGGAAAAACAAGAGCTGCCGGGAAATGGGGAGGGAGCTGCCAGAAGGGGCTGGTGCCCCCCTGGGGTTTGGGACTGCAGGGTCTGGTGCCCCCACCTGAGTCTCAGGGGGGCCTGGTGTCCATCCCAGCGGGCCTTTCGAGAAACGGCTGGGCCATTGTGCAGAAGAATGCCCGGAAATCCCGAGCCTCCCGCCTCCAGCGAGGATGGGGGCTCTTCCTCCTGGCCAGGAAACTCCAAGTTGGCTTCCGGAGGGTGGCCTGGGGCCTGAGGCCTGGGGTGCCCGGGGTCCCACTGCCACTGGTGGGAGGGCCGCGCACAGCACTTCCGTGTCCCTTTGTGTTTCTGCTCTCTGAGGGCTAGAGTAGGCCCCCAAGCCTGGGGCCACGGGCTGCTCCTAGGAGGACAGACTGTTGAGTCACTGGAGAACACTGGGGACTTCCCGAAGTGGTGTCGACGGAGCTGGGGCCTCAAGGATGGGGGATGGGAAGCGTCGCAGGAAGAGGAGCAGCCAGTGCAAAGGTTGGGAGGTCTGGGAAGTCCCGGAGGCAGGGGCAGAGTGAGGGTCTGCAGAGGTGCTGGTGAGCCCCCCCTTCGCCCCCCCCCCCCCGTTCCAACCTGTTTCCTGTTGGGGTCTCAGGCTGGGCAGTGGCGCTAGGCAGGACCTTGGGCTGGAGGTTTCAGGCCTGCCGGGCCCCTTGGCCTCCGGGAGACAAAGTGCCAGGACTCAGAGGGGAAGCGCGCAGTAAGGGCACGAAGGGGTCGGGGATGGGATCGGACTCCCGGGCGACAGTCCTGGAGTAACAGGCCGGGCTGTGCCCCGCGAACTCAGGAGAAGAGGCCCAAGAGTCCCTCTCGCAAACCCCTGCGCGACAGTGATGGTGGGGGGCCCGGCAGACCTTGGCCAGGGAAGAGTGGAGCTGGCCTGGGGGGTTAGGGACCTTCGCGCTCGCTCCGGGTTGCGGCGCGGGCAGCTGGTGCAGTCATGCAGCTCCTGAAGTGGGAGAGCTGGGACACGGGGAGGTGGCCCGCGGAGCGCGCGCCCAGCCACCCCAGGTCAGTCCAGAACGAGCTCTGGACATCTGTGGGTGCACGGCTCGGGGGGCGGCGGCCGGGCGGGGAGCGGTGCCGGCGCCCTCCGAGGCCCCCAAGGGCAGGGCTGTCCCTAACTCCGGCTGCCGGGGGCGCCCGTGATTGGCCGAGGGTCGGTGGCCAGCGCGCGGATTGGCTGCTTGGAGGCCAGGGGCCGGGCAGGCGGGGTGGATCCGCCCCCGAACCTTCAAATGGGAAGCCCCCCCAGAGGCGCCCGCAGATCCGAGGCTGTGCCAGACCCGCCGGGGCCGCGGACCGGAGGCGGTGAGCCGAGCGCCCGGGCGCAGAGGCACCAGGGCCCGCTCAGGGCGCCCAGCCGCTCCACCGAGGCACCGCCGCGCCCCGCCCCGAGGCCCGGGGGCCGTCGGGCGCCCGTCTCGCCTCCAGCCATGGGGTCGGCGGCGCTGGAGATCCTCGGCCTGGTGCTGTGCCTGGTGGGCTGGGTGGGCCTGATCCTGGCGTGCGGGCTGCCCATGTGGCAGGTGACCGCCTTCCTGGACCACAACATCGTGACGGCGCAGACCACCTGGAAGGGGCTGTGGATGTCGTGCGTGGTGCAGAGCACGGGGCACATGCAGTGCAAGGTGTACGACTCGGTGCTGGCGCTGAGCACCGAGGTGCAGGCGGCGCGGGCTCTCACCGTGGGCGCCGTGCTGCTGGCGCTCGTCGCGCTCTTCGTGACCCTGGCGGGCGCGCAGTGCACCACCTGCGTGGCCCCCGGGCCGGCCAAGGCGCGCGTGGCCCTGACGGGCGGCGCGCTCTACGCGCTGTGCGGGCTGCTGGCGCTCGTGCCGCTCTGCTGGTTCGCCAACATCGTGGTCCGCGAGTTCTACGACCCGACCGTGCCCATGTCGCAGAAGTACGAGCTGGGCGCGGCGCTGTACATCGGCTGGGCGGCCTCGGCGCTGCTCATGTGCGGCGGCGGCCTCGTGTGCTGCGGCGCCTGGGTGTGCGCCGGCCGCCCCGACTTCAGCTTCCCGGTCAAGTACTCCGCGCCGCGGCGGCCCACGGCCACCGGCGACTACGACAAGAAGAACTACGTCTGAGGGCGCGGGACTCGGCGGGGCCCCCGGCGCCAGCCCCTCTCCCGAGCGGGCCGCCCGGGCCTGGGAGCCCCGCGTGGGCCCCCCCGGAAAGGCGGGCTCTGGGCTGGACATGGCGCGCTGACCGGCGGGGACCCTGCTCGCGGCCTCAGCGCGTCCTCTCCAGGCGCCACTAGCCGCGCCCTGGGGCCACGCACTTGGGAGGACTTGCCGGTCTCTTTCTCTGGGCGCAGAGCTTGCTCGGATGCGGGCGGGGCGCGGGTCCCTTTGGCTGAGCGGGCAATGGACCGAAATGCGATTCCCTCCCGGACCCTCAAGGTCTTGGACGCCGTCATCCTCCCCAGCGGCTCCTGCTGCCTCCAGCGGGGCAGACGGAGAGCCCAGGGGCCGCGGGCTGGGCTGTCGGAGGGGTGCGGACAGCTGGCCTTTACCCCAGCAGCGGGGCCTGAGCCTAGGCGGACTAAGACTTGGCCTGGACGTCCCTGCCTCCCCCAGCAGCTCCCTAGGAGAGGCTTATGGGCACCAGGTCCTGAGTGTGGAGCTGGGGCTCTGTCCTCCGCTGCAGCTTGTGGGGAGGGTAAGAATTTGCTTAGTAAATGGTTTGAATACCCTCCCACCTGTGTCCTGTCCTCTGTCCAGTCACTGCTCCTGCCCAGCAGCCCCCTTCATCCACCTGCCCACCAACTGCTCACCGAAAGGCTTTTTCCGAGACCTCCCAGGGCTGCCCCTGGGATCCAGAAGATCCATTGCCTTATCCCTGGTCCTCCCTGCCACCCAGTCGCCTTCCTGCTGGGTGGTAAAAACACACAGCTACAGTTTGCGGCAACCCAGGAAGGTGAGATCTGCAGAGCCTGGGGCCAGAGGATGATGCAGATCTGAGGAGAGGATGCAGGTTGGAAATCCACCTCCCCCTCCAAGCCCCCCAGCCAGTACCCAGACTGTGGGGTGTTCAGATGCAGGAAGTGGTAAGCGAAAGCTGCCAGGCTGCCGGCTTTGAGAAGAGGCTGGGCTCCATGCACCACAGGTTGGGTGTTTTCCACCTGCCCTCTCGGGGCTTGCCTGTGCATCGCGGCAAATGGCCAGACATCTGGGACCTTCCAGCCACCACTGCAGCAGGAACAGGAGCAAATCCACGATGTGTGCTGGGCTCCAGCAGACCTAGTGGCAGGTCCACAAGCATGTGGCTATGGGAAGGAGGCACTTGTGCAGGTTGCCTAGAGTACCCGGGCTGGGCTCCAGCCCCTTGGTCCTGGCTCTGTTTCCAGTCTCAGCGCAGCTCAGTGCAGGTCTTGTGCTCATCTTGCTGGCCTGGCGGCCAGCCCAGACTTGTGCTGACCATTAGCACCTCTGTGCCAGCCCCTGCTGGAAGCACCCTGTGTAACCTTCCTCCTATGAGGGCCCCCCGGGAGCCAGTGCTGGCCTGGGCCAGGAACCTGGGGGCTGGGGGTCACAGAACAGAGCACACCAGAGCTATCTGTCACAGTCACTGAGGGTTCATTGCTTCCAGCCCCATTCTAGGCACTCCAAATTAATGCAGTTTTACTTTCTGCCAAAAGCCAGGAGTAAAGACAGCAATGGATGGAGGTGGGGCCTGTAGGGAGGAGCTGGAAGCCCAGCCAGCAGGGCTTGGCATCTGCCCCCAAACCTGGCCTTGGGGGCCCTGTCCAGAAATGCTTGGGCCAAATCCAATGGCAAGCAGTCTCCCAGGCATGGTCAGGCTACCCCCTGTGAGGAAGGGGAAGAACCTAAGGACGGCTGCAATGAACATTGCCCTGAATCCCAGGAGTTGGACTTTGAGAGACCAAAATATTCGGTAGCCTGAGCTCCTTGCAGTGGGATGAGCTGCAGCGGGATGTGTCCCATGGCACAGAAGTCCTCGGCAGCCCCCCTTGGGTCTGGGCAGCAGGGACCACAAACAGCCCTTGAGTGCAAGAGTGTGTGATCCAGGGCCTCCGCGCGGCTGCTGGAACAAAGGTCCTGGGGCCAGCCAGGCTGGTGTTTGGCCAGGTGTACAGACCCAAGCCTGTATCCCACATGAGTCCAGAACTCTCAGATTCCTTTGGGTCCTTTGGGCCCTAAGCATCAGCAAGATTCCAAAGGAATGGTGCAGTCACAATAATGCAAATGGTCAAGGTGGGCAGCTTATGGGCCCTGGGGATCGGGATGCTGCTGCCTGACTCCTGCTGGGATGGCTAGGGGCACACTCCATTTGCCAGAGGTCAGGCAAGAGGAGCTGGCCTCCAATGCAGCCAACCCTACTGTGCCCACTAGCCCTTCCCAATGGCCACCCTGAGACCTGGCCCCACCCACCTCTGTCCTCAGTTCCAGGCCACTGTTTCTGGGCTCTTTACCAGCCTAAAGCCTACCCAAACCACTCTGCTTCCTCCTGCCCAAGGCCCCAGGCGCCACACCCAGGAGGCTGTGTCGCTCCAGCCTGCTTGCTTCCCTGGCACCCTTACTCCAGGCAGAGCAGCCGAATGGCCTTGAGCACTTATGTGAACAGCTGTCTCCTCCCCAAAGGGCAGGAATGGCATTCTCCTCGCCTCTAGATCCCCTCAACCCTCACAGGGGCTCTGGGGACATCTGGGAGAGTGGGGCCAGCTGATTGCACAGCTCCTCTGAGAACGCTTGCTGTTCTGCACACTTTGAAAGCTGCCAAGGTTCTCTCTAGCTTGAACCTTTTGTGACCAGGATGCCGGTGAAGCCATCTCTGTCTGGGGCCCCTTAGCCAGCCCCACCCTTCCTGGGTCGGGACTTTGCCTTTGCTATCTGTCCAACTCTCCCAGCAGCCTGGGGGTACTGTGTGCCTGTGGGGGTAGGAGGTTATGGGGATAGGAGGTACGGGAGGGTGACGATGGGGAGAGGGGGGACTGGAGGGAGGCACAATCAAAAGGGTGGGCTCGAGATGCTGCCCAGGCCAGGCAGATGGGAAGAAGTGGTGGGAGGGCAGGGCCAGGTCCCAGCTGGCAACGCTGGGCAGTGGTCGGCACAGAGCCATGCAGAGATCCAGGTGCTGAGGTGCCCAACCTCCACCCACTGCTCTCCAGGGAGCTGGGAGGCCACCCCCCACACTTATTTACTGCTGGGCCTCAAGGCCACCCAGGGCACAGGAAAAGGTTCCTCTGTACCCACAGAAAGCTCAGGGCAAAACCAAGTGCTGACACTATGACCACAACCAAGACCGAGGGACCTTGTCTAAAATATTTTATTCCATAAAAACCAACTGTCCCTGCATCTAAAACTACATCCATAACTTATGGTCCAATAAAACCCAGTTAATATAAATAAGGAGGAGGTCATGTCTGCGGAGATCAAACTCTAGAGAAGAAAGAAAGAAAAGTAAATTTCAACAATTCTGATGTCTCTCTGAATTAAGCAAACAAACTGCCCAGGCCTTCCCTCTGGCACGCCAGGCTTGCTTCTGAGTAGCCCCCACCACTGACAGGGCAGAGCAGTGCTGGCCGTGAGTGGAGAGCCACTGCAGAACCAGGGTGCCCACTGGCTGGGTCCAGGTTGTCGTTTGCTGGAGAACCCCCAGGGCCTCACAGCCCTCCACCACCATGTCACCTCAGAGACCCTGCCTCAGCCCCGAGGGGACCTCACAGGGCTTCTCCCCTACATTGCTCCTCCCCCACCCAGCTGGTCCACCCTGCACTGTCTTGCTGGCAGGACACTGGTGTCATCACTGATCAGGCCGCAGGGGAGGGCTTATGCCCCACACACCGGCCCCCTGCTGAGAGCTCCCACTTGTAACCTTTGATTTGGGTCCCACACTTATACCCTGCCCCCATCCTAAGGCTCAGTACTCACTGCCCAAGGGGTGTCAGCCCAGTTTCAGTTGAGGAAACAGTCCCAGCTTTGTGAGGTACCCAACAGATCTTGCTGAGGACCCAGAGGGTCTGAGCCCAGAGCCTCTCCCCAACATGAACCCTGTAAGTCTTTGCCTACCCTGAAAGAGGGACTGTGGGTCCCTGAGGTCCCCTATACCATTCTCAGCAGAGCCCACTGAGGCCCTGACAGGGGAAGGGCACCTGGCCCCAGCCAGCTTCCAGCTTACTCTGGATGGTAGGGGTGGGGGAGGACACTAGGCTGGCACGAAGGGACCCTCTATGTCAGAGCCCGTCTGCCTCAGCTGTGGCTCCAGCCCAGGGCTCAAGGAGATGCGTATGGGGCATCCACTGTGTGGGGGGCCTCGGGCTGAGAAGTGGACACCAGGTACAGAACGGGCCCCCGGCCCATTTGCTGAGGGGCCCTTCAAGAAAGAGATGGTGTACGTGGCACTGGGATCAGCTCTGGCTGGTGAGCATCACTGTAGACCTCACCCCCGTGCAAGGCCCACAGAGATGACATTTTATAGTTATCTGCTGAGTGGCTGCCAACAGCTTTGTCTTCTTCTAAGTCAGGCACACAGGAGCCTAGATAGAAGCCTCTGTAATTCTCTAGCCCAGGGCCTGGTATAAGGCTGCAAAGGGTGGCAAGGCTCCAGGTGGCCCCCAAGGGTCGCCCTCTTTCCCAGCAGTGCCAGGAGGCCTGTATGTCACTCACTGATGCCCAGCCCACAGCATGGTCAAGAGAGGGTCAATGCCAGCTCTTGCTGAAGGGGTCCCAGGAGCTTAATGAAATTAGCTCCTTCAAAAATGCCCGAATCGTGGTTCTGCCACCAGCCCAGGGACAGACGCCCCTGGGAAAAATGTGTTGGCTCCAAATCTCCTCAGGAACCCTGCCTGGGTCTGAAATGGAAGTAGAAGCCTTGGTTGGAGGACAGAAAAAGCAGGGAACTCAAAGCAGGGAATGAGAGGCCCTCTTTACCCCTCAGGGCTGGTTTTGCAGCAGCAGCCCCCACCCCCGAAGTACCCCACTAGAACTCTCCAGCTCCCACCCCTCCTCCACATCTCACCATCAGGACAGGAGGGAAACAAGCGCATCCAGAAACTTGCTCCGATCCTCTGCTTTCAGTTCAATTACTGAGGTAATGAAAGAAAAACATCTTGTGAGGTGGAGGAGTGGGGCCGAGAGTGAGGCACGGTAGGAAAAACAGGTCAGAGTGTATTAACTCCCTCTTCCCGGTCATCTAAGATGGGAACCACCCTTTAGCACATTCCAAAATGTACTCAGCCCCTTAATGGCCTGGAATATTCTAAATTCAGAGCTTGTTTCTCTGTCCCTCTGTATTTAATCCTCAGGAACTGCTGGCTGCCCTGTTAGTGAGGCTGGCTGGGGTTACAGTCTGTGGGGGACCCTCCGGGCTGCTAGGGGACCAGCAGTGACCGCCAATGGAGAGGACACAGGGATGTGGCGGTTTGGAACAGATCTGGGCAGAGAAAGGCCTTCCCACTCTGCTGGACACGGAGTCATGCCCCAAGGTGGGTTACAGGAGGCCCTGAGGCCGGGCAGGAGGCTAGCCTGCAGTCTTGCGCTGCCAGTCTCTCTGCTTCAGTGTCCTCTTCTACAGAAGGGAGACACAATGTGAGCTGCCCCCATTTCTGGGGGCCATCAGGCTCAGATAAGCATGTGGGCCCTCATCAAACAGGGCAAAACAGGCCAGCCTGGTCCTATGAGCCATCTGTGCCACAGGCCATGGCTCCAGGGACCCCGGGCCCAGCCTATCCATGTGGGTGCTGGCCTGACTCCCTCTGCTGCACATCCCTCCTCCCCCAGGTCTCCACCCACATGGGAAGCCAAGCAGCTTCCAGCCTACAAATCCTCCCTTGTGAGAAGCTGGGACATCCTGCAGGCTGGCCAGCACCAACCTCTCCCACATCTTGGACATGAAGTAGGAATGGGAGTGAACGCACCCAACACAGAATTGCAGCCTGAGTGGGCCTGGTATGGAGCAGCTCTAGACTCCAAGGCAGCTGGGGCGAACACTGGGTCTCTGGGACTCATTGTAACAAATCAGCTGATGGTGATGCAAGAAACTGTCCTTTCTGACAGATGGGGGTTATGGGCTGAAGTATACTGTCCCCAAATTCATGTGTGGAAGGCCCAACCCTGGGCACCTCAGATAGAATGTGTTGTATTTGGAGATGGGGCTTTTGAAGATGTTTTTAGGTTAAATGAAATCACATGGGTGGGCCCTAATCCAATCTGACTGGGGTCCTCATAAGAAGAGGTTAGGACACAGACACAGAGGGATGACCATGTGAGAACACAGCCAGGAGATGGCCATCTGTAAGCCAAGGAGAGAAGCCTCAGAAGAAACCGACCCCGTGGACACCTTGATCTCGGACTTCAGCCTCCGGAACTGTGAGATACATTTCTGTTGTTTAAGGCCCTCGTCTATGGTATGTTGTTAGGGCAGCCCAAGCACACTAACCAAAGCAGTGAGGGGTCACTACGTCCATTTTACTTAAAAATCTATCAGCAAGAATAAAAAGGAAATATGGCGGAACGTGAACCATGTTCCACATTGGCCTATGGAGAAGCTGTTGGGTGTTGCAGGGAGCACTGACCAGTCTACAAAGCCACCTGGACTGGTTCTTCCGTTCCCTGGGCTCGTGCAACATCAGGGTGGGGCCAATGCCCAGGCCAGCACTCAGGACCATGTGGCAGCCCTCAGGTGGGACTCTGCATGACAGCAGACAGGAGCTGCTGGCCTGTGGTGGTGGCCAGCATAGCCTTGGAGGTGGTGCCCTCAGGCTGCTGCTGGCCCTGCTGTTTCCACACCCACAGGAGGGGCAGGTGACCCTGGCAAGGTGAGGCTGGCCCAGGAGGCTCTAGTGGCCAGTCCTCCAGACTCCTTGGTAAAGTGGTCTCAAGGGCTGGACTGTAAGGCTGAAGCCAGGCCTAGGGCTTTATGGGCAACACCCATTCCCTCTCTGCCCTGGGAGCCCATCGAGGCCCAGAGAGGAGCATAGACCTTGGGCATCCTAGAGCTCCCTGAGCTGCCTGGACCAGACAGGCCCAGGGGTGGCTCCAGGAAAGTGAGAGGGCTGTTGACAAGGTATTCCTGGCGATGTCAGCACTGAACTTAAAAGGGCCCCAGTGCAGCAGACTCTTACCTGAGAGGTCGAAATGGTTGTGTAGTGTCCGGGAGTTGGTGCCCTCCGCTGCCTTCTCAAATGCCCGCCCAAAAAAGCTGTAGACACATAAGAGCATGTTGGGGGCCCATCCACTATAATGGATCTTCCTAAGGCCCCGGGACAGACATTGGAGTTAGCCCAGACTCCTCCCTGGCCACCAGTTCTGCTTATTGGCATTCGTACCCCTTCCTGGGCCAGTCTTCTGAGGCCTTACCCCCACTCACTGGACAGTCACCATCTCTCACTGCTGCTCCCACCTGCATCCAGCTGAACCTTTCTCAGCCCTCAAGGCACAAGTGTCCCTGGGCACCTTCCACGGTGCCCTAACTGCAGCCTCCCTCATACCTGGCACTGTGCTGACAGCTGGGACAGGAGAGGCAGAGGCTCAATGGGAACCATGTTGGCATGCGGGGGCCTCAGATGAGACTGAGTCGCGTACAGCAGGGTGGGGAATGGGAGGAGCCTGTAGGGTTGGGTGCAGTGTGCCACTGTAACTCAGTGGGGGGCAGGAGTATGCCAGGGTGCAGCCCACTTGGGGCTGCTAAGGGCAAGGTGTGGGGCAGAGGGATGGCCAGGAGCTCGTATCCACCCCTTGGGAGCTCAGGGTTGCAGCAGGTAGTGAGGCTGACGGTGGAGGGAGAACATCCTGGGAAAGGGACTCTTTTGGCTGATTACAGTCAAGGAGAACAGGCAAAGGAGGGGCATATGCTTCAGGCCTCCACATTAACTCTCACAGAGACTGTGCACACCAGTCAGAGCTAACCACAAACCAGCACAGTCACACATAGCAACAGATCGATGGCCACAATGAGGACGCAGGTGGCTGTGGTGGTCCACGGGGGAAGTGCTTGTTGGCTGCCTTGGGAACCCAGCCCAGGAGCTCCTGGCCAGCTCCACCCCATGTGACTACGAATCCAAGATCCACAGCATGGCTTTGGAAAGCAGCCCAGCAACATGGAAGCACTTGTCTTAAAAAAAGTCCATTGTCTCTCTCAACTTGCTACTAAATGGCCTTTGCAGACACAGAAGGAGGTCAAAGCTCACAAGAGCAGAGCTAGGATTGATCCGGATCCAAGACCATGTCTTCCATGGCAGAGGCCACTAAGAGCTAATTGGGAAAGCTGAAGGGCGCAGGACACCGAGTGGTCCATGGCTCCTGAGCTGCCCCACCAGGGAGCTGTGTGGGGGTGTCTTGCTCCCGGCTGTCAGTACCTCACCAAGGTTACTTCTTGGGATGTGCTGGGGAGCACTGACTCTGCCAGAGAGGCAAAGACACCCAAGGACGGTGACATGTGGCCCCTGGGATTTGTCCCAGGGCTCTCTGGCCATGCAGAGCAAGAAGGGAGCAGCAGAGAGAACTGGGGACCCCCTCAAGGCCCAGCCTGCTGGGCCGACACCAGGTGTGGAGTGGGTGGGAGAAAACCTGACCTTGCTCTAGGAGGAGAGTGAGAACTCAGATCAGCAGATGCAAGGAAAACACTTAGAACACGGTGGGAGAAGCTTCTCAAAAGCACAAAAAGATGAGCCTGTGCATTCACAAACCCACTAATACATTGCTTATAACAACAAAAAGTTGAAAATAACCTAAATGTCCAATAAGAGACAACAGGTAAATTGTCATCCATTTAACAGGCTTCCTACCATTCGAAGTCACTTTCGTAAAAATATGCACAAAGGGCTGATGCGGGTGGAGCTGGACCCTCTACCTGTTGCCCAAACCATGGAGGCACAGGTGAGCTCTGCTTCAGGAGTGGTAGCAAGCTCAGGCAGGCAGGCAGTCTGGGTGTGCACATCCCCACCCACACCTAGTGAACAGTTTCTTGTATGTTAGCTCTTGTAACTGAACTTTTAAATGTTTGGCAAATGCCTGAATTTGGGGTTCAGTGAGCAGTGAATTTGACTCACAGAGGTGGGGGTGGGGATGGGAGATACTGTCTGGCTCTGCTCAAAGGTTAGTGTGAGGCCCAAGTAAGATGGTGAATGATCATTCATGAGGGTTTTGAAGGCATCATACAGAGCTGGTCTTGAGGAACTTTGCATGTAAAGCCTAATTTCTGGAGTGGGTGACCTGAGGTTCCCATGCAAGGCCACACAGAGCCAGGGCACATAATCACACCTCCGTGTAGGTGTGAGCCTATCCTGGGTGGGTCTGACGCTGGTCCTGCTGGGGGAGTCAGACACTCTTGCCTGGGAGGCCTTCAACAAACTAAAAGCATTTAAAAGTCCAGTCAAGTGGTAAGGCAGAGGCTCAATGGTTAACCTGCAGCCCACATATTTAAGCCCTCAAAGTCTTGCCACATGGTGGAAAAGGCTATCTTTGATGTGGCATTAAAGGTAAAGATATCCAATTCAGCAGAGTCCCTAGGCCAATGACACCCCCAGGGCTCCCAACTCCCAGGAAATGCAGAACCTAGCTCACTTCTTTCTGTCTGAGCTGTCAGTCTCTGGAGGGATGCCCACCACAGTCACTGTGCCCTGCTCCACACTCAGGGGTGCAGCCATCACCAAGGGCAGCAGCTTGCAGCGCCGGTTCTTCGTCTGTGAAGGGAAAGTGTACCCTTAGTCATGGTCCCATGGGGTGAGTGCACCATTCAGTGCCTAGGAGCCCTAATAGGGCTAGCCATCCACTCCCCAAAAGCCTCCAGGGACTTCCTTTCATCAGAGATGCTCAAATCTCCAGCTGCCCTCCCACGCTGTGACACCCTATTCCCAGCCTCCTTCTGTGCCAATGTCTCTTGGCTGTTCCTTCCTTCAACTCTTTTAGATTCTTGGCAGTTGTCACCTCCTCCAGGACCTCCTCAACCAACCCCTCTCTCATCCTGCTTCAGTTTGTTCTATAGTGTGTGCTACCATCTGACACTATAAATAATCTTTCCACATCTGTCTGTTTTACCAACATGCAATACTGCCTCAACATGGAGACTCAATTTCCTTCATAGATGTATCCATTGTATCTACATCCTACAACAAAGGTGACCAACTATCCTGGTTTGTCCAGGACTAAAGGGCATTCGAGAACATAAACCAGGATAGTTGGTCACCTTATGACATAAGAGCCTGGCTGGTGGTGATTGCTTAAGAAATGTCTGAGGGGTGGCTCAGTTGGCTAAGCATCTGCCTTCGGATGCCTGCTCAGCAGAGAGCCTGCTTATCCCTCTCCTTCTACCCTGCCCCCCTCATTGTCTCTCTCTCTCTCCCCCCTAAATAAACAAATAAATAAAATCTAAAAAAAAAAAAAAAAATGTCTGATAAATGATGGGTCCTGTGAAAATATTCACCGATCTTACAGATGAGGAAACTGAGGCTTAGAGGTCAAATAATTGACCTCCCATCATACAACTGGTAAATGAGAAGGCTGAGATTTGAATGGAGCCTAGAAGACTTTTGTCCCTGGGGACTTTTGTCCCTAGTCCATCTTTTGTCATTATTTGATTGTCTTCACATAATCCTCAATCATTTCATAGGTCAGTTCAGCAGTATGAGATAATGTCAACCTCCTATTAAGCATTTTATTTAAAGCAGTTCCCAGTGTAAACCTTCATCCAGGAAGCAGAGTAAGACTTTGATTGTTGAAATATGCAGGATCCTCCCTTTTGTGATCATACCTAGTGGGAAGCCTGATGTTAGCTGGGTAGGGGGTTTGTCCCAGCCAGGCAAAGAAGAATGTTAGGCCATACAGAAGATGGAACCATACATGGAAAAGGGAAAGCCAGCCCAGAAAACAAACTTTTGCTGTGAAGCAAGTCTGTGCTACAATCAACTTCATTTTCCCTTGATCTGCCATAGCTGAACACAAGCCCTAGCCCCACGTACTCCATAAGGTGCCTTCCTACCTGTCCAAGTGACCAGGATGGCCAAGTGATGAAATCAGAGCTTATAGGAACTGAGATTCCCAAGGATCAGCTAAGGAAAAACACAGCTCAGAAAAAATGAGCTTTTCCTAGACCCCATAGCTGGTATACAACCACCAGTACCCCATGGCCAGCTTCTCATGCCCAGTCCTAGCTCTTCTCTGAGGTTCTACCTTCTGGCACCCACCCACCCAGTTCCTCACCGAAAAAACGAAGGACTTAAGCAGGTGTCTGCTAAGCAGGCTCAGGGACGCTGGCTTGGAAAACAGCACAATGTCCGGAGTGCCCTGTAGGGGAGGACACAAAGATAGTCAGAGGGGGCTGTTGGCAGGCATGGCCTGGTACCCATCTGTTCATGGGAACCCATCTGTCCATGGGAAGGCTGACCTCCATGAGGGAGCAGTAGAGGAAGGGCCCCTGGGAGATGACAAGGTTGGTGCAGAGGCAGCTGGCAATGGTCTGCTGTGTGGCTCGCAGCTGTTTCTTGGCAAGTTCGAGGCCATGGTAGAGCTTGTCCAGGTTACTCCTGTAACAGGGCAGACACACAACTTCAGCACAGTCACAAATAGAACCTTTGGTTCCTGGGAGGGTATGTGGGTATGAGTTTTATTCTTTTCTTCCTGAGTTCCCTTTCAAATAAAAGGAAGGATTAGGGGTGCCCGGGTGGCTCATTTGATTAAGCGTCTAGACTCTTGGTTTTGGCTCAGGTCATGATCTCAGGGTTGTGAGATCGAGCCCCATATCAGGCTCCATGATGGGCATGAAACCTACTTAAGATTCTCTCTCTCTCTCTATCCCTCTGCACAACCCCCTGCTCATGCTCTCTCTCTCAAAAGAAAAAGAAAGAAAGACAGTTAGACAGAAAGGATTAAAACATGTATAAATTCACAGTGACCAACATGAGAGGTGAGAGGGGGTACTGGCATCAGAAGACAGGAGACTGAAAGCCAAGAGGGAAGACACCGCCCAGCAGGTCCTGGAAAGTGCCCAGAGGGCTCTGACAGAGGAGTGGAAAGGGCAAGGGCAAAAGGGAGGATATAAGGGACCCTAACACTCGATGGATGGATTTTTATCCACCCACCTCCACCCCAGAAAGGAGCGTTCTCCTCTAAATACATTAAAATGAACTCTATGGAGAAGGGCACCCAGAAGTTAAGAGTCCCAAAGTGTTATATTGGCTCCCCACCCACCAAGATAGAAGCAATGCCTTCTAGCCAGTAGGCTACACCCAGAGACCTAAGGCCTCACAAGGCTTCCACAGTCCCTGTCTTGAATGTGAGTACCACCAGATATTTAAGAAATGCCTCCCCTGAAAAAAATGACCCTATATGAAACAGAGATAATTTGGAGAACAAAATAAAACTTAAAATGAACTCTAATTAATATCTTCAAAGAGATCTGGGGAACTAAGACATTCATAAACCACTAACAGGATGCCATGAAAAAGGAACAATCAGAAACTGGAAGTGTTTGTGAAAAGTAAAGTGACTGCAAAAAATTTAAAAATTCACTCAAAGACTACAGGATAAAGAAGCTTCCTTCACATTGATAACAAGACAGACGTGGAAAACATAAGTCAAAATCAGAGACAGAGTATTGTTCTAGGAAACCAGGAGAAAACAAAAAACACTGATGTATGTGTGAGAGAAATAATAAAGAAATAGTATAAAAGCATTCCCAAGCTGGAAAATCTGTGGCTTTGGATTAAAAGGGCTCACCTGAGAACCCAATACAACCTATGAAGCAAGATTCACCCTAGACATATCACTATGAAATCACAAAACACTAAAAAGAAAAGAAAAAATCCTACAAGCTTCTTTAGGTGGGATGGGTATGCATTTACAAAGAAATAAGAACCAAGATGGCTCAGATTTCAATTAGTACAACTTGCTGCTAGAAGGCAGGATAGACATACCAGTTGATAGAACATTAATTGAGAATCTGGAAATAAATTCCCACATTTATGATTTTCAACACAGGCACCAAAATGATTCTGCAGGGGAAAGAAGTCTTTTCAACAGATGATGTTAGAACAATTTGGATGTCCAAAGGAATTAAGTTGAACCCTTGCACCAGACATAAAATTTTACCTCTAATGAATCATACATCTAATGTAAATTTTTTTTTAAATTTTTCTTTATTTATGATAGTCTCACAGAGAGAGAGAGAGAGGCAGAGACACAGGCAGAGGGAGAAGCAGGCTCCATGCAGGGAGCCCGATGTGGGATTCGATCCCGGGTCTCCAGGATCGCGCCCTGGGCCAAAGGCAGGCGCCAAACCGCTGCGCCACCCAGGGATCCCCATACATCTAATGTAAAGGCCCAAACTATAAAACTCTTAAATGGCTTTTTAGATATGACACATTAAAACCATAAGAAACAAGAATAAAGATAAACTGGACATTGATAATTGAGATTAAAAACTTGGGGTTCAAATTCAAACTCTCATACACCGATGATGGGAATGTAAAACGATGTAGTCACTTTGGAAAACAGTCTAGCCATTATTCAAAAAGTCAAACAGGGATCCCTGGGTGGCGCAGCGGGATCCCCGGGTGGCGCAGCGGTTTAGCGCCTGCCTTTGGCCCAGGGCGTGATCCTGGAGACACGGGATCGAATCCCACGTCGGGCACCCAGTGCATGGAGCCTGCATCTCCCTCTGCCGGTGTCTCTGCCTCTCTCTCTCTCTGTGTGACTATCATAAATAAATAAAAATTAAAAAAAAAAAAAGTCAAACAGACTTATCATATAACCCAGCAATTCTACTGTACCCAAGAGCAACGAATGTATCCACACAATGTATCCATGTGTACTTATGGTGGCATATTCATAACAGTCAAAAGGTAGAAACTACCAAATGTCTGTCAACTGATTAATGGATGAATAAAATATGGGATGTCCAAACAGTTTTATTTGTAATAAAAAGGAAAGAAATTCCTTCATGTTGCAACACGGATGAACCTTGGGAATATTAGTCTAAGGGAAAGGAGCCTCAAATTTATAGACCAAGGATTGTCTGATTCCATTTATATGAAATGTCCAAAATAGTAAATCTATAAAGATAGAAAGTAGATTGGTGGTTGCTTGGGGCTGGGAGAGATGGGAGATTTGGAAGGTGACGGCTAAGGGGAGCAAGTTTTCTTTATGAGGCAATGAAAATGTTCTAAAATTAGGTAGTGGTGATATTTGTACAACCTCGTAAACATACTGAAATCCATTGAATTGTACGCTTTAAATGGGTGAACTACATAGTATATGAATTATAGCTCAGTAAAGCTGCTTAGAAAAAGTATGCTAGGAAACAGGGCCAGGAAACCCCAGAAAGCCTACCCTTACATTTTTTTAACACTGCACAAAGGCAAAAGAAAGGGCAGTTCTCTGAAGTTCAAAAAGCTGTCTGAATCATGCCTCCCCCGAAAGACAGGGAAGCAAAATTCACACACAAAAAGAACAACAGACAAGAACCAAGGTCAAATCTTCTCAAAGTTACTATCAGTAAAAAAGGGATAAGGAGCCACTGAGCATCCCTATGGACAATGAAGTATTCTAGAAAGATGTGCCCCCAAAAGGTCAACACTGTAATGTTCTATTTCAAAGCAAACTAAGAGACATTAAAACACAAAACAAGGCATCTCAGGAAATGAGATAAGAAAAATTAGAAATAAAAGGAAAATAATTGTTAATAAAGATTAGAAAAAAACACAAGGATGAATAAACACCACAAATAATGCCTAAAGAGGGAAAGGAGGTGAAAAAAATTTTTAAATCAAAAAGAAAGGAGATTAGGGATGCCTGGGTGGTTCAGTGGCTGGGCGTCTGTCTGCCTTTGGCTTGGGGTGTGATCTCGGGGTCTGAGATTGAGTCCCGCATCGGGCTTCCTATATGGAGCCTGCTTCTCTCTCTGCCTATGTCTCTGTCTCTCTGATGAATAAATAAAGTTTTTAACAACAAAAAAAAGGAGATTAAAAGGATTCAAGAGGAAGTGACATATTAAAGATATTAAAGATGGATAGGAAAGGTGTCACATGCACCCCTGGTTCTGACAAACTGTGATTCAGTTTCTGCAGAACATAGTCATCCCCACACCTGGGGTCCCTGTGATGTGCCTCCTGAAGAGTGTTAGGTTGAGATCCAGAGGTGGCCTGTGGGGAAAGCAGCCCACAGCCACACCCACTACCTGGAGAGACTGTCAAGAGCCTGGATGAAGTTATCTGTCCCTGAGTCATCCTTCTCGGGGCTCTCCATCAGCGACATGGTGGCAAAGGCCACATCGCTGGCCAGGAACTTATGCTTGAACCCAAAGTGAATGCTGAAAGTCTGCACGCGCATGTCCTTCATCCTGCAGTGGGAGGAAGCAACGCTGCTATTATCCCTGCATGCATGTGGGAGTGCTCTCAAGTTGTGGTGCGCTCTCACTGCCAGGCCAGGCCAGCAGATGTACTAGTGACCTTCCCTGGCCCCTGCTAAGGCTCATGGCAAGACCATTCTGGTCCCAGAATACAGAAGACCTGACATCCTAGCCCTGTAATCTGGGGCACTAAGAGCCTTGTCCAAAGCTGTTCCACTGGTGGGGAGCAGAGCAGAGATGTGTATGTGGCCCCCTCCCACATCCCGGGATACTAGGAGCAGCCACAGCATCTCCTAGGCAAAGCTTGCCTGAACCTGGCTTCAGGGGGCCCTTCCCAGGGCCATTGCCTGTGTTCAGTGAGTGATAGATCAGGTCAACCTAGAGGTCTGCATCTTGGCCCCAGATGTAAGGACCTGGACTTCTCTAGACCCACTTTTTTTTTTTTTTTTAAATCAAGTAATTTTACTTATTTTTTATTATTACTATTTTTTAACTTTTTTTTTTTGGAGTTCAATTTGCCAACATTTAGCATAACGCCCAGTGCTCATCCTGCCAAGTGCCTCCCACCCCACCGGACCCACTTTTAACCCAAAGTTAAAAGGCTAGTGAAAGGCTAGACAGGATCACACTCATTTGTGCTATCTTGTTTTTGCATTGCTTTAGGAACATGGTTAAAGCTGAAGCCTGAACCAAGCTTAATCCAGAAAAACGGGAGTTTACCCAAATTTATTTGCAGACTCTTCGATCATCTCCCGCAAATTCTCCTTCAAGGAAATGTCCATGGACTGGAACTTCTGCTTCACCTGTTTCAAGGGCAGGCTGGAAAGATGACAAGCGCTGGTCACAAGAGGGACCTGGCTTTATTTTATTTATTTATTTATTTTTAAAGATAGATAGATTGATTGATTTATGATAGACACAGAGAGAGGCAGAGACACAGGCAGAGGGAGAAGCAGGCTCCACGCCGGGAGCCCGATGCGGGACTCAATCCCGGGACCCCAGGATCACGCCCTGGGCCAAAGGCAGGCAGAGGAACCTGGCTTTAGACGGAGATTGCTCAACACCAGTAGGATGGAGAGCATGCAAACAGGGGATCTTTAGATGATACTCTGGAGTCTCCAGGTGAGGCGCTTCAGGTAGAAACAGGCAACCGCTGGATGTTGGTCACAGTAAAGGGGAGGGACCTTTTCCTCAGGGGCTGAGGGGCGGGCCAAAGTGGTCACTTACCCCACGTCAGCAAGGAACTCCTGGAGCCGCTTCTGTCCGTGCACAGACCAGAGCTTGAACCTGGCCGCAGTGTAGCAAGTGTTACACAGGCTGTCATGGAGGGACCAGTGCTGGTAGAGTGCCAGGCGGAGGCTGGGTCCAGTCAAGGAGGTTGTGGCTGAGCGGCGACCCACGGCTGGCAGTGCATGGCCCCACCCGTCCCAGGACAGCCTGCCTGCACGGCCAGTCATCATATAGGTGACCTGGAGCTCTTTGACCTTCTTAGCTTAATTTGACCCACACAGAGAGCTTGTAAGGGCGTATGCACACATCATTATCACTGTTGGACTGATGGGGAAACTGAGACCCAAGGGTTCTGAGATACTGTGGTGACACTTGAGTCCTCGTGGCCACAGGCAGTCCAGGCTGTCATCCCATCTGCTCCCCGTGTGCTACACCTAGCTCGGCCCTACCCCACAGCAGACCTCTGCTGGGACCCCTGGAACAAAACCTCCGTCTTCACCCTTCTTCTTAAACATGCTCTTTACTGCTGGTGGGGCTGCAAGTGTGGCTGTGCGTGAGGACCGTCCTGTACTCCCTCCTGCCTCTCGTTCCCTATTCTATGGGTCTCAGCAGGATGCCAGGCTGGCTCTGCCTGGATCCCATGCTCACGCTGGTGTCCTGACACCACGTCTGCCAATACACCTGCCCTGAGGCCCCGCCTCTAGGCACACGGTGGGCTCTGTCCTCTGTGCTGCCCGTCCTGATGGCTGGGCCCTGATCCCCAGATGTCATATGTCAGGTCCTGGTGGGATCCCCGTCCTGGGAGCCTAGCTGCCTCATATTGGCACCTCTTCCTAGACCTGTCTAAACCCATGTTTATTGGTCTCCATCCATCCCAATAGGCACAGGGCAGCCTCACTCCTGCCATCACTATCCATCACAGAAACAGCCAGGCCCCAGCCATGCCTTACACCTGTGGGCACCACAGTCTGTCTCCCCACAACCAGCAGCCTAGGGACCTTTTAAGCACGAAGTACTGAACTCCCCAATTTCCTCAATCTCCCACTGCCCTAGGCCCTCTGACCCTTGGGCTGCACCCATCTCTCCAGCCACTTCCTCAAGCTCACCTCAGGGTCTCTGCACGGCCACAGGCCTGGCTCAGGCTGTCCTCTCTCCCATGGAGTGAGTCTAAGTCTCAGCCTGAGATATGGTCTCCCAAAGGCCTTTCCTGAGCACTGCCACCCAACAACCTTCTGGTTACTCCATCAATGCCCTACCTTCCTCTCATGAGACATTTGCACTCTAATCATACGCTGACTTACTTCTTCCTGACTGGCTTGGCAAGAGTCTGCACTCATCGCCAAACCACCTGGGCTGCACAGGTGGGCCCTACCATGCACTTGCCTACACGTGCCAGGCCCATGATGATGATGCGTCTAAGCAGCGCTGGCATTTAGGAGCCAAGCCAGACAGAGGAGCCAGGACAGAGCTTGCTCCCCAGGCCCTGGTGCTCTGGCAGAGCTGGAGAGCAGGCCAGGGCCCCATTCTCACGGCAGCCACAGCAGCACAATCCAGGCCTGCGGCTCCGCAGCTCTGACCACACCATGCACAGGGGTATGTGGGAAAGGTCTACAGAGGCGACCAAACACACAGTGCACTGCTGAGCAAAACTGAGGGAGGGTGCCGGAGGGCCTGTGCTGTAAGGATACTCGTATTCAAAGGAGATCCGAGTACAGTCCACAGAGAGGGCGTGCTCCTCATCCTCATTCCGGTGGTTGTGCCGGGACACGTGGCGCTGCAAGATGCCGACGTCGGTCACGTACTTCATCCTGGAAAGAAAGCCCCGCCAGCTGCCTGGGTGGGCGCCTTCCTCTCACACACGGCCAGGCCATGCGGCTTCCGGGGGGGCCCCCCCTCACACCACACAGGCAGTTCCTGCCAGGACTGAGGGAGCTCCGGCACCACCGTGGAGAAGCCAAGTGTGGCTATGTCACGAGGGCCTGGAGGCCGGGGGTGTGAGGAGACAGAGCTGGAAGGAGGGGGCACTGGCTGTGCCGTATCCCCCTTGCACTCTTCTCTGGGCAGTGGCTGTCCTGCCCTTTACTTATTTGAGCCTCCTGACAGCGGGCACTAAGGGAGGCCACGGCCTCCCACCCATCCACCACAGTCAAGTGGACAGACCACATAGTGCCAGTAATCCCAGCAGAGGGTGTGGGTCCTTCACAGGAAGTGCTCCCGAGCACAGCAGGAGAGGGCGGACCCCAGTCCAGGTCTGCCTGCAAGTGGCCACTGAACAGGACAGTGACAGCGAAGCCTCACCTGAGGGACTGCCACAGGTCGGGGACGGTGCCTGGCACTGTACACACCCCATACCATCCTTAACAGAGAAGGGGGAGTGAGGCCCAGCAAAGTGTCCAAGCCTGTGAGACTCAGAACCCTCCTGGTCCCCGGGCTATACTGCAGGATCTGACGGGCACAGTGGGGTGGGAAAGGCAGGAAGTGGGGACATAGATGGCTCTGCAAACTATACAGTAAGTCCAGTAGGCATAAAAGCTGTGTCAAGTAACAGGCCAGGGTACCCTTGGACGGGTTAGGGTATGGGTCCCTCTCGATTCCCTTAGAGGCCCCACCAGATGGCCACCAGAATGGAGATGAGAGGGGGTGCGAGTACCCCATGCTTCCTAGGTGTCCGCATTCTGGGGTAGCTCTTCAGCTCTCTATCAGGAATGACAGTGAGCACCAAAGCCTGCCCACCAAGGGGCTAAAGAGGACTTGGCTCCATGCCAGTCCTTTTGGCAGTCCTTGCCAGCCTTCCCCTTGCCTTTGAGGGCACACTCACCGTCCCTGGCAGGACTCCTGGGGCCCTCGCCTCCTCCTCCCAACCCCAGTGTCCACCATGGAAAGACCAATGGAGAGGCGGGAGACTGAGCTCCCTCCTCTCATCTCTGGCTCCATCTGGTGGGCTCCCTGAGAGTGGACAAAGCATCCACACCAGGCCACACACCATTCCACCACAGGCCTGGTCCTAAGCCCTTACTCAGTGACGAGGATCCAGGCCCAAGGCCAGCTCCCTTCTCAACAGGGATCTGCCACCCATCTTCCCACTGCAAACTTGGGCTGCAGCCAGGCCATGCACATGGTCACAGCACAGGCCAACCTCAGACAGGCTGAGGGAGCACATCCTTACTGGGTGATCTTGTCTTGTACCCACTGGCCTGTTAGTCCCACGATGGCCCACCTGGAAAAGAAGAGAGTCACAAAGTTTACAGGCACGTCCTGCCAGTGTGGCCTGGCCCAGCCCACTGTCAGACAGGCAGTCTCTCTTCTGCAGGGTGTAGAAAGGTTACGGGGCCAACTCAGGGCTCCTGGCACAGTGTCACAGTGGGAGGTTTCAGGACCCAGGAGGGATATCTCCCAGGGCAAGGATGGCAGGCCTGATGCTATCTGTGTCCCAGCTGACCCCACCATCCTCCCCACTCAACCCGCTAGAAGGTGCTAGTGGATCTTGGCAGGTCATCTGCCCCTCTGAATATGCCCTTCAGCACAGTTGACCTTCATCACGTCCATGTCTCCGTCTTGAAATGGTGAGACACAGAGCAACAGCATTTAGACCTGTCAAAGGCCTTCCAAGGTCCTATCTCTTAGCTTTTTCTAGAGTTTTCTGGAAGCATTTCATGGGGGGCATATTCTGACATCATTCTAAACCGGAGGAGCTTGTTGTGAGAGGGCAGTCAAGGGTGCCCCTGAGCACACAGCAGGTGCTCACCAAAGGCTCTTCATTGCTGATGTGGCTGTGGCAACAGGGCACAGTACAGGGCTCCCACCTGGCCTTACTGTAAGATCTCTTGATGCACAAACTGGCCCCTGTGCCAGGGCATGGGATTGTCAGTCTATACCATGGAGGAGGATCTGAGGCTAAGAGAGCTGAGCCAAATATCTGAGGATGACAGGCAGGCACACAGCCGGGCACCAGCTCAGGGGGATGACAGAGCACCTCTGGGCTTAGGTGTGGCCAGTGCCTTGGTCCTGGCCCAGCTCCTGGCCCAGCTCCTGGCTCTCCTGAAACCCCGATTCGGCAAAGACCATTAAAATCCCCACCATGGGCTCAGGGCCGAGAAGGGCCTCCCCTCCTCATCTCCTAGAGAGAACCTGGACCAGAACAGAGGGCTGAGGGGGTGGAGCAGGCCAGACCTATGCTTTCTTTGCTCAGACTCTGGGTTTAGTTTCTAAATCAACCTAAGTTATGCCGAGCACTCATGCTTGTGGCCCATGTAGCAAACTCAGAGGTGGGCTAATGGGCATTCCTGTACCAGATTTCACCGCATGCCAGGGATGCAAAGATGCTGACCTAGCAAGGGCTGCTTTGTTCAAATCTCATGCTCCTTCTGTTACCCAAATTTACCAGGCAGCAAAGGTGAGCAGTAGGGTGGGAAGGGTAGAGCTGTAGTCAGGCCCCACCCTCGATCCTCTGCACCCAACAGTGCTCCCTCCATTTTACGCAGGGGTTTGTATGTAGCCAAGAGCCTCATAGGAAGAAAGCAAGGGCTATGCAAATTCCCAGAAAGGGGCTGTGCCTGATATTCCTGGTGGGGACTACACAGTGATGTCTTCCTCCAGACCCTGTTCTCACTGTGGGAGGACAGAGCTACTTGGAGAAGGAAGCCCTACACAGTACTGGTCTTGACTGGGGCCTACATACCATAGCATATCGTTCAAGTCCTTGGACATCATCCACGCCAAGTCGAACATCACCATGGCTGACTGCAAGACAGAAGGAAGCCTGAGGTCCAAGGCAGCTGTGTTCATGAGAGGGGTGTGTGCTGGGGCTGGGCTGCATGGCTGGGCCACATCTGAGCTGTCCAGGATCCCAGCCATGCCCTGCAGATTAAAGGCCTTCCCAGGTAGGCAAGGAAGTGTGGGTGGATTCCAAGCCAAACTGAAGGAGGAAGACAGAGTAACTCAAGTGACTTGCACTGTCTCCTCTGCTGACTAGTCATTCCTATGTGCACACTTGATTACGCAAGGGAGAACATCTGTGCTAGGGCCTCTACACATCTCACTGGGTGCCTCGGTGATACTGGGGAGGCACTGAAGCCAGAAGGTTGGGGGCCTATGTCCACATGCTCTTCTCAGCTGGCCAGCGGTCTTACATACATACTCCTGGGAAGGCTGGGCCTTAGTTTCCATTACCTGGATGTTAAAGAGGGAGGGTGCCTCAGGACCTTGGTGAAGAAGATCTTTCTAACAGGACTGTCTGCGTACAGAAGCATTTAGCTCCCTGTGAGCAGAGTCTGGGTTTTGGTAGAAAACAACAAAGGGGATTACTGCCTGACCAGAAGACTCTAAAGTCCCATTAGCCATGCAAAGCTGGGCTTCCCACCAGAGAAGATTTCCAAGGGAATGATCGACAAATACAGAAGGAACTGGGCATCTGCCTCACCACCCACCTCACCCACTTAGTCCTAGGGCAGAGCAGAGAGGACAAAAGATGATCCTTCAAAGGACGATGGGACCTTGACAGTAAAAGAGATGCTATAAATATGGTGCTCAGAGCTCAAGGCCCCAGGGCCAAATGCTAATACAAACACATGATATTTTACTGGAAACTTATTTTCTAGGGCTTCTTAAAGCCCTGAGTTCTGCTCAACACTACCAGAGTCAACGAAGTATGTTTTCCATGTGAAATTCTGTTCTGTAACACACACAGTGATAGGCCTCTATAATTCTAGAGCTTTATCTTCTTGCACAGAGTCTGAAATAGACTTGCTCGGTATTTTTGATGATGAACAAAAATAATAGCTGCTGTCCTATTTAGGCACCTAATGGGTGTGCAGGACCATCCTAACAACTGCCTTGGAAATGAGGGTAATTCTTTTTCCTTTTACAGAGGAGAAGTTTAAGTCTCAGAGAGGCTGCCCCACCTGCCCTAGGTCACACAGCGGAAGTTGTGGGGCTCAGATTCAAACCAGGCTTTTGTGGTTCTCAAACCTATGCTCATTCCTCCTCATGTTTTAGGACACTGACACCTACAGTCAGAACCTTATGGTGAAGTAGACCTATCCGCACGTACCGACGTCCCATGATACTCGTACTGTTCATAGTCGAAGAGGATGTCTCTTCTGTAACAACATAAAATGCAGGTCCTCAACAAGAAGCAGTGCAAGGAAGACAAACATTGGAAAATACTGAAACTTGACAGTACTCAGAGAAATGCAGATTAAGTCAAAGCACTCTTTGTATCCACTTATGGATCCTTTCACAGAGTGTACATTTACAAGGCCAGTAGGGAAGTAATATTGACATAAAAGGCTTGTGGCAGGGCAGCCCGGGTGGCTCAGTGGTCTAGCGCCGCCTTCAGCCCAGGTCCTGATCCTGGAGACCCGGGATGGAGTCCCACATCGGGCTTCCTGCATGGAGCCTGCTTCTCCCTTTGCCTATTTCTACCTCTTTCTCTCTCTCTGTGTCTCTCATGAATAAATAAAATCTTTAAAAAAAAAAAAAAAAGCCTTGTGGCAATGAAAGACATAAAACGGCATAGAATAGTCCTAGAATCCCACTTCTAAGAAATTATTCTAAGACAGCAATTCAAAGAAAGCAGGAGACAGCAGTATGTGCACAACGTTGTTCATTGCAGCCTTATCTGTCGTGGCAAAATACTGGAAGTGATCTCCAGTTCAAAAAAGGAAGGGGATTGGCCAGGTAAGTATACTGCAGTTTATAAAAGCTATTTGGAACCATCGAAAATGGTTATATTAAGTGAAAAAAAAAAAAAAAAAGCAAAATTAAGTATATATTATGATCATATAAAATAGGCAATTTGCACAAGTTTGGATACCCCAGGAAGACTGACACATAGCCAGAATCTCTTCTGATCAGTGAATACGGATTATATTCACTTTTCTTTCCTTATACTTCCCAAAATGGTTTTTCATTGTCCTTCCTTGAGGGGGTGGCTGAGGACAACACCCTCAGTTCAAACAGCAGAGGTCTTCAGGGACTGGATCCAGCAAGGAATTCTCAGCTCAACAGCCCTGCTACATGGTTACCTCAAGCTATAATAACCTTTCCAGGGTTTCTTTTTTTTTTTTAATTATTTTAGAGTATTTCACTTAAAAAAAAAAAAAAAGAAAGAGAGAAAGATTTTACTTATTCATTTGAAAGAGAATGAGTGGGAGAGGGAGAAAGAATCTGAAGCACCGAGCACAGAGCCAGATGTGGGGCTCCACCCACAACCACGAGATGATCTGAGCCAAAACCAAGAGTTGGATGCTCAACCGACTGACCCACCCAGGTGCCCCTACGGCAGTTTACTTTTTACATTTGCAATATGGACAGCAATGATGGATAGTTCAGTTTCCTTTTCATACACTTTTTTTCTATGAAAACTTTCACACAATTAGCATCTATCTCATTTATAAAGAACTTACAAATAAGAGTACATCTGGAAAACCACAAAAATAAGAGACAATGGGCTATCACCCCTAACAGCATGTATTTGGGAGATCTCTGGGCCCAGTCCTGCTATTCGTGAGACCACCAGGTGATACAGAGGGGACCCAGAGCTCTTCTCCAATGCAGGGGCCACATGCTTACTCCTGGAGCCACCAATCCAGAGTTTCTAAACTAAATTATTCTCAAATGGGAGAAAAAAAACTTTCCAGTTCCCTTGGAAAACACAGATATCCCCCAGGGATCGTGAGCTCCGTGACACAGGGTACTGCTTGAAGTGCACACTCACCTCCGAGCCTCCCACTCTCTTCGCTGTCTCCTCTTCATGGTTTGTGCCACTACCTCCTGATGCAGGGACAAAGAGAACAAAAGGTTGAACAAAAAAAAACAGAATTTTATCCCTGTAGCCTGAGAAGTTTCTGATTAGGCAGAAACCATTGGCACAGAGCCCCAAGGAAAACATGGATCGTTCATTCCCATGTCCTGAGCTCAGGCTGGTCCTAGAGGAAGGAAATGAGGTGGGCAATGGCCAGGACCCCTCTGGCCCACTGGCACTGAGGATAATTGTGGACAGGAGCAGATGCTTCCCCAGGGCCTGTTCACGCTGTAGCTGATGCATCCGCCCCATCTGTCCACACTAGCCTTCCACTGCCCCCACCACTGTGTGATCTAGGTGAGGCGCATAGCCACTTCATACTGGCTTCCCCTCCTGATTAACAAGCACTACTATTTCCTACAGCCCTCCATGTACCAGCCACTATGCTAATTTTATAGGCACAATCCATTTAGTTCTCACAGCAAAGGCATGAGGTAGTATGACTGTTTTAAAAATCCATGGTCCTAAATGCATGGTCCTAAGACTTCTGCTTCCAGAAAAATGGTAACTTTCCATCTCATTTTCCTTATATGTCCACTAAATATATCTGAAAACACTGTCAATATATATAAGGCAAACAAAATAAGATTCTGGAAGATGAAAAGGAAAGCCAACCAGCTGGGGACCCTGGGACCTGAGGAGTGATGTGTGGATGAGTTCACCAGGCTTTCTTTTTGGCTTATATATCCCAGACTTGAAGCTGAATGAAGCCAGTAATCTGGAAACACCAATAGGCACAGAGGAAAAACATCCCCAACAAAAGCCAAAGGACCCAGAGGAGCAGCCCTGAAAGACATAAAACTGGGGTGCCTGGGTGACTCAGTCAGTTAAGTGTCTGCCTTTGGCTCAGGTCATGATCAGGTCCTGGGATCAAGCCCGGTGTCAGGCTCCCTGCTCAGTGGGGAGTGTGCTTATTTTTCTGCCCCTCCCTCTGCTCCTGTGCATGTGCACATCTCTCTCTTTAATAAAGTCTTGAAAAAAAAAAAGACAGAAAACTTTTAGACAATAATTGATCTACCCTAGCCACCACCACTAAAACACTGTGGCCCCACCTCTATCCACCCAGCAAAGACCAAGTGGGAGCCTAGGAGCCTAGGCCCTCACCCTGGTGAACACGTCCTGCCTGTAACACCTCCACATTTCACTTGCAATAGGTTCCAACACGCTCACTGGGGTGGTATCAGAGGAAGCCAAGTGGTGAGCCTGGATCTTCCTTGCACTGTGGTACAAGGAGCCACTCTTCTCATGCTTAATGGAGGTCAAGTGGTGAACCTTGAACTTCTACCTCCACCTGGCTATAAAGGGACCAGACTGCCCACCCCCTCCTTTGGCAGAGTGATGTCAGAGAAAGCAGATAAAATGGAAGACTTAAATAAGACCAAGAGTCTCAAAATATAATATAAAAATGTCCAGGTTTCATGTGAAAAGCACTCATCATATCATATATCAGCACATATTATATCAGCACTCATCATATCATATATATATATACATATTTATTTATTATTATTATTTTTTTCTTCTCATTCAATCTCCTCTTTACTGTGGATGTCACGGTCATCATCACAGCCACATGGAGGGGCACACAACTTTAACCCCTGTGTACCGAGGGGAAGGGTGGGGGCCTTTGGGGCTATAAAACTAGCTATGTACACAGAGCATTCCAGGAGAAAGCCACCCCAAGCACGTGCATGTGCAGGCACAGTAGGAGTGGGGGTCTGGAGCCCAAGCAGGACTGTGTTGGTGTGGGGCTAAACACTAAAAAGGAAATCCAGGGCAGCCCGCGTGGCTCAGCGGTTTAGCGCCGCCTTCAGCCCAGGGTGTGATCCTGGAGACCTGGGATCGAGTCCCACGTTGGGCTCCCTGCATGGAGCCTGCTTCTCCCTCTGCCTGTGTCTCTGCCTCTCTCTCTCTGTGTCTTTCATGAATAAATAAAAAATCTTTAAAAAAAATAAATAAAATAAAAAGGAAATCCATAAATGCCAACACCAAGATGACAAAGATGTTACAATTATCTGACAAAGATTTTAAAGCAGCCACCACAAAAATGCTTCAATAGCCAATTAGAAACATAGTTGAAAACACATGAAAAAAAATTAGGAAGTTTTAGTAAATAAGTAGAAAAATAGAGAAGAACCAAAGAGAAACTTACAAATGCAAAGTACAATAAATGAAGTAGAAACCCAGTGGATCGGCTCAAGAGCAGAATGGAGGAACAGAGGAAAGAACCAGCAGATACACTGATAGAAATTATCCAGTCTAATGAACAGAAGAAAAATAGACTGGAAAAACAAACAGAACCTCGTTTACGCTTGAGCCTACAACAAAAGACCTACATGTCATTGGTGTCCTGGAAGGAGAGAAGGAGGGTGGGCTAAAAACACTTGAAAAACAGTGGCTGAAAATGAAGAAATATGGTTCAAAATTTGGCAAGAGACATTCAAGAAGCTGACTGAATCCCAATAGGTTAAACTCAAAGAAATCCACACCAAAACACATTGTAATTAAACTTCTGACCATTAGGGACACCTGGGTGGCTCAGCTGTTGAGCATCTGCCTTCAGCTCAGGGCATGATCTCAGGGTCCTGGGATTGAGTCCCACATTGGGCTCCCTGCAGGGAGCCTGCTTATCCCTCTGCCTCTCTCTCTGTGTCTCTTATGAATAAATATAAATAATAAATAAGCAAACTTCTGACCATTAGCCCCCCAATTTTTTTTTAAATTTCGAGAACAGCAAAAGAAAAATGATGTTTTACATATAGGATAAGACAATATGAACGCCAGCAGATTTCTCACCCGAAACCGTGGAAGCCAGAAGTGAAGTGCAGACAGAAAAGAACTGTTAACCCCGAATCCCACACCCTGTGAAAATACCTTTCAGGAATGAAGAGAAAAATCAAGAAATTCTCAGAAAAAGCAAAACTAAGAAAATTTACTGCAGATTGCCCCCCCCAAAAATGGTGAAAGGCCTTTCCGTGAATGGAAGAAAATGACAAAAGAAAAAACCCTGGAACATGAGGATAGAAGAAAGAACATGCTGAGTAAAAACTGGGTAAATAAAATAGGCTTCCCTTAATCCTCTTGAGTTTTATAATCATGTTTAGTTGTCGAAGCAAAACTTATCCCACAGTATGATGTGGATCTAAATTTACATACAGGCTATATTTAAGAAACCTCCATCATAAACAGAGGACAGTAAGGGAAATAAAAGTTAGGTTTCTACATTTACAGCCTGTTGTTTCTCAATCTCTGAGTGTGCACCTTTATCAATAAAAATACTTCTGAGAAAGTATATTGGATACATGTGTATGTACAAATCATGCAGATTTTATTACATTTGAAGTATTCTCAAAAGTGTTAACTCTTACTAAAATCAAGCATGATGGCCTAAACTTGGATAATAGCAAATGCAAGGTTACAGGACCAAGTGAAAGTACTCCATGAACAAGTGATAAAAACTAGAAAGCTGGACTGGCCTCCAATGTCATTCAAAAAACAGAAAAAAGAGATGGGATCCTGGTCTAGGTTAAAAGACAAGAGAATAGTTAAATGCAAATGTGCCAATCCTGGTTGGCTGACACTTCAAACACAAAACAGTTGCAAAATCTATTTTGAAGACAATTAAGGAAATTGGAATATGGGTTGAATAGGTGACATTATTAATTTCTTACATATGATAATGGTACTGTATTTATAGAGGAGAATGTTCTTAGAAGATGCATATGGAAGAATTTGTCAGGGAGTATCATGGTGTCTGCAACCTATTCTCAAATGATCTAGCAAAATAAGTAAATAAATAATAAAAAGCAAACAAACAAAAAGCATATATAGAAGGAAGGCAAATGTGAAAAACTGCCGAATCTAGGTGAAAGGTATATAGGTATTCACCACACAATCTTTTCAAATATTGTATGTTAAGAAAATTTCAAAATAAAAACTCTGGAAAACAGTATGGAGGTTCCTCAAAAAAAGTTAAAAATAGAGCTACCCTACAGCTCAGCAATCACACTGCTAGGTATTTATCCAAAGGGTACAAACATAGTAATTTGAAGGGGCACATGCACCCCAATGTTTATAGCAGCAATGTCCACAATAGCCAAAATATGGAAAGAGCTCCGATGACAGATACATGCATCATGCCCACCAACAGATACGTGCATCAAGAATATATGGTGTATGTATACACTGGAATATTAGTCATCAAGAAGAATGAAATCTTGCCATTTGCAACAACATTGATGGAACTAGAGATTATTATGCTAAGTAAAATCAGTCTGTCAGAGAAAGACATATACCATGCAATTCCACTCATATGTGGAATTTAAGAAACAAAACAAATGAAATAGGGGAAGAGATGAAAAAATAAAATAAGATGAAAAGAGAGAAGGAGACCAACTATAAGAGAGACTGAACTCTACAAAACAAACTAGAGTTGCTGGAGGGGAGGTGGGTGGGGGAATGGAATAATTGGGTGATGGGCATTAAGGAGGGCAATTGACTGAGCATTGTTATATGTTATATGCAAATGATAAATCACTCAATTCTATCCCTGAAATTAATAATAATTAATATGTTAACTAAACTGAATTTAAATAAAGAATTTCTAAAGAACTAAAATTATAAAACTTCTGAGGAAAAAAAAAGTCAGTGGGAAGTTATGCATATTATATATCATGAATATTATAGAAAGCATTCACAAACAAATAGATGCACTAAGCATGTCAAAGGAAGCTCTGACAGGTTCTGACATCTCATCAAGAACCATTCTCTTTACTGCCAAACCTGGTGGCAGTTCTAGCTTGCCTGTCCCCCCCCTCCCCTCTTCCCACAGAGCCCTGGCATCTGTGGACACTCTGCACTGGATGCAGAGAAGATCCTAGGGACCTTTTTTTTTAATTTTAAGATTTTATTTATTTATTCACGATAGACATAGAGAGAGAGAGAGGCAGAGACACAGGCAGAGGGAGAAGCAGGCTCCATGTCAGGAGCCCGACGCGGGAGTCGATCCCGGGACTCCAGGATCGTGCCCTGGGCCAAAGGCAGGCGCCAAATGGCTGAGCCACCCAGGGAGATCCTAGGGATCTTCTTGACTCTTTCCTTCATTATTCAGGTCAAGTGTCCATGGCCATTTTCATAAATACAGCCCATTCCCCATCCAGCCCCTTACCCTGCTTTATTTTTCCTTATATGACCACAGCTCTTCACCTGAAACCATCCTTGAACTATGCTCATTTACACATTCTTACATCTCCTCCCACTGGAAAGGAAGCTTTGTGAAGGCAGGACTTTGTGCTCCCCTGGGGACCTCAGAAACTAACGGATACCTGGCACATATTAGGTGCTAAAATATATTAGTCAGGATGGAGAATTCCAAGACTCTGACCTGCAGAACATGAATGTTTCCAGGGACAATCCCACCACATTACTGATATTGGAGGCCTGATGGAAAGCAGCTCATGAACAGAAGAAATAATGCTATAAAAAAGGAGCATCAGGTAACAGAAAAAAAGAGCTCTTAGGAATCAAAGATTAGAAGATGAAGACTAGAAGTTGGCCAGAGAATGGAACAGATAAGAGTTGGACTAGAGGAAAGAGAATCTAAGAATGTGTCTGAGGTGACTATCCAAAGCTCCAGAGAAGGGACTGGCCAAAGGTAGGGAAGGCAAGGGGAAAACATTCCTACCTTTGCAGAACATGCCCCCTAAATGGACAGAATGTCCTGAATGTCCCCAAAATGGTTCAAAAGAGCTCTGCTAAAGCACATTATTGGAAAATGTCAGGTCAAGGATGAAGAGAATACTCCAAAACATTTTGGTGACAAATTTCAGCATGCATACCAAGGACTGGGAGCCAAAGGGCTTTAACTTCTTCCACAACTAGAATAAATACTAGAATGCTAGAATAAACCATGGCCCTCCAGTTAAAAGAATGACTACCTCCCACCTTTAGTTTTCCATCTAGCAGAAGCCATTGGCGTTGGGTAGGCTACTTCCATTGGCCAGGCCCCAGACTGGGTAAGCGCCTCAGACACAAGACTCACAAGGCTCAAACCACTCTTATCTTTGCACACAAGATGCTTCCCCTGGAGTGACCATTGGGGACTGAGCCTGGCTGAGAGCCACAGACCCATGTCGTTCCTCCATGGTGACTGTAGAGAGTGAGTTTTGAGAAAAGCGGGGAAGGGAGGTGATGCTTTTGCTATTTATTGTTTCTCTGTATTGCTTTTTTTTTTAATATATTATTTTTATTTATTTTAGAGAGAGAGAGAAAGAGCAGGAGGAGGAGCAGAGTGGGAGAGAGGGAATCTTGAGCAGATTCTGCACTGAGCAAGGAACTTGACGTGGGACTTGACCTCACAACCCTGAGATCATGGCCTGAGCAAAAAAACCAAGTGTCAGACCCTTAACCAACTGAGCCACCCAGGCATTCTTCTGTAACACTTTTTAAAAATGTATGCTCTCTAACGGGAAGAGCTGAGCTGTCCTAATTTTCATTTCAACTGATGAAATTCTACTGCATGGACGAGGATGTCAAAGCTCAGAGAAATTCAGTAACCTGTCTGAGGCCATACAGCCAGGGGGAAAGCAGAGCCCAGGATCAACACCCACACCTGCTGAATCCCAGCTAACTCCGGGGCCCCATAGGCTCCAGTCTGAGCTCTGACCTCTGGGAATGACAAGTCCCTCAAGACTGTGGGGAGGCCCAAACCCACCTCTTCCAACCGTGTGCGCTTCTCAGAAGGCTCTGATCCATTGTCACTTTCACTTCCTGAGTGCTCTTCAGCCTCCTCTTCTTCATCATCCCTGAAGATATCATCATAGGCAGGAACTTCAAGGTCATCATCTTGTTTAATGAGTAGTTTGATCTAAGATTAAAACAAAAAGCAACCAACACTCTCCTCTCTCGTTAACAGAAAATTCTCCATCTCAGGTTTTTCTCTTGCACAATCTTACTTCCCACTGAGCTGACTCAGTTTTCTGTACAAAGAGTCCCTCATTTGAGAGGATTTCAGACCTCTCAAGCATTTTCTTGTTTTCATTTCTGTTCACTGAGGCAGTGGAGATGTACCACACGTTATGCAAAAATTCCAAAAGTTTAAAAACTATCCACTGTCATTTAGTCTGAGAAAAAATGTTTCCTCTTATGCCACACAGCAAGCAAACAAAATGAATATCCTGCAACTTGGACTCTAATGGAAGACATGAAGGTGTGTGACACCTACTTGAATAAAACTGTTGGCTCAAAAAGCGGTTCCAAGCTGAGAACTTTGGGGCCAACACTTTGATAACACAAGAGTGGGGGTGGGTGGTGGGGGACTCAACTCAGAGAATGGTTAGGTGGCTGCCCTATGCCAGGCTCCATGCTTGCTACTGGGGGTTCAAAGGAAAAGCACAGCACCACCATTTCAGGCTAATGGTGGCCTCTTACACTATCATCTTGCTGGTCCTCATACCACCCTTTTGATGGGCAGGGAAATCCTGGCCCCACTTCTAGAGCTAATGCCTCTAGATCTTGATATTCAATGATGCTGGGCTGGGCCTGAGCTCTGAGGGCAGGCCCAGTGCAGGGTCCTGGTCCCTACACTTCTTAGGTTAAATGAATTCCAAAATGCATTCTGAGCACCTCTAAGACTTAGGTACCATGGTGCTCACCAGAGATAAACAAGACCAGGTTCTTGCCCTCAGGCTGTTCCAACTCCTACAGCAGAGGTGGATACAATGCCTTGCTTAGAACAGCAGGTATGATATTGTCCACGGACAGGAGGACTCAGGGAAGACATGGGCCCCAAAGGCTGAGTTACCTGGGCTTCGTTGTATACATTCACGACGTTGACTGGCCTGTGGGTGTCACACACAAAAAATACAGCCTCTTCATCAGGCTGAAGAATATCCAATAGGTCTACGTTGGCTCCACAGTTTATGAGGACAAAATAATGAAACTGGAAAAAAGAGAGATATTGTGAAGTAAGTGCCTTGAGTAGGTCCTTCACCTTCAGCATTCTAGGCCCCTGAGCCCTTCTGCTGAGACATGTCAAGCCCCTGACACTGGGCAGGCCCTGACAATTAAAAGACTCCAAAAATGGCCACAGCTGGCCTGTGTTAAGTGCTTTAACATATTCCAAATGCTATTTCATTTCCACAGTAATACCATGAGATAGGCCCCATGACTGGCCCTGTGGTTGTCTCTGCTCTGCAGAGCAGTATGTGGAGACTCAACATGACCCAGGCTCATGCATAGGGCCACGAAGCTGACAAGGAGCAGACCAAGACTTCAAATGCATAAGAGAGCCTCTCCAGATCTCAGTCACCCTACTGGACTGGGCTGGCTCTCTGAAATGGCATTATACAGGCTTAAATTTATAGCAAGTCTTGGGCAGCCTCTCTATCTCATGAATAAATAAATAAAGTCTTTCTTTTTTAAAAAGATTTTATTTGTTTATTCAAGAGACACAGAGAGAGGGGAGAGAGAGAGGCAGAGACACAGGCAGAGGGAGAAGCAGGCTCCATGCAGGGAGCCCGACGTGGGACTCAATCCCGGGTCTCCAGGATCAGGCCCTGGGCTGAAGCGGCGCTAAACCGCTGAGCCACCTGGGCTGCCCTAAAATCTTGAAAAGAAAAGAAAAGAAAAAAGAAAAGAAAAGAAATTACAACCAAATAAAATAAGACTAATTATTCTAAAATGCTTTTTCCATACCTGTTCTTTATGCTCAAGAAATGCAGTTTCAAGTTCTTGCCACCCAGAAACTGGAACCAGGGTATACTGCACGTGATCGCACTGGAACAAGGCCTGAGAGAGATCATTTTTCAATCTATCAAATTAAGGACGTCCGCAATTTACTTTGAAGTGCACTTAAGAACAATATAGCTTGAGAAACGAATGACAGGTGACAAAGTAAGACTAGTAAAACGCTCATGGGAGAAAGTAAGTGATGGGGATGTGAGTGATCACTGTATCATTCTGTCAACTTTGCCTAATTTTTGAAAATTACCAAAGGAAAACATTGGGAGGGAAAGCCGATCTTATTTCTAGGTCTTCTGAGGAGTAGTTCCTGACCCAAGGTCATGTAAACACTGCATCAGATTCAAAAGAGAACCAATGATCGTCCTTAACAGACAAAGGAATCTGAGTTTCCAGTGTTGTTGATGACCCCACTGTGTCCTCCGTTGTCAGTCCTCTACCCGAACCGTACACTGGTGAAGCCACTCCATGTCTAAGGGTCTCTCCGATGCAAGCATTTTTTGGCCCAGGTTATTGCAAAAATACTAGCTGGTATTCCTGCCTTTTCCCGAGTCCTTCTCTAACCTACCCAACGCTTCTGCCCTCTAGGCGACCTCTCTGAGGGCCCCTCCGCAGCTTTCCTTGGCTCCAGGCGCTACCGCAGCCTGCGCCCTCCCTGGGGGAGAGTAGGGCCGGGGGGGGGGGGGGGGGGGGACAGAGGTGGGAGGGTGAGGGGTGGCTTCCGCTCTGCTCCACACCTCCCGCCCTGCACGCAACTCAGCCCGGGGCCCCGCCCTTCCCTTCCAGGGTACACAAGGCTCACCTGAAGGATCTTGCAAGCGCACAGGGCGTCCACGTCCGAGGCCACGAAGAGAAGAACCCTCTGTCAGGAGAAGAGCGGGCCAGCTGAAGGCAGAGACCCCCAACACTGGGGCCCCCGTGCCCTCCCACGGCCGCTCCCCCTCATCCCTACCCCCCCTCCCCCGACAAGGCCACGAGGTCCAAGAGGAGGGGTCACCTGGCTCTGGACCACCTCGTAGAACTCCTTGCGGAAATCGGACACGAACATGGCCACGGCGGCCGGACACCGACAGCTGGCGCGGAGACTCCCAGAGCTTCCGCGGCGGTCAAGACTCCCGCCAAACCAGGGCTCTTCCGATTGGCCCAGGATCCAACCAATCGCTGCTCAGTGCCCCGCTTTTCCCTCTTTCTGATTGGGTCCTGTTGGAGGCGGGTACGAGCGCTCAGCCATTCAGGTAAAATCAGACTCACTCCTAGGCGAGCGCGGTCCCCAGGCGGAACGCAAGCCCGGTGGCCCACTTCTGGTCTGACTCCCATTTACCCACAAATCCGCCGCTTGGTGGACATCTTTAGTTTGGGAACAGAAGCCTATTGCCTCCCACTGGGAACTCCGGGGGGGGGGGCGGAAAGAAACTTCTCCAAGAATTAAATTCACTTATACATCGATGTCATAAGTTTACGATTTTAATAAGGGCGGGGCGCAGTTCGAAGGCGGATGTGTAGCGTCCTTCCGCCAGCTTCCTCGATGGCCGCCGCAAAGGCAGGAAGGGCCACGTGCATTCTGGGTAGTGTAGTCCACAAGGAGAGTGGGCCCACGAAATTCGTCTGCAGGGGAGTACTATAAAAATGTGATTTAGAATAATTATAAAAGTTATTCTAGAGCAGACAAAAAATTAGGAGGGGGTATTTCAGTATATACTCCAGGAAAGTTTTAGGCCCTAGCGCCTTTGCCTGCTCTTTCTCTTTTTGCCGCCCACCCCTGTCTGCCGCACCTCCCCCGGTGTCAGTTCGGGCACTTCCGGTGAGCCTCCCAGGGCGTCGGAGCGGAAGCGGCGGCGGCGGAGGCGGCGGCTGCGAGCGGAGGGTCGGCGGGCCCCGGTCCAAACGTTCTCTGGGCGAAGCGGCGTCTGCGAGGCAGGGGTGTCCACCATGGTGAGAGCGGCTTGGCAGGGGCTGGCGGCTGGGGGCCGGGGCCGGGCGGCGGGCTGGCGGACCGGACGGCCGCGGAGATGCCGAGTCACCTCGGCCGGCAGCAGCCGGACCCTTGACCACGGTCGGCCTTGGCTGGTCTCCGCGGGTCCCCGACGCGCAGCCAATTTCCTCTCAGTTGGACTTAGACCCCCCGACGGTGTCGCGCGCTCACGGGTCTCCCAAGGGCTAACTAAGCACGTAACAGGTTTCCGTGACACCGAAGTAACTGAAGGGTGGCCGGGGGCGCGGGGGCAGAGTCGGGGCCCCGGGGCGGGGACCCTCCGCCCTCGCTCCCGGGCCTCGGCGCGGTCCTCGGGGGGCCGTGCCTCTGGTTAGGCCGCCTTTGGCCACTGAAGCGATTCAGGAGAGAGAACAGTAGCAGCTAGATTTTGCTGGTGCTTTTTTTGTTTCACAGCTTTTAACACCCACAGTCCCTGATTAAATCGTATCTCACTGAATCCCTCTCGTACCTTTGGAGGCCAGGACCATGAAAAACACCAAGGTTTAAAGAAGTTGGTAGTTGACTCGAGGTCAGACAAGTAGGGACTGGAAATTTGAGGCCAAATCCGTCTGGCCGCAAAGCTTGGTCTCCTAGCCTCAATCAGTGTCACTTTGTTTATTTTAGCAAAAAAAAAAAAGAAGAAGAAGAAGTAATGGTTATTCAGTCTTATCCGAAAGTGACATCCGTTTTCTGTCCTTGTGGAATCGTGTTTCCATTCTCAAGTTCATCCACTTAAAGACGTTGAGAAAGGTCTAGGCACTGTGATAAGGCTTTGGAATATAAAGGAGAGTAGGACTCGGGGTAGGGAGCAGCTGGGAGGGGCACAAGGTCAGGCTCCTGGGTGGATTGAAGGCAAATTGTTAAGGGTGTTAAATACTTTGGGGCGATTTTCTTATTTAAGGAGGAACGGAAGCAAAGAAAAAAAATGGCTTAGGTGGAGCGGTGTAGTGAAAGGCTCAGAGAAGCCCCCCCCCCCCCCCCCGACTCCCCCCCACATCTCCCTTCACATCTGTTATGCCTCTGGCAAGACTGCAAGAGTTCTGCTTAAAAGGGGGGACAGAGGCTTGAAAACTACTACACTAAAGCTCCCAGGGATTGAAGAGCCATTTGAGATTTTAAGCAGGAACATTCTGTGTTTATATTTTAGGAAGACCGCAGATTCATCTTGCTAATTTTGGAATGGCTTAGTAAAGGACCTTTTCAGTTGATGGCTTTCCCTCTATTTAATGTACGCTTGGAATCAAGTCAAGAAATATTTGTCTATTGTGAGATGTTTTTTTAAAACGTGTAAAAAACACAAATTCGCCATCTTATTCATTTTTAAGGGTAGATTCTGTAGCGTTAACTACATTCACATTGTTGTGTATTGAGTGTCCAGAATTTTTTCATCCTGTAAAACTGAAACTGTACCCATTAAACAAGTCCCCCATTTCCCCTCACCTGTCTCCTAGCAACCAACATTTTACTTTTTGTCCCTGTGAATTTGACAACTCTAGGGACCTCATAAAAGTGAGATCATATAGTATTTGTCTTTTTGTGATTGACTTATTTCCCTGGGCATAACGTCTTCAAGGTTCATCCACATTTTAGTATGTGATACGATTTTCCTCTCTTTTAAAGGCCGAATAATATTCCGTTGTGTGAGTGGACCACATGTTTTTAGCCTTTCATCTGTTGACGGACACTTGGATTGTTTCCAACTCTAAGCTTTTATGAGTAGTGCTGCTATGAACATGCAAACATTAGACAAATAATCTTTTCGAGAGCCTACCTTCAGTTCTTTTGGATATATACCCTATTGTGCAGTTTTATATGGGGAGGGGCGTCATGGTAACTTTGAGAAGACTCCAGATTGCTATGTAATGTGTTTTCTTTCTTTTTTTTTTTTTTTTTTTTTTTAAGATTTTATTTACTTATTCATGAGAGACAGAGAGAGAGAGAGAAACAGACAGAGGGAGAAGCAGGCTCCATGCAGGGAGCCCGATAAGGCCTCAATCCCGGGTCTCCAGCATCATGCCCTGGGCCAAAGGTGGCGCTAAACTGCTGAGCCACCTGGGCTGCCCTGTAATGTGTTTTCTAAGCCTCACCATAATCCACGTGTGAAGAACTGGTGTATTTAATCTTTTTGGTAGCATGTCTTGGCTTATTAACATGAGGGAGTACCTCAGTGTAACAACATGAGAGCACCTTTGTGGGGCACCAGCCCAGATCCTGGGCAAAGCAGGGAAGGTTCCTGGAACAAGGAGAGGATGGTCATGGAAGCCGGGGGAGGGTTAGAGACCCCTCATGCCTACTCTGCCTGCATCCTGGGATGCCATTCCCTGTTTTTTACCTGGCTCCCTCCTGGCATTCAGGTCTGTGCAGAATTCCTTCCTGACCACCCATTTAAAACAGCATTCCCAGGAGCTCTCTGTCCCTTACCCTGTCTTGTCCTTAGAGCATTTATCAACCCCAGACATGCAGGCATTTTCTCTTACTTGTTTCCCTTGTCTTGAATGTCAGCTTCTCCAGGGCTGGTGTGCCTGTTTTGTTAGTGAGCACACATCATAGAGTAATATTTTGCTAGTGCTTAGAGCAGAGCCTGGCAGATAGTGGGCACTCAATAAATAGATGTGTTTCTTTTAATTAACGAAAAGAGGGAAAGTTCCGTTGGCGGAACCCAGTGTGGCAGGCATAGGAGATTGCAGGGCCATCGGTAACCAGTCCCTGAGGTATGTGTGAGGTCTGACCTGGAGCTTTGGGTGAGGGGTGGGAGACTAAAAGAGGTTAATGACAGGCGTGGTGGGGCCAATTGTATATTTTAGTAGGATTGCACTTTCTAAAAGTAGTGGAATTGAGATGGGAGGGATGAGATTGGGCAGGTATGTAGAAAGATATGAGATTCACCATGCTACCAGGAAGTACTTTAGGCAGACTGTTCTGGTTCATGGAGATGTTGGTGCTAGAAGTGGTGTGTCTTACTCTTTGAGGACATTCAGCAGCATTAACTGCCCTAACTTGTGTGGACTTTCAATGGGAAGAAATGTGCCTTTGTTTTGTTCTAACTCCAGCATCTCTTTCCTTCCTTGTAGTTCTCCTTCAACATGTTCGACCACCCGATTCCCCGGGTCTTCCAGAACCGCTTCTCCACGCAGTACCGCTGCTTCTCCGTGTCCATGCTTGCAGGGCCTAATGACAGGTCAGATGTGGAGAAAGGAGGGAAGAGTATGTGCTCGTTTTTATTTTGAATAGTAACCTTTCCTGCCCTCCGCCCACAGTACTTATAGTCTTCAGTAGCCCTTGTTTTGCATGTGTAACCAGAAGCTAGTTATAGTGAAAATCTTACTTGCCGTAGACTTGCTAAGGGGAGGACTGGGGGTGAGAGGGAGAGTCCTGATTATGATTAGATTTATGGCTGATGGCCATTTGGCTCCCCACAATGAATTACAGCAAGTAAAATTCCTCATAAAAGATCATTATGAAATTCTGGCTATTTCACAAATTCCATTTAGTATGTTTTAAAGACATGACAGAAATTTAATTTTGGTTTTTGTTCTGCCTTTTTAATTTTATTTTCTTAATGTTTCTTAAATATTCTTTCCACAGTAATTATGCCACCCTCAGCCCTCGATCAACTCAGTAAGTATTCTCTCCATGACTAGGGAATTTAAATACGGACATCAGAAACTTTGCACATGCTCTTCAGTATGTCCAAGCATAGGTAACCTTCTCCGTGTCTGGTTGGCAGTTGTCCCTGGAGGGTGCGTACTAGGCTGGAGAGCTTGGCCTGCAGATGCTCCAGTGAGTGGCCAGCTGTCTAGGCTGGGGCCAGTGAGTACTCACTCTGGGTCCCTCCCCTATGAAGGGGGCTCTATCCTTTTTACCGCCCCCCCCCCCAACACACACACATACACACAAATATACACCTTATTCAGATCCTATCAGGACTAAAAGAAAGTTCGAGCACCGTTGCTTTTCACCCTGTTGAGGCATCACCCTGATGCTATCACCTGGGTTCACTAGGTTTTCTCCTAAAGAAGACAATGGGCTCCTCATCTGCTCCCCAAACATGTTTCCTTAGCTCCAGGCACAAATTTCTAGCTCTGTCTGCCCCATTGCATTGAAAAGCACATCAAAAATTGAGCTATTGTCTTCTACCCTAGACGCTGCCCCTCTCATCAGATACTTTCTCTTTTCTCAACCCTTTATCCCATGAGGAACCTCATGACCCCAGCCACAGGCATAACCAGTGGCTTTTGAGACTCAGTGGTCTTTCTAGTGTGAATTCTTCCCATGTGAGGCAGGAGATGGTGGAAGCCACCAGAGGGCCGTTCCACGCTTGGCGTCTCATACATGTGGGGCAGCACTGTAGAGAAGGGGTATGGGTCCACTATCATTCCAGCTTGGTCTTTGCACCTGGCTATAGACTAGTGACTTGGCCTCTGAACTTTAGTGTCCTCATATTTATTTTATTTATTTATTTTTATTTTTTTAAAGATTTTATTTATTTATTCATGAGAAAGAGAGAGGCAGAGACACAGACAGAGGGAGAAGCAGGCTCCATGCAGGGAGCCCGACGTGGGACTCGATCCTGGGTCTCCAGGATCATGCCCTGGGCTGAAGGTGGCGCTAAACCGCTGAGCCACCCAGGCTGCCCGTGTCCTCATCTTTAAACAGGGACACACGCACCTGTCCATCAAAGCTTCTGTGTGACAGGAGTACTTCCCCTAGATGGTACCCTGTGGTATGTGCATAAATAGCCCAAGTCCATGTGATGCCAGTAAGGCAGGAGGTGGCCTTTAACCAGCAGGGCTAAAGTAAAGCAGCAGCAGTGACTACGACCCAGTGAAGGCCCTTTAATTCTGGCCTCTGCACAGCCAGTGGGTTAATAGAGCTTTCGGGTTCATAGCCCCATCATAGAGGAGGAAATAAGACCTCCCAGAGAGCCTGCCTTTCTGTTTGCGCTGACCCAGGAACTGAGTGCCCTGTGTGACTCTTGGTTCAAGCATCTGAGAAGAGACTCGGATTGAGACAGTGGGACTTAGATCAGTGTTCAAATCTTTTAAGTTGTGGAAGGAACTTTGTCCAAATAAAATCTTACAGAGTCTTCATTTATAAAAGGATTACTGCTGTATTTGGAGGAGGTGAGGGGGTGCAGAGGGCTCAGGAGCCCCAAGTCACTTCTCTAAATCAGAAAATGCTGTGTGAAAACCACAGCAGACTAAGGAGCACAGGGGTTTCTTCCAACTGCAAGAATCTTGGATCCTTGGCTAGAGCCTGACCTGCTTCACGCTGACTGACCACCATCCTCCTTCACGACTCCATAGCCGAGAGGTGCGCTGCCCTCTGGGCCCTTGGCCACTGTACTCCAGCATCCAGGTCACCCTTAGTGATGGGGGAGGATACCCACACCCGCCTCTGCCACTTCTGGAGGCTCTTCCCCCATCTGTGGCTGCCTTCCCAAGCTTCTTACTTGATCTGCAGCACCATAATTTTTAGAGAGACCCCAGGAGGAGTATCTTCTGCTACTGAACAGGGTTTTTGCAGCTATGTTTGCTTAAAGTGACAGGCTAAAGTGGGCTTCTGTGGTTAAGCCCCAGTGTCATTGCTCCTGGGCTGCGTGGTTCTGGGCTTCTTGCTGACTGGGCATGTTAGTGCCCCATAGATAAAAGGAGTGACAATAGTCTTTACCTCACTGGTCTCGAAATAGTAAGTGAGAGCCTGAAACATGGCAAACTTGTCTGTATCAGTCTGTCCCAGACCCCTCTCCCAGGTCCCCGACTCTCTTAGGTCCTCCTGTTCCACATTGCCTGCCCCTCCTGCCCTCCTGGGTCAGCCTGCCTGTAGTCCCGTTTGCCTGCCTCCTGCTGTCCCTGCAGCCTCATCTCAGGACCACTAGCGCAAGGGGATATGCTGTGTCATGACCTTGCAGAGAGCCCGCATTGCTGAATGCTCCCCCACTGTGTGGTGTCTGGCCCTGCCTCTCCTCCCGACTACACTCACACCCTTGTTCTCAGTCTTAAACGATGAGCAGCCATTCCCAGACTGGCTGGGCTCCCCGTGCCTCCATGCCTTTGTTCGGGCTGCCTCCTCTTTGGCCATCCCTCCCTGGCAGTCTTGCCCAGGACCCACACGGTGTTCTGTCGGCATGCTGCCTCCCCCACACCATCTTGCCCATAGCACTGCAGCATCTCGGTGCACGTGTTTCTTTCCCACCTTTCTAACTAGAAACCGGCAGGTGGGGATTTTGTCCGGCACATGGTTGGCAATTACATTAACTCATTTATTTGTTAGTGACTTGCCATTTTTTTACATTGGAATTTCAGAAAACCTCGAGTGTAAGCTGGTACTGTGTCCCTGGGTCACCAAACATTCCTGAGCTCTGGGCCAAGTGATGTGCACAGGGTTGGGGGTGGGCAGGCACCCAGAGGCCTAAGCGCCTCGTGGGTCTGAGTCTCGGCTCTGGGGAGCAAGACTATGTGGAGCCACAGTGGACATCCAGGGAGGCTGATTTTCAGAGGAATGCATTTGGGAAATAGAACTTCCCCTTCACAGTAGCTGTGCCTCTCATCCTCTTTCTTCTTTTTAGGCCGACTCAACATTACCTACCCCATGCTGTTCAAACTGACCAACAAGAACTCGGACCGCATGACGCACTGTGGTGTGCTAGAGTTTGTGGCCGATGAGGGCATCTGCTACCTCCCACACTGGGTGAGTGGGGCCGTGCCAGTCTCTGAGAGTCTGTGGCCTGTCTCAGGATTGGGGTTCTGTAGGAGGGCAGCTCCCAGCATGTATGATGGCTACAAGGAGGGGATTCAGAACAAGGCTCTGCGGGCTGGGGCACGGCTATTTCTTGAAAGATGATCAGCTCATAGCCCAGAAACCACAGCCTTGCTGTTTACCTACTATCTCCTGGGTAAGGCTTTCATGAAAATAGTAAAGCAGGAATATTTTTGAAGTGGACTGAGTACAGGATTTTAGATTTTAACACATGTACTCCCCGCTTCTACTAATTTTTCCCCAGTTCTGTTGTGTGTGTGCATGTGCATGCGCTTAGATACTTCTCTGTAACTGAGTCTTTCCAGAGCACATCATTTCCTCGCTAAGGAAACAAAGCCTCTCTTTTTGCCTTCAGACTTTCTCTTGAGCCTGGGTCCTTCCTGAGTGCTAGCCTCTGCCAGCCTCTTCCCCACAGGAATCTTGCACACCCATCTCACTTGCTGCCTATCCTGTCCTGTGTTGTTTTCCAGCCCCAGTCCCCCAGGGAGCTCTTACTCATGCCACAAAGCCCAGACTCAACTTGCTTCCCTGCTCACTTGCCCTCCCCAGCACTTGCTGCTCACTGCCTTATTGTCCTGTGGGTTTACAGGTGCCCTTCATGGGACTGAGGCCTTGTCCTACACTCATCAGATAGAGTGCTGTGGGTGGCTGAATGGTGGGGCACTGACAGTTTCCCAGGGCTATTCTGGATCCTCAGAGCCCCTCTGTGACCTTTATGAGGTAGTAACACTGGAAAGAACTGTACCTTAAAAGTGCACTCTCCAACCCATAGACATAGAGTTTGGGGGGCCTCTTGTCCAGACTCTCAGACCATTTTGGATCAGAAAACTAATTGTATCCCTTTTGCTGAGAAATAGTTATCCCCTGGGAAGCTTCTTAAGATAGCATGGCCCTGCCTCTTTCTGAGCTGGCCTTGCAGCTCTTGGCTAGAGTAGGTGGTTGCCTGAGCTTTCCCAGCTGGTGCTGCAGAGCCAGCCTAAGGATCTTTCCACCCGTAGTGGATATGTGAGCAGGTGCCTTCTGTTAGCTCCTTGGTGGGCTCCATCCCACTTGGAGCTCTCAGGCTTCTTCAGGGTAAGTCAGCCTAGAACAGATGCTGACCTTTCTCTTAGCACCTGAGGCCTCATCTGCTGGCCTAGATCAAGATCCCTGCCCAGGACCACTGGGAGTGTGTGGATGCCTCCTGCAGGGTCCCCGTCATACTACCTATGCTCCATGGCCAGTACTGGCCTGCAGGGGCTCGTGCACACAAGGAAGGGCCAGACCTGGAGCAGGCCTCCTCACTGCCGTCCACCAGCTGTTTCTCTCCACAAGTCATGTCTGAGCCTGCCACAAGAAGGTGACCTGGGCTTGTGCCCTTTCTCCTTGAGCTGCCAGTGAGCTGTGTCCTTCCTCCAGCCATCAGTTTTTACCTGCTGGTTTGCTAAAGGAATGTGAGCTTGGGCTGCAGGAGGCTGACTTCCAGGCTTAGAGCACTTTCCGTGAAAGCGTCCTTCTCCAGGGTCACCGAGCATCCAGTTACCAAGTCTGTCAGCCTGCCTGTAGCATCTGGTGGAGTGACCACCCCAGCCTGATGAGCACCCTTCAACGAGAGTGTGTCAGGACCTCTGCAGGTCCCTGCTCACCCTGCAGCTTCACTCATGACCTCTGCCCACTTTGGCCATGGCCTTCTTTCTTACCAGCATCCTGTCTGTGGACTCTTAGAGTCACCTCATAACTAACTGCCTCCGTGGAGCCTCTGTGGGCAGCACTGCTGTTGGCAGTGCCATCTGGGTGAAGTGTTCTCAGAAGGATGTGACACCTGGGACTGACTCGGTGTGGGATGGGGCCAGGGAGTGGGGAGCAGTGACTGAGGAGCCGAGGTCAGCTGTAACCTGGTCACTGTTGAACCAGGATTGGGTGTGTAGAGGCTTGCTCATGCAGTTCTTCTTTTTGTTTTTTTGTTTTTAGTAGTCTGTACGCAACATGGGGCTCTAGCTTAGAACCTCAAGATTAAGTCACATGCCCTACCAGCTGAGCCCACCAGCTGTCCCTGGTTCTCTCTGCTTTTTTAAAAATTTATTTTATTTTAAAGATTTTATTTCTTTTTTTTTTAAAGATTTATTTATTTATTTATTCATGATAGATATAGAGAGAGAAAGAGAGGCAGAGACACAGGAGGAGGGAGAAGCAGGCTCCATGCCGGGAGCCTGACGCGGGACTTGATCCCGAGGCTCCAGGATCGCGCCCTGGGCCAAAGGCAGGCGCCAAACCACTGAGCCACCCAGGGATCCCCAAGATTTTATTTCTTTATTCATAAGAGACACAGAGAGAGACAGAGGCAGAGACACAAGCAGAGGGAAAAGCAGGCTCCATGCAGGGAGCCCCATGTGGGACTCCATCCCGGGACTCCAAGATCATGCCCCAGGCTGAAAGCGGTGCTAAACCACTGAGCCACCCGGGCTACCCTTCTCTCTGCTTTTATATGTTTGAAGTTCTCTTTAAGAAACTATATGTTGGCAAATCGAACTCCAATAAAAAAAAATATACAATAAGTAAAAATTAAAAAAAGAAACTCTAAGGGGTCCCTTGGTGGCTCAGTTAAGTGGCTGACTCTTGATTTTGGCTCAGGTCTTGATGTCAGGGTCATGAGATCAAGCCCTGTGTCGGGCTCCATGTTCAGTATGCATTCTGCTTCCTCTCCCTCCCCCACCCCCGCCCCGTTTATACTTACATGGGTGCTCTCTCCCAAATAAATAAAATCTTAAAGGAAAAAAGAAAGAAACTCTAAAATAAGACAAAAAAACCATTCCAAGACGTGCAAGGTTTTTCATTTCTAGCCCGCCCTCCTTGTCTCAGACCCCTGAGTGTCAGCCTTGTTGTGGTATCTTGACTCCTGCACACCAGGTACTCACAGGCCTGTGTTTTTCTTTCTCTATCTTGTTCCTCAGCCAGCGTCCACTACACAGAGTGGTTTCATAGAGATGTGGGGGTGTCTTACGAGTTTTCTGTGACCCCCTGTAGCAGACCTTTGGGGACTTGTCACCACCCCTGTGCCTGAGCTGTAAGGCCATTCCATGTGAAATGAGCCCACTTGGTGACATGATTATCCTGTCTTCGTTGCAGCCCTGTTTGCCCTAAGACCTTGTAAGTTGGGTGTGGGACAGCTCAGTGGTATGGAAGAGTGAGCTTCCCTGGGGAAACACTGCCCCTAGGAGACCTGGAACTGGTGGTCATGCCTTCCAGGCGACCCTTCCAGTGGATCATGTTTTTTCAGAGGCTGGTAGAGACCCAATGCCCGCTGAAGCCACCTGGGTAGCACCCTGAGACCTCCTTCCTTTCATGTCTGACTTGTTTGCCACCTTGCTTTTTTCCTTCCTCCTAACATCAAATCACAATTAAATTACCTGTCCCCAAGTCCTCATCTCAGGTTCCTCTTCCAGGGGCCCAAGGAAGAGGCCGTCTGAATGTCAGACTTGGGCCTGCTGTGTATGTTTAGATGATGCTCATGCTGGCCATTTGATTTCCAGGAAGCTCATGTAGCCTTCTTCTTCCTTTAGATGATGCAGAATTTGCTGTTGGAAGAAGGGGGCTTGGTTCAGGTGGAGAGTGTCAACCTTCAAGTGGCCACATACTCCAAATTCCAGCCTCAGAGCCCTGACTTCTTGGACATCACCAACCCCAAAGCAGTGTATCCTTTTGAGATAAGAAGCGTTCTTCTGGACAAAGGAAGGGTGTGCTGGCAGTCTGTAAACAGCGAGCTCTTTGTGGAGCATGTGCCTACTTTGGGGATCACATATTTGTTTATGATTGAAGTTGTGATTTGAGAATAATGGCGGTCAGCCAGCATGTTCGCCCTAGCCTGGCCCTGGCTCTCGATAAGCATGCTGGGTGCTCGATGGGCCTCACCTGGTTGCTCTCCAGAAACTTCCTTGAGGGCAAAGTGGAACCCTCCCCCCAAGGGACTGGGGCACCTGGCACAAAACTCAGTGTGCTATGGTGAAAGGAGGCTGGCTGCTCTTTCTCTAGACCCTAACCCGTTGGATCCCTGGTGCCCCAGCTCAGCTGTGAGCCTGCCTTAGCCTCTCCTTTTACCCAGGGTTAGTGCTTTTCACTCCACAAACCAGGGGGGAACGTGACACAGTACATTTTCTGTCAGCAAGAGGAAAGAAAAGATTTTAGACTTTAGTAGCTTTTGATACGTTCTCTGAACATAAGCTAGACGTGTATATTGATAATTTAAGGAGTAACTAGTGTGGGCAAGGAGCATGCTGTGTGTGATCTGTGGTCTAGACCTCTGCCTTGAAGGCCCCAGCTTAGCTTGTGGGATCATCTTATAGAGCAGTCATTCCACCACCTGTTTTTTATTTATTTATTTATTTTAAACATTTTTTTTTCTTAAGATTTTATTTATTTATTTATTCATAAGAGACACAGAGAGAGAGGCAGAGACATAGGCAGAGGGAGAAGCAGGTTCCATACAGGGAGCCTGATATGGGACTCGATCCCGGATCTCCAGGATCAGGCCCTGGGCTGAAGGCGGCGCTAAACTGCTGAGCCACCCGGGCTGCCCCACACCACCTGTTTTTTAAAAGGGTTGAAAAAACACAATTGAAAATTACAGATAGGTAGACAGTTAAAAAAATAATAATAAAAGCTGCATCCACTCTCCTTACTTGCACACTGTCCTCGCCCCAAACCCAGGAGCAAACCAGCCATGTCCTGGGTGTGGGTGAGCTGCGTTGAGTCTTGCAGAGTGTATCTGTGGATGAGCCTGTTGGGTCCCCTGTGACTGGGCCCTGGACAGGGTGGGGTTTTAGGCAGCTGTGCTCATGGCACTCGTTGGATGCTTCCCATCTTGTAGGCAGGAGGTCATCCTGTCGCAAGGTCTGCTTGTCTGGCTGGCAGTGCCCAGGAGTGTCTGCCTCTGTGACTGCAGCCTCTTACTGATCTTCCTCTGGATTTTCACTTGTGTCTTGGTGCAGATTTACCAGATTGTTTTCAGAGGCCATTTCTTTTTTTTTTTTTTTTTAAAGATTTTATTTATTTATTCATGAGAGACAGAGAGAGAGAGAGAGAGAGGCAGAGACACAGGCAGAGGGAGAACGCTAGGAGCCTGATGTGGGACTCGATCCCGGGTCTCCAGGATCATGCTCTGAGCTGAAGGCGGCTCTAAACCGCTGAGCCACTGGGGCTGCCCCTCAGAGGCCATTTCTGTAGGCATGGTTAACTCTTCAGCCTGTGGAGAAAAAGTGTCAATTTCGGCAGCTGAGAGGCAATCTGGTATTCCCTGGAGCCACAGTGCATGTTTGACCATTCTATTTAAAATAATTCTCTGAATTGACGACGATGTGGTTAAAATATTCCATGTGATTAGGCCGTACTCCCTTGCCTGGGCATTTGGGTTATTCAGTGTTTAAGAAATTATTATTATTTACTATTAGAAAAAAAGCTTACAGGTTACTTTTTCCTTTTCAATTTTTATTTTAGTTTTTATTTTGGGATATACCCCTAAAGTTGGATTACCACCCAAAAGATAGAAACCGCAAAAGTGTCAAAGAGAACATCTTTGGTTTTTGAGGGGGCCTATTCATGATTCTCTCGGTCTTTTTTTCTTCCACGTTCCCATAGGATTGTTAAGTTCAATTTGTTCAGGTGTAGTTTACAGTAAGACGCACGGTTTGAGGAGTTGACAAATGTGAACACCCATGTAACCAAAACATCTCCATCTTTCCAAAAGCTCCTCTGTGCCCTTGCCTGGCCATCCTCGCCCGACCTCCCACTGCTTCCCACCCCTCAGAGAGCTATCTTTCTCGAGGGAGTACTTTGGCGGGTTCTTTCCCTCATTGGTGTTTATGAGATTCACTCATGCAAGTAGTTCACCCTTTCTTACTGCTGAGTAGTATCCCATTGTATCAAAGCCATGTGCTTCAGTACCAGCCTGGTACCTGTCTGCCAGGTGTACTTCGTGACAGTGACCATCTAATCCAGACCCCTCATGGAACTCGCCTCAGATTGAAGGTGCTCATTTTGCCATGTTGCCTTGACAGTGTGTGTCTGCAGGTTAGAAAATGCCTTGAGAAACTTTGCCTGTCTGACCACAGGGGATGTGATTGCCATCAACTATAATGAGAAGGTGAGTGTCTCCACCATGGAGCCAGCAGGGCCTGGAGCCCAGTCAGCAGAGGTCACATCTAATGAGGACCTGCCGTGTCCATTCTGGGGTTTGAATCGGGGGGGGGGTGGGGGGTTCTTTTTTTTTTTTTTTGAAAGATTTTATTTATTTATTCATAAGAGAGAGGCAGAGACACAGGCAGAGGGAGAAGCAGGCTCCATGCTGGGAGCCCGATGTGGGACTTGATCCTGGGTCTCCAGGATCACGCCCTGGGCTAAAGGTGGCATTAAATTGCTGAGCCACCCAGGCTACCCGAATGGGGGTTCTTTTTAAGCAGGGTATGCCTGGCTTTTACCATGATTGCTGCCTACTGTTTGCTCTTTTAAGTCTCTGTGGGTTCATGTTTAGAGCCTTGTAGTAATTCATTCAGCAGCTCTGTTTCAAGAATTGATTGATGGTGTTTACAGGTGCCTGAGCTTAACGTCATTAGTCACATGTCTTTTGCCCATGGTGCCCAGGGTGCTGATTTTTGCCTCCGTTAGAAAGCTCTCCACCACACCCATCATCTGAGCTCATCCCTTTGCTAGTCTTTGGGGATGCAGAAACAAAGCAGCCTGAGTCCTTGTCCTTGTCTTATTCCTTCCCTTGGATAGGAAGAGGCCCTGCCATGTGCTCCAAGTGCTGTGGGGCACAGGGGAAGCAGAGCCTGGCTCTGGCTGAGGACAGTGTCACCTGAAGTCACTTCTCCTTCTCATGGGAGCACACGTCCTCTTCCCCTGTTTCCTGCAGCTTTGGTTTTCCCTCAGTAGTTCCTCTGGTACATAAGTCTTTTGGGTCCAAACATCACATATGCTTATCCATGATTCCATGCTTCCCAACTGTTTGGACCTAGACAATTTAGCCGTAAAGTGAAATGCCAGCTTTCATCCTTCCATTTCTCATTTATCTCGTGTATAAGTGACACAAAGTTCAAGACATTATCCACCTCCCCATTATTCGTGGTTAACAAACTGGGAAAAGATTTAATAGTTGGTAAGCCTGCTCATAACCCATCCTGCCACGGGCATTGAGCATGGCAAGTGTGGATCCCTCGTCTATGGTGACAGTGGATGTTGACTGTCCTGGAGCTGCTTGCTGCCAGGGCAGACCTCCTGGTGCTCTGGGGTGACTACAGCTCCTGCCTGGCTTTCCCTGAGGCCAGCTCTCTGTTCCGTCATACTCTCTCGTCCCGTCAGAGGCTTGGGCCCTCACAACTGAAAATAGGTGCCTGTGGTTCAGCCAGTCGCTTCCTCCATGACAATGTAGGGATCCAGTGTGTTGTCTTGAGTTTCCTTGTATTTGAGGCATTTGTTACTGAGAGTCCTTATTTTTCAATTTTGTGGGTTTTGAATCACACCTTTATATTTTTTCATAAACTAAGAAGTAATCTCATTCCTTTTATTTTTGTGAGGAACATTTTAGATACTCTCCACCTTAACTGAATACTTGAAGCTTTCATAATTCATTATGGGCCACCTTAGTGTTAGTGTTCTTTTTTTTTTTTAATTTTTAAAAGATTTTTATTTTATTCATTCATGAGAGACACAGAGAGAGAGGCAGAGATACAGGCAGAGGGAGAAGCAGGCTCCATGCAGGGAGCCTGACGTGAGACTCGATCCTGGGTCTCCAGGATCAGGCCCTGGGATGAAGGCAAAACACTAAACCACTGAGCCACCCGGGTTGCCCAGTGTTAGTGTTCTTAACATTAAGGTAATAATACTGAATATAACCCAAATTTACAATAAAAGACAATATTGAAACTTCTGCACTAGAAGGTAAGCTACATAGAATATACATAGAATTGAAATGCATGTTTGGACTTCTACTTTTGGAGGTATGGAAGGCTAGATACTCTAAAGAGCTCTTCTGATAAAACCCAATTAATTTTAGGATAAAGTCTAGATTATGACTGCATTGTTGGTCTTGCTAATAAAAACATAGAAGTTTTTTGAGAATATCTCACAGGATAGTCCTGAGTGCAAATGACCATGTCAGTGCTTTAGCGGGAGACCTGAACTGGAGTCTTCCACAATAAAGTGAGACCCTTAAAGGGGCTTAAATAGACCCAGAGGTGGATGTTGTCCTCATCCCAGGAGAAGGAACCCAAATTCTCCCTGGGAAAAGCAGCCTGTTTAGTTAAGCCCTCAGGATTGCTGTAGATGGAACAAGCAAACAAGAACTCATAATAAAACCACCAGACATCCAAGCAGAGACAATAAAAGCAGAAATAAGCCCTTAAGGAAATCAGTATTGGCATTTCACATGCAAGCATAAAGTAATTATGTATAAAATACTCAAATTTTTTTAATGGAATCACAAAATTTAGCAATTAACAAAAGACTACCAAAAATAACTAGAAAGATTTGAAAAACAGAGTTAAATAACAGCTGACAAAGAATTCATGAAATGAAAGCTAAATCTGGAGAAGTGCCTTAGAATTCTACGCAGAGAATCAAGGCCAAGAGCATGGGGGAGATAGGGGTATCCTGAGAAAGGTACACGTACTCAGTGAAAATGCCAGCAAGAAAGAATGGAGGAGTGGTGATGTTTGAAGAGAAGGTAAGTGAACTTGTTTTAGAGCTGGCCTTCAGCCCACAGTTCCAGGGAGTATACATCTGCCACACAGGATGAGTTGCAGACGCTGAATACCAGCTACGGAGAGGTAAGCAGAGAGAAGGTACTTTAAAAAACAGCAGCCGTGATAGCCCAAAGAGCAGAATACAGTAGACCCTTGGGGTTGCCCCAGTCCTACACAGTGAAAAATCTGTGTACAACTTCTCACTTGCCAGAACTTCACTACCAGTAGCCTACTATTGACCTAGAGCCTTACCACCAGCCAGTGAACACATAGTGTATATTATATGTGTCATATACTATGCTGTTACAGTACAGTAAACTGGAGAAAAAATGTTACTAAGAGTCACAAGCAAGAGAGAATACGTTTAAGGTACTAGACTGGAGAAAAAAATCCCTGTGTGGGTGGACCAGCACAGTTCAAGTCCATGTTGTTCAAGGATCAACTGTATCTTCAAAGGTTGACAGTAACTCACCAAAGCCATCTTCATCCTTAAAGAATGAAGGCAAAATCAAAATATTTTCTAATAAACGAAATTAAGAGAGTTTATTTACCAATGGAATTTCAGAAGGAGGGTCTTAAGGAATAAGCAGTATTCTAGAACGCCACCCAGGCGTCCCAGCCTTCTGGACTTTTTATGTTTGTTACATATTTGGGATTATCTTAGACACACAGCAATATAACTGGTTTTTTTAACTTACTTTCCTATTGGCTGAGTAGTATTCCACTAGTTTCTGTAATTTTTTTTTTTTTTTTACATGTGAACAAATATCTATTGATAGTTATTTTGAGCATGTGCTATTAGCAGTGTTGGAGCAAGCCTTCTTAGGATTTTCTCTTAGGTGTTTAGCTAATTATTTACTTATAAATTCCTAGAGGGACACCTGGGTGGCTCAGTGGTTTAGCGCCTGCCTTTGGCCCAGGGCATGATCCTGGAGTCCCAGGTCAAGTCCCACATCGGGCTCCCTGCATGGAGCCTGCTTCTCCCTCTGCCTGTCTGTCTCTCATGAATAAACCAATAAAATCTTTTTTTAAAAAAATAAAAGGAATAAATTCCTAGAAGTGAACTTCCTGGAATAAAGGTTGTGTTTTTTTTGCAATGTGATACATAGCTACCCTGTGTGATGTTAACCACATAGAGGGAACAGCCTCTGCTGAGTGATGGACAGGCATCAAAGCAGCCTCCCACCCCCCTACCTCCCACAAAGTCAGCCCCCTTGTCACAGCAATATGTGCAGCAGGGGGATGGTGTCACGGCGGTGAACAGTGTGTCTGCAGGAGCTAGGTAGGGAGCTGCAGTAACATGAATGATGACAACCTCCCCCCCCCATGCTGCCACAAAACCATGCTACTGATTTTTGTTGTTTTCCCACAGATCTATGAACTGCGGGTGATGGAGACCAAGCCTGACAAGGCCGTATCCATCATTGAGTGTGACATGAACGTGAGTACCTTCGATGCTTACAGTGCACTTGGGTCACGGGAAGATGGGCAGTTGATGAACCCTGCAGGCCAGTGCCCCATGAGGGTGTCATGCAGCCCCGAGGACTGTTTGGGTGAGAGAGAAGGAAGTTGATGCCAGAACGCCTGCGAGGAGGTTGTTGACCTGGTGACACATCTCCAGCCAAGAGAGGTGGCTGCACTCACCAGCAGCATGGATATTCTGGAAAGTTAAGGAAGCTTATTCAGCTGTATAGGAAGAAACTACTGGTTGGTACATACAACAGCCTGGTGGGTCTCCAGGGAATGCTTCTGAGCAAGAGAGGCCAGTCCCAAAAGGTTATATTCTCTCTGGTTCCATTTGTATTACATCCTTGAAATCGGCGAGGCTTTAGAAATGGAAGACGGGTTGGTGGTTGCCAGGAGTTAGGAGAAGGCCAGGAGAGAGGCACGTGTGGTTATAACAGGACAACTCAGAGAGGTCCCTGGGAGGTTGGAACAGCCTAGTACTTCGACTGAGGGTGGACAATGACCAATACTCATGATAAAATTGGGAGAACTTAACTGGGAAATCTGAATAGGAGGGCCGGATGGTGCAGCTGCTGCTTATCTTGGTGGTGATACTCTGTGATTTTATAAAATGTTACCATTGGGAAAATTGGGCAGAGTATATAGGGGCAGCTTTCTGTTGCATCTTTTAACAACCACATATGACCCTGCCGTTGTCTCAATTAAAAACAAAAGCTAAGGAAGCCTAAGTGTCACCATATCTCAAAATTATTCTTTTCATCTCGGGACCAAAGGTGGACTTCGATGCCCCACTGGGCTATAAGGAGCCTGAGAGACAAGTCCAGCATGAGGAGTCCGCTGTAAGTTCTGCCCAGCGACCCTCCCCAGCCCCAGCACTGTTTGCCCCCTTCAGTAACGGGGCCTCTGGGAGGGCGTCCTCGGTGGGTCCCAGCAGCCAACTTGAGTTTGGCTTCTGCTGGTGCTGACATGGTCACATGTCCTGCTCCTGGGGAATAGTGTGTCCCAGCTGTTGGGGGTGCAGGGATAGCAGTAGCAATGAGAGGCTCATCACCTGTTTTTGTGCTCCCATCAGGAGGGTGAAGCTGACCACAGCGGCTATGCTGGAGAGCTGGGCTTCCGTGTGAGTACCAGGCCACACGTTTTACTTTCTATGCTCCTGCCGTGCCATCTGGGGACCTCTGCAGAGATTGGACCTTTGGGTTTCTGTGCATGCACATATCTGGCACTCTCAGTTACACAGCCTTTTACATTCACTTTGTCCTGGAATCCTAAAGGCAGGCCCTGATTTTTCTTCTCCTTTTGAAAATTTCTAACCCACCAAGTAGGACACATGTATATGCTTCTCTTCAATTCACTAGATGTGACCCCATTTGCTTTATTGTCTGAGAACATGACCTCCCAGCACCGCGGCCAGCCAGACTCCCTGGGAAGCAGGTAGAGATGGCTAGTGCGCTGGCATCGGGGAGCTGGGAGGCAGCAGAGGAATCATGACTAGAAAGTGGAGCTGAGCTGTGGGGCAGTTGCAACAGAGGCCTTAGCCTGCCCCTGGACCCTGAGCTGGGTGGTCCTGCAGAGGCTGGAGCCAAAACTTTGAATCTGTCCTTTAACTACTGGCTGTCCTTGTAAGGTGGCTGTGCTTGGGCCAGGAGGTTCCTTTCATCTCACATCAGTCCCCTGAGAGGCCGGGTGGAAAGTTCTTGTCTGTCAGGAAGTGAAGGTTTCAGTCCTTAAGGGGTCTGGACTACACCTCCCAGCACACATCCTGGCTGCAGTGTCTGGGCACAGGGCACGTGTATGCTCGCTAAGCTCTTGCGCACTCTCCTGCTCGCTCGTCTAGGCCTTCTCCGGCTCCGGGAATAGATTGGACGGGAAGAAGAAAGGTGTAGAGCCCAGCCCCTCCCCAATCAAGCCTGGAGACATTAAAAGGTAGGTCTGCTCTGGCTCTGCTTCCCCTGTGATGCTTTGTCCTCCTCCAGGAAGGCTCTCCGCCAGATTCCTGGGGTGGGACCACCTCACTCGAGCTCTGGAGACGAAGTCTGGACCAGGGAGGCTGGCGTGTGGATGGATGGCACCCTGCCTGCTCTCCTGGGCCACCAGAGCAGGCATTTCCCGGTGCACGTTGGTGAGGGAAGGATACTGGTGCCCTGCCTCATCCGCCAGGCCTCTCCCACTGCAATCTAGCCTCACTCTGTCCCTCCTCCTCAGCCTCCGCCTGCCCCCAGGTGCTCCCTAATCAGCTTGCCCTCCTGTTTCACATCTTTCTGGTTCCTGTTTAGTAATCTCTTTTTCTATTTTGTGACTTCTGATAATTGATCAAGACCCCATTATGTAGACTTCCCTCAGACAGGAGGCAGGAGCTGCCTTAATGTGTTTTTACCATTTAGGGATCCCTGGGTGGCGCAGTGGCTTAGCGCCTGTCTTTGGCCCAGGGCGCGATCCTGGAGACCCGGGATCAAATCCCACGTCGGGCTCCCGGTGCATGGAGCCTGCTTCTCCCTCTGCCTGTGTCTCTGCCGTTCTCTTTCTCTCTCTGTGTGTGACTATCATAAATTAAAAAAAAAAAAAAAAAAAGTGTTTTTACCATTTGGCTTAGGGACTGTCAGAGGAGGTTTCTTGCTCTGATGACTGTCATGGACGTGGTAGGGATGAGATATGTCACCTGTCTGCTGTGTGTTAGAGCAGAGGGAGAACACTGCAAGTGTGGTTTTTACCCAGACTCTTAAGAGAGTGTAAGGAGTTTAGTGAGAAGGTGGCCCCTGCAGGGTCTATGAGGCTACAGGACAGAGATGGTGAGGGCCCCTCAAGCCTCCAGATGGCCTCTCACTGCAGGCCAGGCACTAGGTCAACAGGCCTCTGCTCCAGTTGCCTTCTGGTTACTTCAGGAAGGTTCCTGGGGAGCGCCAGAGGGCTGGCTCGAGGCCAGAGTGGGTACAGCGGTAAACCCCAGAGTGAGTCACCAGGACCACACTTGTCTCTTTGCTTGCCTTTCTCTTGATTGGCAGGAGCAAATTTTAATGTCTTTATCCTGCAACTAACATTCTTCTTTCTTTCTCTCTTTCACAGAGGAATTCCCAACTATGAATTTAAACTTGGTAAGATAACTTTCATCAGAAATTCACGTCCCCTGGTCAAAAAAGTTGAAGAGGTGAGTTTATTTCACTGGTAATGAGAAGTTTTGTTAATGATGACTGGAAAGTTCTTTCTATTCTGAATGAGGCTTTTTATGTTACATTTTTCCCCATGCCTGGGGCCCTCCTCTCCCTGGTACCTTGATTGTCCTGTGTATGCAGTCCACAGCTCTAGTGTCACCTGGTAGTAGTGACCAGTGCCATACCAGCTCACAGAGCCCTGACCCAAGTGTCAGGCTTCATATTGGTGCTTTATATTTAATTAATTTAATCCCCAGCACGGTCCCTTGAGGTGGCTGCTCTGATCATCTGCATCTGCATTTTTACAGATGTGAGCGCAGAGGTGAGAGCATCCAGAGCACAGGAGCAAGCTCCTGCCTCTGTGCCACCCACTCTAGAAATGGCCTCCACTGAGACCTGAGGGGAACAGCCTCCTCTGGCCCAGGAGTGCCTCTGTAACAGGAAGGGAGGGCTGCAGGTGGGGACAGGTGTTGGCAAAGGGTAGGTTTCTACTTTGCAGGTATTTCTTCCCAGTGTTAGAAACCGGCTCAGAAAACCCAGCACACCCTACTGCAGATGGTCCACCCCACCTCGCAGCCATGGCCATTGTGCTGTGTATTTCTAGAACTCCAACACTTTTACAACCACCACTCTCCTGGTTCCTTTTTTCAGATGGTCAGTCTCTTAAGGATCTAGAGTAGGCTAGAGGGCAGATGATCTGTGAGCCCATTCAGGATGGGCTGCTAGATAGGATCAGTCACTGGCTAGCTCCTGACTGCAGGGCCATCAAGCAGCCTCTTCCCCTCTACCTGTGGGGTGGTTGGGGATAGAGGCCAGAACACTGTCTACACCTTTCCTACCCCTTTACAGTCCACCGTGGCCTTAATGTTCCTCCAACTAACACAGTGTTGGGGAACTTCCAGGCTCAGAGGAACAAGTGTGGTCCTGTGAGACCTCAGCCTCTGACTCCTCTGTGAGTGCCTTTCCAGTCCTTTGCCAGCTACAGCCTGGGGCTTGCTGCCTCAGGCCTAGAGGCCTTAGCCGGGGGCTTCCTCCAGGCTGACTTGTGACCTGCCTGTTGGAGATGTGGGAAAAGGAAGGGAGCTGGCAGGCACAGCTGGAGCTGTTTAATTCATAAGTACTCAAGAAGAAATGCATGGCTAACGGTGGGATCGAAGGCACATGCTTAGCTCTACCCCATCCTGAACCCCTACTAAAGCTGTGGCAGGAGGATAATAAGGTAATAAGGACATTGACGAGAAGAGGAGGCAACTGCTACAGAATTTTGAAAGCCCAAGAACAGGAGGATGAGTGGTAACTGACCTCACAGGCCATGGGAAGCTGCATCCTGAGCTTCCTGTGGGGAAAGCCGGGAGGCAATTGGTGTAGATAGTAGAGCTCTGAAAGGCACCTCTGGAAATGGGGGGCTAAAGATGGAATGTGTGTCACAAGGAACTTAGAACCACAGCAGCCACCCCTCCTCCCTGCTAGGGCTTCACCTGCCTGACCCTAGGAGAAGGCTGGAGGCTCATCTTCTGAAAGAAGCATCACAGCAGATCCCTAGACCGGGGCCATCAGCCCAGTGGATAGCAGAACCGAACTAAAAGAATGAGTGACAGTTTGCATCCTGAACATTGTCACCCTTGGTGTCCTTCCCTTGCTTAGCTCCCTCACACTCCCTGCCAGGGTTGCTCATTGCAGTTGGAGGAGCTTTCTGTGGACAGTCTGACAAGCCCTGGGGAATGTCCCAGCCAGCTCACCCCAGTGTGGAGACTGCAGTCAGAAAGTTTCTACTTTCTGAAGAGTTGTGAAAAGAGATGAGAGAAACCAAAGGATCAGGAACCATCAAGGAAATAATTTCCACAAATGGAAGGGCCAGAGTTTGCGGCTAAGAGGACCCCTGAGTGTCAAGCACCATGAATGAAAATAGCCCCCTATCAAGCAAAGAAAAGATCCTAAAGCTTCCAGAAGGAGAAAAGAGGTTGTACCACAGATTAAGAATGGCATCATTTTAGTGCAGGACACAGGAAGCTAGGAGATGACGCAGTAGCGTCTCCAAAATTCTGAGAGGAAACCCAAAAAATTCTGTACCCAGCTCTTATGGGCTGAATTGTGTTCCCCCAAATCCTGTTTTGAAGCTCTAACGCCCAGCACCTCAGGTATCTTGAGACCAGGCCTTTACAGAGGTGATTCTGTTAAAATGAGGCCAGTAGGGTACCCCTAATCCAGTCTGACTCTTCTTCTAAGAGGAAAGTTGGATGTACAGAGGAGAGACCGTGTGAGAATACCACAAGAAGGCAGCAGTCTGCAAGCCAAGGAAGGCCTCAGAAGAAACCAAAACTGTCAGAACCTTGATCTTGGGCTTCTAGTTTCCAGAACTATGAGAAACCAAACATCTGTTTTTTAAGCCTCCCAGTCTGTGGTGTTTTGTTAGGGAAGCCCTAGCATGCTAACACCAGTCAACCTGTCAGGGAAACATGTGAGTGGAAGAAGCTATTTTCAGACATGTAGGATCTCACAAAAAGATACTCTTCAAGCAGCCTTTCTCAGGAAGCATTTGGAGAGTGTACCCAACTAAAACGAGGGGATAAAGTAGAAATAAGAAAGCCTTGGATCCAGAAAACAGGGAGCCCTGAAGCCATTCGCAGCACCAAGACGATGGCCAGTGAGGCGGGGCAGCCTAAGACCTCAAGGAGAAACCCCTTCAAGCAGACAGAACCAGCAGGGTGCCTGCTGTCATTGAAGGTGTTCAGAAGAGAGAAACCAGACACCGGGCCATCACGACAAACAGAAGGCCCTGCAGGAAAGGAAGACTGAGCCGCTCAGCTATGACTCAAACATACACGGTTGCCACCACATAAGCCCTGTACAGCCCTGCCGGTGATGCCCTTTTCCAGGGGGGGAGGGGAGAGGCAGGTGCAGGGGTACGTATCAGGGAATGTGAAATCCTCCTCTTCCATGGAGAATGCCTCCGACTGACTAGCATTACAAGCTCAGTAAAGACACTTGCTGTGGTGACAAAATAGCTCGTTAGGATGGTTCTCAGGGCTGGTTAGTGACCGTAATATTAAAAGCCTTAAAAATACGTGCGATTCTAAATTTACTTATTTATTTACTTACTTAAAATGCAATCCTTTTACGAAAGAATAACACTTCTAAGAAAAAAAATCAAGAGTTGTGTGCAAAAACATTAAGCTGCCACAGCAGCTTAATATACCACAAACTTAGAAGTAACATCCAGGGCAGCCCAGGTGGCTCAGCAGTTTAGCGCCGCCTTCAGCCCAGGGCGTGATCCTGGAGTCCCGGGATCGAGTCCCACATAGGGCTCCCTGCGTGGAGCCTGCTTCTCCCTCTGCCTCTCTCTGTGTCTCTCTCATGAATAAATAGGTAAAATCTTAAAAAAAAAAAAAAAAAAAAAAAAGGAAGTAACATCCAGTGGTGGAAAACTGCCAGAATTCTCTATAGCCTTTGGAGTATCTTAGCAGAGAAATTCATCAACTAGAGGCTTGGGAAGCATGAGAATTGGCCGGAAGTCTTCTTGGGTGGTAGAGTTACAGATATTTTTCTTTTGGGTGGGGGGGGTGTATTTTATATTTTTTTACATTTTGAAAACGTAATGCTTCTGCAAAAGGATGTACATTCAACCTGAGAATAAAAGCTGTTGGTAGAGGCATAGTTGTGATTCTCTGGTTTCGTTTCTCGATTCAATAGATTATGATTTCTATTTCAAGGCCATTTCTTATTATGAATAATGTGGAAGTAAGGGAAATGGGTGGCTGGCACTTGAGTCAACAGAATCAAGCATTTACTCTAAGGCTCCAAGGAGTTTCTGAAAATAGTATTTTATCTTCACACTCAGGATGAAGCTGGAGGCAGATTCGTCGCTTTCTCTGGAGAAGGACAGTCGTTGCGTAAAAAGGGAAGAAAGCCATAAGTTGGGACTCTTGGTTGACTGGAAAATAAAATAATCAATTGCAACATAATGGCTTTTAGTTACTGGCTCTGATGGGGATGAGACTGTTGTAGAGGATGCTGTCATTTTAGGTTTTGTTTAGAGTTACCTAAGAATTACCGAGTGTGACCTGGAAGTCGGAACAGTCAGACCTAGTGGTTGATTTTGGGAAGGAGAAATCTCACTCTGAGGTCCCACAGGCAACCTCCTCCTTGCCCCTTCTCGCTTTCAGCCCTTGAGGGGTATTCCCACTGCCTTAGCCAAAGCAGAGTTCCCCAATTCCTGATAAAAACCAACAGAGGGGATGGAATTACTTTAACTTGAGGTTTCTCTTTTTTTCACTTATCCTTTGTTTTTCCAGGTCAATGGCTTAGAGCGTTGCCTCTGGCCTAGAAAAAAGTGGCTTAAATAGATATGTGCTCTATAAATAGTAGTTACCCCATTACTCTGGCTGCCGTTTAAGTGTAGATGGAAGGCTGTTTCTATTTTTATTTTACATATTAATTTTCTTTTCCAAAAGAACCATTCTTCAGAAGGTGGATTCCTGATCTGAATACATTTCATCTTGTATTTTGATTTTGATTTTATATGGAAATAATTAGCTTCTTAATCTACAGTAAACATGATGAAGCACAAATATGAATATTAGAAAAAATAAATGCTAAAGATACATTTCTCTTTTCTCCTTCCCTACCCCCACTCCCAGGTTTAATGTATTAAATTATCCAAGGTTATGCTGGCCTTTTTTATTAGCATTAATTTGGTCTCAGATCATTTTCTATAATGTGAGATCTTTTGACATGTTAATTTAATCTCTTGTTCCTTGAAAATAATTTTACATCAAGAATTTCAAATAAAAACAGGCAATGATTAAACCTGGATTGCCTCTAAATGTTTGATTAAGGTATCAACATGGGTTGGTGTTTGGGCCACCAACCAGAAGCTGGAGGAAGACTTGCTTGCAAGTGTCCCTTGTTCCATCCTGCCATTAGAAAAGAGCTCCTCCGGGCACCTGGGTGGCTCAGTTTGTTAAGCGTCTGTCTTTGGCTGAGGGCATGATCCCAGGGTCCTGGAATCAAACCCTGCATCGCACACCTTGACTCAGTGGAGAGCCTGCTGCTCCCCTGTTTGTGCTCGCTCACTCTCTCTGTGTCAAATAAATAAATAAATAAATAATCTTTTTTAAAAAAAGAGAGAAAAGAGCTCTTCCGGGGGCTTTTGGAGAATATATGGAGAGATGAGGCTCTGACCCCTGCATTGGGGATGGTCAGCCTGAACAGGGTCTCCTCTTGGAGGAGGACTCCTGCTTAGAGATAGAGGGGTCCATCTCTTAACTTCCAACAGTCAAGACGATGCTTCCTTCAGGATGGTGGTCCGGGGTCTACCCGTACGTCCAAGAGTATATGATGGTCACGCAGATTAGGCCAGGCTACGGCCCAAAAGGTCACTAATGATGGACAGGGTGTCAAGAGGCATGAAGCACTGCTATGACTTCCCTGATCCTCCATTAAGGAGTCTCTTTCAGTAGCTGAGGTAGAAGCCCTCCTTGGTGGGTAGGCAGCCTCCGTTTGCAGGTTCACATTGGCTAATGTGTCATTTGATGCATAATGAATATTACAGAAAGGCACGGACTGGTCTTGGGTTTTTGTCTTCCTCCCTAAGCAACACCTACGTGTATGCAATGAAACCACCCCTGATCCTTTGCTTGAGCCACTCTTCCTTCCCTAGGCCAGGGGCAGTCCCTGTTGGGCTTCTGGTAGCAGAGGGGAGGGGCCATCCAGAGCAAACTTCTGGGTTATCCGTGCTGCACCCTGGTCTGCAGGCTTCCCCGTCTACAAGCTTGGTCTGTGGCCAGCTTGGCTGGACCGCTGGTAAAGCGGCAGCCTCTGCCCCACCTCGAGGGCGTCTAACCCAGCCTCGGTCCCGGGGCAGGCGAGCAGCAGTTGTAAGGGGCTCCCCACAGGGAATTAAGTTCGTGGAAGTCGGAGAACCACTGCATGGGTATTGCAGGGCTACTCTGCAGATCACCAGCCTCTGCTTTTTATTGCCTCTTGTGCATCTGTCCTGTTTATAAATGTTCGGTGTCTTCCATACCTCGGAGTAAAACTTCACTCCTAATCCGACGTGCGAGGCACCCTACGCTGGCACTGCCCTGTCCTCTACCCCAGGTCACACCGGCCTCCACTTTTGACAGGCCCGGCTTCCATCGGGAGATCATCCGGCGCCCTAGAGCCTCAACTCCCACTGGTCCTGCCTGGCCACCCTCCACCCCGCCAGCGCCGCAGCCTCGGCAGCTTCGCCATGTGGAGTTGATGCTCATTGTGTGCTCACGGAAATGAACCCTATCTGTGCAGATTTAGTAAACCTGAAAATAAGCCTGGACTCCGTGGTTTCAGAAAGAGCTCACTTCGTGGCTGTGCCGCCCAGGAAGCCCGCCAGGCACCGGGCGGACTGCACGCCAGGCGTTGGGACCTCGGGACCTCCGCACACGCCCCCGCCCGCCCGGGCCCCGCTCCCGGGCTCCCGCAGGCCCCGCCTCCGCGTGTCACCGCCCCCGGCTGCTATTGGCTGCTCGGCCGGACGTCAAGGAGGTAGGCGCGGAGTCGAGGGTGCGCTGCCCCAGTCCCGGCCCGCGAGCTGGGGGCGGGGTGCCGCAGGCGCGGGCCATGGCGGACGCAGGCGGTTGGCGGGTAAGTCCGGGGCCGCGGGGCGTGCGGAGAGCCCGTGACCCGAGGCCTCTCCCGAGGAGGGCGCGGGGCTGGGTCCCCGGGGGCGGTGCGGGGCCCCTGGCTCAAGCTCCCTGTCGCCGCAGCCGCCGCGCCCCTGCGAGGCCTACCGCGCCGAGTGGACGCTCTGCCGCAGCGCCGGACACCTCCTGCACCACTACTACGTCCACGGCGAGCGGCCCGCCTGCGAGCAGTGGCGGCGGGACCTGGCCAGCTGCCGGGAGTGGGAGGAGCGCCGCAGCGCCGAGGCCCAGGTGCGGGGGAGCCCGGGGGGCGCTGGGGCACCGACCGCGCCCTCCCCACCGTCAGGCCCCCGGCCCCTGGAGAGGAGTCGGCCTGGGTCCTCCTCCGCTTGTGCTTCCTTCCTTTTGAGAAATATCAAAAATCAGTTTATCAACAGGGCTTTACAGTGAAGAAAGGAGGAGAATGTAGAGTGGTTTGGGGGAGAAAGAAGAGGGATCCCCTAACAGTGTTAGTGTCGGCAGCCCTGCGCAGGAGGTGGTATTTCTGAGGCCTTTGGGACATGGCCAGCTGGTCCCAGCCTCAACAGCCTTCACCAACCCAGGGCGGGACACATCTAAGGAGCAGAAAGAGCCGGGTGCTTGGAGCAGGAGGGTCGGCTGTAGACTGGTAGGGGTTGAGGCTGGAGAGGTACCAGGGAGCTGGTGGGCCTTTATGAAGTGTTTAGATTCAGCCTAAACGTATGCTGAGAAGCATGACTTGGTTTATATCTTTAAAAGATTAGTGTGAGGGTTCTGGGTGCCTGAGTCAGTTAAGCATCTGACTCTTGGTATCAGCTCAGGTCTTGATCTCTGGCTCATGAGTTCAAGCCTCTTATTGGGTGCCAGGCTGGGTATGAAGCCTGCTTAAAACAGGGGTGGACGAGTGCCTGGGTGATTCATCTGGGGACTGACTCTTGATTTAAGGCTCAGGTTGTCATCTCCAAGTTGTGGGATCCAGCTGTGAGGAGCCTGCTTGGGATTCTCTTGTCTCTCTCTCTCTGTCTTTCCCTCCCTCCTTCTGCTCCTCCCTATCCCCCTTCCCAGTCTTAAAAAAATATATAGATAGATAGAAAGACAGATAGAGATCAGTCTGACTGCCAGGGTGGGAGAGTGTATTACGGAGGGGCAAAGAGACAGTGAGGAGGTGGGTCTGGTTTTCCATTCATTCAGCATTCAGCAAGTATTTATCATGTTGGGTGGTCTTACAGATACAGGAATGAGAACAGAGCCCTGCCCTTCTGGCACCTTCGTTCCAGTCTAGAATAGGCAGTGGTGCCTTGGAACTATTGTGGGTGGGGAGACATGAAGAGAAGCTTGAGGGTGCAGTGCTTATGGGGAAGGGAAAAACGGGCCCCAGCAGGACTGGAGGCTGGTTAAATGTATGTGATTATTGAAACAAACTCATGTGGAAACCAAGCTACCATATAAAAGAAAATGATGACAGGTCCATTATAAGTGGAAATCAAAAAATTGGGAAAGGACTTGTGTAGCAAGAGATTATTATTATTTTTTTGAGAGAGAGAGAGCTCTCATACATCGGTAAGAAAATGGGGATGATTTCAGAATAGAAAAGTGGGAAAAGGGCATGAGAAAGGAATTCATTCAAAAAGAAAATCAAATGGCCTGGTATACAAGGTCAACTGACAAATGGCTTCTGCCCAGTGAAGTGTCAGAGTGCTGATAAAGGTCTGGAGAGTCAGGGGTACTTATGCAGTATTGGTGGAGTGTTACGTGTCCTGATTATCTGTCAAAAGGATACCTTTTGACTGCCTGGTTTTACTTCCGAAAGCCCATCCTAGGGAAGTAACTGGGTAATAGTGCACAGTTAAAAAATTCACAATATCTGTTGCCTCACTGTTTGTGATAGTGCAAAAACGGAAAGCACCCTAGATGCCACTAATAGACATGTAACCAAATAACTTCGTCGACCCAGTGAGATATGACATAGCCATTAAAAAAAAAATAGATAATAATCTATCTGGGCAGGGAAAGGTACCTGTATGTATGTTGCTTAGTAAAAAATGGAGGATGTACACTAGCCAGTAAGTGATTCCATCTTCAGGAAAACATGTAGCCCTAACATTTATGTCTCAGTTGGGTTGGGGAAACTTAATTTCACCACAGGGACAGAGGTCTTGGAAATTTTTCATATTCTTTGCATTTGATTGCTTTTTAAATAAGAACAAAAACACTGTTTAAGACAATACAGCTTGAGGAAAGACAGATAATTAGATAGAGGAGGTGAAATTATATATATAAAAAGGCCAGCATAGTGCCTGGCACCTACCAAGTGCACCTTTCATAAGGTGCTGTCCCGTGTTCCTTCTGGGAGGAGAATGGCAGAAAAAAAGCCAGCTAGTTGAGTGGCACCTATTTTCTTTCTCCTCTGGATTCCTCCTCATCTGTCTGGGGCTCCCTGCGCACGTGTCTCTTGCCTCATCCTCCCCACTGTGGCCACTCTTTCAGACTCTTCTCTCTTCTTAGCTCAGCACCATGCTGATCTCAGCAGGTAAATCTGATTAGGTCGACTGAAGGCATCAAGTCCTGAGGCCCAGAAGAAATTTTAAAATTTACCCAAATTATGGTGATCTACACAGTTTTTCACAGGAGCTTGAGAGAAAGAATGATCTAGATTTGTGCATTTTATAATTTTTTTAAATTTTTATTTATTTATGATAGTTACACGGGGCGGGGGGGGGGGGGCAGGGGCAGAGACACAGGCAGAGGGAGAAGCAGGCTCCATGCACCGGGAGCCCAACGTGGGATGCGATCCCGGGTCTCCAGGATCGCGCCGTGGGCCAAAGGCAGGCACTAAACCGCTGCGCCACCCAGGGATCCCAATTTGTGCATTTTAATACAGCATAATCGCCAAGGTTTATTAGATGTATTAGTGTATGTGCCATACACTTTGACTTGTTGGGGGGTGGGGGGTGCTAAGGAGGAGGGAGGTACAGGACCATGGGAGCCCAAGGTGACTGGAGTCTCCTTTGCACAGCGGTCCCTCTGTGAGAGTGAGCGTGCCAGAGTCCAGGCGACACGGAAGCACGCCCTGGTGTGGACCCTGAGGCAGAGCCCTCCTGCGGACTGGCACCTCCCACTACCACAGGAGGAGAAAGACCAGTGATGAGCTTTCCAGAATGGCTTCCTCTGATCTGTTTCAAGTGGGGCTGTGGCAGGACCTGAAGGATGGTGACCGGCCCAAGCAGCCTAGTGGGTCCCTGAGAGTTTCCACTCAGCTTAGAACATGAAGCCTGAGGTCTCCAGGTCTACTTGCCCACCCCGGACCTGCATTCAGGGCGCCCTGCCACTGCCTGGCTCTGACAGACAACTTCACCCACTGCACAGCTTCCAGGCTGCCAAACACCATTGCGGATCCCAATGAGCAGCTGGGTCAGGCTGGTTCATGCTACCCCCACGTGAGCACAACAGCCCTCTCAGGTAAACTCGAGTGGTAGCCCTGACCCATGTGGACACACAAATGAAGTAACTCAATGGTTGTTCTGTGGTGAACACCCTCCCTGGTGCTGGCTTGGTGAGACTGCATTGCCAGCCCCTGGTGCTTACACGGAGCTACAGCCCACTCACTAAGTTCCTCTGCGGACACAGGTGGGGTGTTTCTTCTTGTAGGAGATGAACCTCTTGAAGACTCTGGGTTTTAAGAAATTCATACAAAAAAAAATGCATACAGCTATAGAATATACAACCTCGCATTAAAAGCGTTCATAGACTCTTGGTTTAAGAAACCCAAACCCAAAACACGTGGAATTTTGGTCTCTTGCTTTAAAATTTCCCTTGGTCAGTTTTGTAGATTATATCTAACATAGAAAATGTAGATTATAGCTAACACCATTTGGCACATTTGATTTCAAATAGAAGCTGAAAATTAAACCACAATTTAGTAGTTAAGATTTTAGATTCAGCACCTGACACTGTTCTGCTCGTAGTATTGGAATTTTGTATACTTACACACTTGTAGATGTTTTTAAAATATATGCATATGAACCAACAAGAACACTATTCTTGAAGAGGCCTTTTAATCACTAATAAAACAATTTGGTGGGATTCCTAGGTGGCTCAGCGGTTGAGTATCTGCCTTTGGCTCAGGGTGTGATCCCAGAGTCCCAGGATTGGGTCCCGCATTGGGCTTCCTGCATGGAGCCTGCTTCTCCCTCTGCCTGTGTGTCTGCCTCTCTCTCTCTGTCTCATGAATAAATAAGATCTTAAAAAAAATTTTTTTTTGGCATCTCTTGACTGCAGAGCTGGCTCCATGATGTGGTGTTGAGGGTGAGGCTGGCTGTGCTCCCTCACAGGATTTTAGTACCTCCTTCACAACTGGGCCCCAACCTGGCCACAGGCAGTGAGTCAGACATCTTTTAACTCATTCTTTGGGGCAAAATAATCACATCAATTCAGAAGGGCATACAATAAAGAATAGACTTTGCCCTCTCATGTGCATCTTCTCTTGTGTTACCCCAAGAGTCTGCGACTGCTCATCCCTGTAAGTGATGGGGATCTGCAGATAGGACCCCAAGCCTCTCCATGTGTATGTACCTGAGTGGTGGTGGTGTGTGCACACAAGTCCCCAGTGGTCCTTCCCTGTAACTCTGTGTACCTGTGAGTGGTGGGGGTGGGGTGCGCACATAGGAGCCAGGAGCAGAGGTGAGTATAAAAAGCCTGTCTCAGGGTGTATGTCTTGATATCTCAGTCAACCAAGGTATCTCCCTTGTGTCTGTGGCTACTTTCTGGAGCATTTCCAGCAAAGGAGAGAGGTAAGGCTGCTGGGAATCTACAAGCATTCTCTTCACTCTGAAACACAGGAAGGGACATTTGAATTTTGCAATCTGCATTGGATCCCTTGGGGTCCCTGGGTGGGGCTGCAGTCACAGCCGGCACAGTGGTCCTGAGGGGCTCACCTGAAGGGATCCACACTCTACGTCCTTGTTTAGGGCCAGGGCCTGCCCACCACTAACTGCTCTGTTAGGAAGTCATATTCCTTCTCTGCTGTTCAAGGAGTTCCACACTGACAGATAATCCTCCCTGCACAGAATGTTCCTACATCTGCTCCTGTGTTCACCCTTCACAACATCTGGGCAACTGCTACATGCCAGCTGCTCTGGGATTACAGTCTTGAAATGGGCAACTTGCCTTGAAGAGTTCCAGTTGAGTTTAGGGGACAGACATAAATATTTATACTTCATTAAATAAGTCTAAAATAATCATAAGTGCTGTGAAGAAAATGGGCAGTGAGAAGATAGAGCAGTAGCTCTTAAATTTTTTGCACAAAACCCATAATAAGTGTTTTAATGATTTGGCAAATCTTCATATACTGCATGTATGGTTGAAACAAGCTTCACAGAACAGTCCTTCGTATGGTGTGTGATACATTTGCATTTCTATGACATTTGCAGTTCTATGCCACCAAAAATAAACCACTGTACGTGCAGCAACTTAGGTGAAACTCAGGGAAATTATGCCAAGTTAAAAAATCTTTTTTTTTTCCAAGTTAAAAAATCTTAAGTGGATGCAATGACTTAGTTCCATTGATGTAACATTGGCAAGATGATGTAATAATAGGGAGAATAGTTAATGGTACCAAGGGTTAGGGGTGGAAAGGGGGTGTAGATGTGGCTGTAAAGGGGTACGAAGGGGTATCCTGTGGTAATGGAACCATGATTCATAGAGTTGCATGTGTTCTGAAATTGTGTAGTGCTAGACATACACACGGATGAGCGTAGACATAGTGGGAAACCGGGATACATTCTGGCCTGTAACTGTCAGTCTCTGGGTACTGACAGTATTGGTGTGTAAGATGTTAACACTTGGGGAGGCTGGGAAAACCACACATAGCCCCTCCCTACATCTTTATTTTCAACCTCTTGTGAATCTAACTACTTCAAAATATAAAGTTAAAATTGCTGGCTGTGATGCATGAATTGATGATACAACCTAATGCATGGAACTACATGCATGTTATAAAACACTACTACAAAGCACCTGCAATGGGCAGGGAGGTGGAGAAGGCCTCAGCATCTGAACCCAAACCTGGATGAAGAGGCCTTGAACCTTGCAGAGGAAGGGGCACACAGGCCACAAGGAACAATTGAGTGCCATGTGCTGACAGGGGGAAGGTGGATGGGGATGGTAGACAGCCTAATGCCTGCTCTGGCTTGTGTTCCACGGAGCCCTCTGGTTGCTGTGCAGAGGAGCTTAAAAGCGGGAAGTGCCCACATGGCTGCTGCAGAACGGGCAAAAGGTGGCAATGGTGTGGACCTCAGACATAGCAGTGAGGCTGCGAAAAGTGGCTGGATTCAGTGTTTGTCTCAGGTAGAGCTAAAGAACTTAGAATCCTTAGGCAGTGTTTTATTCCAGTAAAAACGTTTGGTAAGTTTTTAAACCATAAGTGAACCATACACCAGGAAAACACCTTGGAAGGAGATAAAAAAATCCGAATTTTTCCTCAAGGAAATGTTTCCCTGGTTTATCTACAGTAAGGTAGTGAAAAACCTAAAGCCTTTCAGAGGGAGCAATTCAAGTCATTAGGAGAAATGGCTGTATTTGCTTATTGGACCTTTACTATTCTGGGCTGAATTATGTCGTTCCCCACCCCACCCCCCAAATTCCTGTGTTGAAGCTCTATCCCCTAGAACCTCTGAATGTGACTTAAAGGATGCTTAAAGAGGTAGTTAATTTAAAATGAGGTCATCATATGGGGTCCTAATCCAATATGACTGGTACCCTTATTATATGAGACAGGCACAGAGGGATGACCCTGAGGACCCAGGGAGAAGGCAGCTCTCTATAAGCAAAGGAGAGAGGCTTCAGGAGAAACCAGTCCTGCCAACACCTTGGAGTTATGGCCTCCAGAACTGAGAAATTGCTGTTGTTTCAGCCCCTGGGTCTGTGGTACTTTGTTCTGGCAGCCCAACACACTAAAACATTTACTATTCCATACTAATAACACTTGAATAAGAACCAGGTGCCACACTCTCCTAGGGAACACAGCAACATTAAGTAGTGTGTCCCGGGCTTGTTCCAATCTCTTCAGCCTCCCTCCCCAGCTTAAAACCCAAAGCTGGCCCTGCCAAAGATGCGAGGAAGCTCTCATACTCCATTTGCCTAATGAGAAGGCCCTGCCTCTTCTGTCTGCACAGGCAGGTATGCAGACAACACACAGCACACAGGCTGCACATCCTTCACCTCTCCTTGAAGTACTCTATGTCTCTTGCTGGTAGTGTCTGCCCCACACAACTGGAATCTTCCTTTTAAATGGGGAGCAGCGGTAGAAGTCTTGGTCATCCTGTCCCCAGTATCAGATAAGGGCAGCATCTCTCAACACCATCAATCCTCAGGTGAACTAATTTTGACTCTAACAAGACAGAGACACTTGATTAAACGTATTTATTCACAGCATGCCGGATTCTGTGACAAGCAGGCCTGTGCCCTGGTTATTCTGGCTTGAAAGGGCACTGTGTTCCGCAGACAGGTGCCTGCAGCTCTACCTCTTAAACTCCACCTGTGTGTACACCTTGGTGATGTCATGGTACCTGCCCTCAGGGGGCTGGTAGCTGGAGATTGGTGGTGTGTAATCTGGCCCTTCTCTTTCAAAGGGGAACAAATTGGGGTCCCGCTTGGTAGCCTCTTCATGTAGCTCTGGGGATATGAGTTTCAGCTCCTCCAGAGCTTCCTGCTGGGACTCAAGCATAGAAGTGATGGCATCCCTCTCCTTCTCGTGCTCTTGATGCTTGTACAGGGACCACTTCTTGAGAAGCAGAGCTCTCCGCTCACTCTCCTCAAAGGGAAGCTCCACCTTAGGCCGCTGTCTTGGAACACACAAATCCAAAGGTGTGAAGTTAGGGAGAACCGATCTCACTGGCCAGGTAGTCTGGGAGACTGCCTATGACCCAAGTGTCCCCACTTCCAGACACAGATGGGACTCAGGAAAAATGTGGAAGTTAGGGACAAATCAAAGAATGGAATGTTGAAGTGGTAGCAGCTGCAACTGATGCTGGAAGCCAATGTCATTTGCTTTACGTGGACACAAAAATCAGCGATGTTCTAAGAAGACCCGGTAGCACCTCCTCTATCCCAGCCTGAGACTACTTTTGGTGAGAGGTGACTGTGGAAATGTAAAGTGGTGTTATGAAAATGGACACCCAAGCCCAGGGCAGCTGTAAAATACCAAAAAGCACCTGCCATGTCCCACCTGTATGGCAAGGTGCTACTTTATAAGTGATACACACCTTTTGCAAGGCATCAACCTTGTAAAGCCTGTACACAACACATTCCAACTAGGAGCATCAGTATATTAAAGCTAGAGACTGGGCACCTGGGTGGCTCAGCAGTTGAGCATCTGCCTTCGGCTCAGGTCATGATCCCGGGGTCCTGGGATCGAGTCCCACGTCGGGCTCTCTATGAGGAGCCTGCTTCTCCCTCTGCCTATGTCTCTCTCTCTCAGTGTCTCTCATGAATAAATAAATAAAATCTTAAAAAAAAAAAAGCTAGAGGCTAAAGGGCAGCCTGGGTGGCTCAGCAGTTTAGCGCCGCCTTCAGCCCAGGGTGTGATCCTGAAGACCCAGGATTGAGTCCCATGTCAGGCTTCCTGCGTGGAGCCTGCTTCTCCCTCTGCCTGTGTCTCTGCCCCTCTCTCTCTCTCTCTGTCTCTCATGAAATAAATAAATAAAATCGTAAAAAAAAAAAAAAAAAAGCTAGAGGCTAAGGGTTTTCTACCACCAAGATGGGGCAGTGGCTGCAGACCCAGGCCCAAGTCTTCAATCACAGCCAAAACTCATCTTGCAAAAAAGCAACAATATGAACTGGCTTATCAAACAGTTATTTCTGAGTTTTTGTTTTTTTTTTTCCCATTTCAGCCTTTCAAAAGCACCACCCAGGAATGCTTTTTGCCAACTCCCACAAGACAGAGTCAAGACAGAGACTAGGACCTAGTCAGCCCATGCCCACTCACCTCTTCCTGTCACAGGCATGAAATGCAGACAGAACTGCCTGAAGGTGATGGAACTCTTTGTCCCAAGAACCTCAACCCTAGAGGACCCTTACCTTGTTTTATCCAAGAGCTTCACAGGTGTAATAAAATCTTCAATGGGAATTAGCTCCTGGCTAGCTTTCTCCAGTCGTCTGATCCTTTTTTTCAAACGGTCCTTTACTGCTTGATCTTTTTTAGGATCTACCTTTTTCTTCTTTCGTAGAGGTTCTGCTCTAACGGATAAAGCAAACATTAGACATTTTCCTCTTCAGTCTCACAAACATCCTGAGACATGGCACTGGGTGAAGTGCCGGGAACTCATACTATGGTCTCCTCTGGGAAAAGAACTATGCATGGGTCTAACCTCACACGCTGAGTGTGAAAAGGAGATGGCCTCCAGCCCAGGGTCCTTGTGAGAACTGTGTGAGCACTGTCAACCCAAGAAGAGCCAGAAAACTTCATGGGGCATCAGGATATAAATTAAGAATACGTACTCATCTTGAGCATTGGGTTCAAAGGTACCTTGGAGTTGCAATGGAAACTGGAAATACCAAGCTGGCAAATTAGAAAATCATTACTCACACTGTAAACAGATTTGTGATTGTAAAAGTGATTTGAGTAAGACTTAGTGTAAGAAAGTGACTGGCATGTCCCTGTGGACTTTTCAGGATTTCTTAACAAATTTCCATGTCCTAAAGCACTAGGATGTCTGAGGTACTCTCAGGAACATATGTTCTATGGTAATAACATACTATTAAAAATGAATAAATCCTCAGGGGCACCTGGGTGGCTCAGTCGGTTAAGAGTCTGCCTTCTTCTGGGCAGCCCGAGTGGCTCAGCGGCTCAGCACCTGCCTTCTGCCCAGGGCGTGATCCTGGGGTCCTGGAATTGAGTTCTGCATCGGGCTCCCTGCATGGGGCCTGCTTCTCCCTCTGTCTCTGTCTCATTAATAAATAAAATCTTTCAAAGAAAAAAAAAAAAAGAGTCTGCCTTCTGCTCAGGTCATAATCCTGGAGTCCTGGGATCCAGCCCCACTGCTATAGGTGGGCTCCCTGCTGAACACCAGTTGGCTTCTCCCCCTCTTTCTGCCCCCCCCAACCTGTGCTCTCTTACTCTCTCAAATAAATAAACAAAATCTTAAAAAAAAAAAAAAAATCCTCTAGCATCAAGACTCAGCTTTGTCAATCAAGTCCCTAAGAAAGCATCCAGACCTCCCAGGTGGAAAATCTCATCCTTATGCCTCTGCCGACCTCTCCAGGGAATCACAAGTCCACGCTGTGTCCTCTAAATCATACAACAGTCCCTTTAAAACTAATTTTTATTTAAACCATTTTTACGTTTATTTTTTTGTTTTGTTTTCTGACTACAGGCAGCAGCACTCCACATACAGAATGCTGAAAGACAGAAAAGTATCCATCTGAATTTACACAAGAAACTTTCCTGGCAATTAATTCTGCAAATCCAACGTGCAGGGGTGTTGTTTGTTCTGTGCACACGCACATGGGTCTCCCGCTGACCCCCGCCCCAGGCCCCCGAAGAGGTCAGGCCCAGGGCCCTTTACCTCATGGGAATGAGCTCCCAGAAGGACAGTAACGCAGCTCGCTGGTGAGTCTCTCTCATCTGTGTCTGCCAAGGGCCCAAAAGCCTGAAGGACACAGGAAGATATAATAAATACCCGATTCTCCTCACTACACAGGAAAAGAGGAAGCAATTATGCTACCCCCCCAAGACCTGGCGCCCTGGTCACCGCTGGATGTGACAAGGTCAACGTGGGAGCCCTCCCAAAACTTCCCGCCCCCTCGAGAGCCCTCGGGCAGGGTCCCTGCTCGCCAGGGCGCAAGCGGACAGCGCCAGCTCCCCTCTTAGATAAAGTGGTCGAGGCGTCCGGCGAGAGCGCAGGCGAGGGGCCTCGCGACCCCGCTGGGGGCCGCACTCACCCGCTCCGCGAGCGCAGAGCACGAGCGGAAGCTCCCAGGGCCGCGACGGCCATGGCCCCTCCGCCGCTCTCCACAGGTCGCTTCCGGGCGCGCGCCCCTTGGCGGTCCGGCCCGCAGCGCCCCGCGCAAAGCTCCGGCCTAGCTGTCGGCCCGCGTTCGCGCGTTCCGGGGGCGGAACCCGCCCCGCCCCCGACGTGGCCCCGCCCCGCACGTCCCGGCGGCGCGCGTCACGCCCCGAGCGCCTCGGACCTCCCGCGGCGCCCTCCCTCCGCTTCCTGCCAGCGGCCGAGAGCAGGACCCCGCCGGCCGTGGTTCCGGCCGGTCGGTGGCGTCCCCGCCAGGGCCAGGGCCAGGGCCCTGCAGTGCAGCCGGAGTGGCCGGGCGGGCGTCCTTCTGGGTCCAGGTGCCCACGTCTGTGAAAACGGCCCCGATCTTCCATAAGCGCGCTCGTCTCGGCCTCCCCCGTGACCCCCACCCCCGGGGCTTGCTCATCCCCCCACGTCTGTCCGAGCCCAGGGCCGCGGTCCCCGCAGGCACAGCGTCCAGCTCCGGCACGTGGCCCGGCCCTCGCGAGACGCCCAATAAACGCGTACCGATGAATGACGGAAGCTAGCTCAGGAGTAGGACTGGGAACCGGCGAGGTGGAGCTGGGGAGAGGCCGTCCGCGCCGTCCCGACCCCGCCTGACCCCGCCGGCCCAGGCCGCCGCTCGAGGCGCCGCTCGCCGGCAGTCCTCCTAGCTCCCCCTTTGGCGGCGGCCGCGCCCGGGACGCGCCCCCAGCGGAGCCGCCCCGCTGTGCCCCGGCCCGTGGAGGAGCCCGGGCGGCCCCGTCCGCGCGGGGAGCGGTTTCCCGCCGGGGCGATTTGGCAGGTGCGCGCCGTGACTTCCGGCGTTGCCCGGGAGCCGCCGGAGGAGGAGCGGCGCAGGGGATGCGGCTGTGGCGGCGGCGGCGGCGGCCGAGCGCAGGGGGCGGCTGTGGCGGCGGCGGGGGGCGCGGGCCGGCGATGGCGCGGCGGCGCTGAGGGCGCGGGGCGGGCGGCGGCCGGAGAGCGGCGCGGGAGGAAGCGGCGGCGGTGGCTCCATGGCCCGGGCGCGCTGAGGGACGCGGCTCTCGCCTCAGCCCGGCGGCGGCGGCGGCCGAACAATGAAGCTCCTGAAGCCGACCTGGGTCAACCACAATGGTGAGTGCGCGCAGGGGTCGCGGGAGGCCGAGCCCGGAGTCGGGTCGGGGTCTGCGGGAAGGTCCGAGCGGCGCGCAGGCCCTGCCCGCCTCGCCCCGACGCGCCCGGTGCCCAAATTGCGGGGGGTCGGCGGAGCGGACTTTGTCCTCCGCCCGGGGCAGCCTGCGGGCACGGGCACGTGCTCCGCCCGGCCTCGGCGAATCCGCCCGCACGCTGGCGCCTGCACCGCGCCCGCGGTCGCCCACCCGTGGTCCGCGGAGGAGCCGCGGCCCGCCTCCGGGGAGCGGCCCTGGGCGCCGGCCAGCGCCTGCCACTCGTCTGCATCCGCCAGGATGTGCTCGGACGGTCCAGGGGCCGAAACCCGGGGCCGGGCCCCACTGTGGCCTCTCAGTGGTGGGGTGAACACCTGAAACCAACCCTGCTGGTGGGGCTGGTACTGCCATGGCCGAGGCCTGAATCCGGTGACGGTGCTCCCATTTGGGGACCTGTGGCTTGGTCCCCGAGGTCCCCCAGCTGAACGAACCACCTTTATGCTGAGCTGAGATGTGAGGGTGTCTTGGGTTGGAGCCCCCGGGCAAGGAGTGATGGAGGAGAGGGGCCTCCCAAAGCACACCCCGGAGAAACAGACTTCCCATCTTGTGGCTGAGGACAAATCAGCCCCCCAGACTGGTAGAGCAGTTCCTCATAGTTGTACTGTGTTGGCACAGCTGCTGCAGGAGGTGGCCCTTGCTCCCCAGGGAGGGGGGGGGGAGAGAGAGAGAGAGAGAGAGAGAGAGATCTGAGACCCCCCATCCCCTTGCTGACAGCGCTGAAGCAGCCTGGGGCCAGTAGCCCTGATTCCAGCCTGTCTCTGCTGGCAGGAAAAGGGTCACCCTGATTCTGTCTTGTTCCTCATTTCTACTTTGCAGCTCGACTAGAGGGAGCTAGTATTTTCTTTGAGAGCAAGTACAGGCCCCCTTTTAAGACGTGTAGCTTTTTAGTTTTGAACTTAATTCTAGGATGCTTTCTGCTGCTGCAACTGGATTGAACTTCTATGTTGGTTCAGTCACATGTGTTCTCTCCCCTTCTGTCTTGGTTCGTGACATCTCTCTCATTTTTCAGGGTCCAGATGAGGTTACAGTTTCTGTTAACATTCCTCCTGTTTTATTCCACTAGATGTGCCCTGTCCCTGTGGGTGTACTTTCCATAGGCCCCCCCTCCACCACCCACTCCCTCAGGGCAGGGGACTGCCTCATTCCCCTCTGTATTCCCTGCTACATTCAACAATACCTCTGTACAGAGGGTCTATGGTAAATATTGGTTGCAACAGGTAAGCTGAAGTTTCTGTAATTTACACATACACAGGTAGGCTTACTGTGCATGAAAGCAAAAGTGCAACTTTTGCAACTTTAGTTGCATTTTTTCCTGTACCTGACTTCCAAGAGCTTTTCCTGATGTGTAGTGTGTATATCTTTCCCTGGAGAACTGGGCAAATGTTCAGTAATTATAAATTATGGTGCTCGTGAGTCAGAAAAGGAAAAAATTTTGCTCTGTAAGTGAAGGTCTGAAGGAATTTTTATTTTTAAATGCTTGGTCTAGGGGATCCCTGGGTGGCGCAGCGGTTTGGCGCCTGCCTTTGGCCCAGGGCGCGATCCTGGAGACCTGGGATTGAATCCCACATCGGGCTCCCGGTGCATGGAGCCTGCTTCTCCCTCTGCCTGTGTCTCTACCTCTCTCTCTCTCTCTCTGTCTCTCTCTGTGACTATCATAAATTAAAAAAAAAAAAATGCTTGGTCTAGATCATTTTTTTTTAAAGATTTACTTATTTATTTGAGAGAGAAGATGAGAGGGTGCGAACAGGGGGGAGACGCAAAGGGAGCTCAAGAGAGAATCCTCAAGCCGACTACCCATTGAGCACAGAGCCAGATGAGGGGCTCAATCACAAGACCCCAAGGTTATGACTGGAGAGGAAATCAAGAGTCAGCCACTCAGGGACACCTGGGTGGCTCAGTGATTGAGTGTCTGACTTCAGCTTCAGGGCGTGAAGCCTGCTTCTCCCTCTGCCTATGTCTCTGCCTCTCTGTGTGTCTCTCATGAATAAACATATAAAATATTAAAAAAAAAAAAAACCGCTCAACTGACTGACATGCCTAGGAACCCCCTAGATCAATTTTTGTGTGTAGTCTACCTTTCTTCAGTCTCTCTTCTACCTCTTGCCATAATAAGCTCTTCCATAGGACATAAGTGTTATGCTATGTAAGCATAAGTATGTCAAGACGCTTAAGTGATTAGGTACAAATGAGTGAGAGTCTGCGACCGAAGCAGCAGCCAAACATCCCAGCCTGACAGAGTGGGTAGAGCAGGGGGCCTTGGCGTCTTGTTGCTGCAGTCCCTCCGTGGTCCTAGGATGGAACAGGATGGTATCTGCTCTGCTTTCTTCATAGTATAGTTGTGATCTTAGGTTGCAAAGGTAGACACAGAAGTGCTTCCCAGTGCTTTAGAAATCTAAGAGATAGTAATAAAAGAAACTGAGCCTGGCAGGATAGGATTTAACTTTCCTTTCTTTTAAAATTTCCTAAAATCAGCCTCTGTCTCTTTAAGTGTTCAAAAGGACTGCCAGGGTAAATTACCAGTATCTTGAAGGACATGTTGATGATCTGGGTCACTCCTGAGCAGTCTCTTGAAGACTGGTAAATAGTTGGAGCTGCTGGGAGCAGGGGCTGCTTAGCCAGAAACCAGAGTTGTGGGTAGTGGCCAGTGAAGTCACGCTTATTTTGGATTAACAAACCCCTAAGACCATGGTGCTGTGGAGAGTGCATCATAGCACTTTTTGGCTTCTTGACTCTGCGTTCATGTCTCCTGACTCTTTATGTGGCTGAACATACTTTTTCTGGTGTCTGGGACTCCCAAGAAGGAAGGAGCTGAGAGCCCAGCATTTTCCCTGTTCTGTCAGAATCCATTCAGCCGCAGTGGAGAGGCCAGCTAGAATAGAGCAGGCAAAGAAAAAATTACCTGTTGGGGTGTGAGCATACTGTCAGTCTCCATTTTCCTGACCAATAATAGTGGCAAGAACTTTCCTGTAAGGTAGGGTTTCTCAGCCTCAGCACTGTTGACATTTTGGACCATATAATTGTTGTGAGGACCATCCCAAGTGTCTGTCATAGGATGTTTTAGCATCCCTGACTTCAACCCGTCGAGATACCAGTGCCACCACCCCCACACACACCCAGTTGTGACAATCAAAATGTCTCCAGATGTTGCCAATATCCCCTGGTAGCCAGAATCAGCCCCAGTTGAGAATCACTGCTCTAAGGTGATCGGTAAGTTGTTACATCACAGCAGAATGAGCCTTGAACATGGAATCAGACTGGATTCAAGATGCCATCATTTATTGGCTGTAAATTCTTAGGCTTGTGACTTCACTTCTAGGCCTTGGTAAAGTTGAGGAAATATAAGATTTGTTCCTGTGCTTTCATTCTGTAGCCAAATATAAAAGACAGTCTTAAATTACACAGTGGGGATCTGGGTGGCTCAGCAGTTTAGCACCTGCCTTCGGCCCAGGGCGTGACCGCGGGGGTCCTGAGATCGAGTCCCACATCGGGTTCCCTGCATGGAGCCTGCTTCTCTCTCTGCCTGTGTCTCTGCCTCTCTCTCTGTGTCTCTCATGAATAAATAAAGTCTTTAAAAAAAATTAAGATACACAATAAGAGCTAATGATATTTATCACTTATATGGAAGTTATGTGTGCTAGCCACTGTTAACACATATGCCTGTTTTACTCTGTGTTCTTGGATATAGTATTCCTTATATACTTATTTTTATTTTAGGCTTGGCCAAAATAAAGTGCATTTCTAAGTTAAGTCAGAAAGTGAATGAATTTTGGTTGTAGAAAAAATTAATTTAGAAAATTTCATTGAAGTCAGCCTGGGTGGCTCAGCGGTTTAGTGCCGCCTTCAGCCCAAAGGCATGATCCTGGAGACTTGGATTAAGTCCCACATCAGGCTCCCTGAATGGAGCCTGCTTCTCCCTCTGCCTATGTCTCTACCTCTCTCTGTCTCTCTCTGTGTCTCTCATGAATAAATAAGATCTTTAAAAAAATTTTTTTTCATTTAGATTCATGGTTCTTCCCATCCCTGGGCCTTTTCTCCTAAGAGTTTCTGGAATTTTTCACTCCTGGTCAGACAGTGTCTGTGCTCAGCTTATCAGGGAAGCCCATTCTAACCAGAAGGACCAAACTGAAAGAACTCTTGTCCTCCCTTGGCCTCTGGCTCACACTTTGATGGCATTGTTGTAAAAAAGCATTTGGCAAATTTTCAACACTGGGATAATTTGTCAGTTAATCACATTGCTTTATGGTGTGTGTTTTTCCTCCTGCCCTGTAATTGGATTATTTTCCCCCCTACTCTGTGTCTTTCTAGAAAGGATTTCAAGACATCTTTCTGAGACACATACTGATGAAAATAAATAAGCTTGAAGGGGCAATGCAGGCAGTGTGGTACAATAATGAAGTCAGCAGTGGGTGTGGAAAGGGCCTGCACAGCTGCTAGAGGGGTACTGCAGACCTATCTCTGAGAACAGGCTGGGGGGGATCCTAATGGTGATATTTTATGATTGCAGTGGTCATTAAGATAAGCTTTGCAGTTTGTCTACATCAGGGGTTCTTAAACAGGCCAATATCTGGAAAAATGTTTTATTTTCACAACTGAAGGGGTGTGCTACTGGCAGATAGAGGGCAGGTCTGCTGCTAAACACTACAGCATATAGGACATTCCCCCACAATAAAGCTGGCCTAAAATGTCAGCGGTGCCGAGGTTGAGAAATCCTGCTTTTGACAAGAACATTTATCATTGTTTGCCTTTATCATTGTTTGCCTTTTCGTGTATTCGTCTCATGGTTCCAGATAGATTATAAGCTTCTTGAGGACAAGAATTTTGCTTTTTATTTTGGAGTCAGGTAGTCTTGAGTCTATCTGTGCCCTGCTCCCTCACCAAATATGTGTTACAGAAGGTTCTTTTTATCTCATTTCCTGATTTGTTAAATGAAGCCAATAATACCAGCCTCATCTGCTACCTGTGAAGGCTCAGAAAATCTGAGCTCTCTCATGCTCTCTCTCTCACTGAGTCATGCCTGAAGACAGTAGATTGATTTTTTTTGAAGATTTATTTATTTATTCATGATACGGAGAGAGAGAGAGAGAGAGAGGCAGAGACACAGGCAGAGGAAGAAGCAGGCTCCATGCCGGGAACCTGACACGGGACTCGATCCCGGCTCTCCAGGATCACACCCCGAGTTGAAGACGGTGCCAAACCCCTGGGCCACCGGGACTGCCCATGTTTTTTTTTTTTCTTAAATGACCAAAATTCCTCATGAAGATTCAGAAGAAAATGGGTGGCATTTTACCCTAGATAACACACATGTGGATCTTCTGCTTATTAATGAACAAAACTTTGAACCCTTCTGGAGAGAAGGCCTGTGGTGATCAGAGGTAAATAAGGCTTGTATGGAAGGCTGTGTTGTAGGTGGGAGAGAAGGACAGATAGACCACATTCTAGAATACAGGGCAGGTAGAAACCAGAGTTACACAAAAGTGAGCCATGATAGCTCTAGGGACAAGGGCCTGGTTTGTCAGTGTACCTAGGGCTGAGCCTTGATGGGAGGTGGTTTGTGGTGGTAGGAAAGGCACTGCTGCTGTGGAAGTGTCAGAAGCAGAGGCCCGGGGAGGGTTGAGAGCATTTTAGGGAAAAGAATAGATGAAACAAACAGCAAGAGGTTTAGAACACCTCTGGCAAAAAGAAAATCCATTTAGGTCAAAACTCATTGCTTTTGAAAGCAATACCTGCTTTGATGCATTAACCAACCTAGGACAGACCAAGTCATAGGGAAGTTGCCCTGTAATGAGGGACAGCCAGAAGAGGCAGTGAGCTTCATTTGAGGGCCAGGAATAGACCTTCATAGGAACTGACTCCAGGTCTGCTGCATTGTCCCATCAGAAGGTCCTGCACAGAGAGACATTCAGTGAATTCACCATTCAATGAATAATGAGTACAGATTGTGTGCCAGGGCTAAGTGCTGGAAATGTAGCAGTGAACCAAGCAGCATAGCAGGATCTTTTGGGGAACAGCATGTGATGATGCATGCATTCTAGACAGTGAGACTGGGAGGGCTATTTGCTGGAGGCATCTTGTCTAAGTGGACAGGCTGATGAAGAAGGGGAGCTCACTAGAGAGAGCAACAGCAGACATCATAAACAAGACCAGTTGCAGAGAGCATTAGATGCGTTAGGTGTGGGGAGAGACAGATAAGGAGTGCTGTGGTAGGGGTGGAGGGTGAGAGAATTTTAAGTAGGGAAAGCCTGAGTGTGAAGGTAACTTGAGCAGACTTCACAGGAAGCAGACTCTGAGAGAGGCTTGTGTACAGGAAAACTATTGAAGAGTGCTGGAATCAGGACTGGACAGGAAGAAGTTGAGCTGTAGTGCAGAAGTGCAACACAAGCTGCAGCCCGACCCTTTTGGAGGCTCTGCAGCTAGTCCTTGTGAGTGTCCTGAATTGGGTGAAGGGCCAGGGCTTTCTATAGCCACATCCACAGTCATTGGGCCCAGGCTGTCCTAGGGAGGAGACCTGACCTTGCTCAAAGCAGTTCTTCCATTAGGGTGGGTCCCCTATGGAGAAGACCTCCCCTGGGAGTTTTCATAGGCTGCCAACACTCCTGCAGCTGGGGGCAGGTGCTTCATTCCTGGAGGGAAGGGCCCTAGCCTAGTACCACAGCATCCATGCCAGGCCTCGTGGAGGTGAGGAAGGAAGCTATCTGAAGGAGGAGGATTCCCGCCAGAGAGAACACGCAGAACGTGCCTGGTGGGTTTGAGGAATAGCATGGATGTCTCTGATTTGGAGTGAGAGTGGAGCAGCAAATGGGCAAGAGCACTAAGAGTTGAGGCTGGAGAGAGCTGGGGATTGACTGGGACCTGGTGTCTGTTAGACTTCAGTTCCCAGTGCCATGTGAGCAGAGGAATAATGTGGCCTGACTTGACTATTACAGATCCTTCTGACTTCTGCACTGGGACTAAAATGGGTGTGGGAGCAAAAAGAGAGCCGGGAAACCCATTTAAGAGGCAGTTGCAACTAGGGGTGGTGGAAGGGGAGGAGGGCGGGGGGTGGGGGTGAATGGGTGACTGGCACTGAGGGGGGCACTTGACGGGATGAGCACTGGGTGTTATTCTGTATGTTGGTAAATTGAACACCAATAAAAAATAAATTTATTAAAAAAAAGAAATAAAAATGTTTTTATTCAGCCAAAAAAAAAAAAAAAAAGAGGCAGTTGCAATGATCCAGGCAAGAGATGACTGTGGTTTGGACCAGGGTGATGGAGGTAACTGTGCTGATGAGAAATGGCTGGATTCTGTATTAGTGTATGTATATTATTTTTGCATATTTTATATATTTTTAATTATATAAAATTAGGTACACAAATTATATAAATATGTAAGTATAGTTCACATAGTGAAATGTATAGACAGTTTGTATACGATTTGATGAATTTTGGCAAACAAATACACTCTCTAACTCATTCCCAACTCAAGATATGGAATGTTTGCACCTCTAGAAAGTTATAAACATACTGTGAAGGTAGAGTCACCAAGGTAAAATGTGGGATGTGAAATGGGGTGGCTCCTGGGCAAAGGGCAGCATTGTCGTCCAGTGAGATCAGTAAGAGAATAGAGCAGATGGAAAGGAAGAGCCGGGATTCAATTAGACAAGGTAAGCCAAATGATGCCACTACGTGGGGCCTCCCTCTCCCAGTGTCCTGTTTGATAAATGGCTTCTTCATCTTCTCCCTTTTGAAAACACTGGAGCTCTATTCTAGAGATATTGTTAAGGAATAGGACAAACACCTACATTTTTGGCTAGAGACAATTGTCATATAATTATACTAGGATATGTCTTATGGTGTATGAGTGGATCTGGATAATGAAGCATTTTGTGATCGGGCACTTAGAATTCTTATTATCACAGTAATAACTTGTTCAATTTAGGAAAAACTAGAAAATGCTAAAACTTTTTATATGGTCCTTGAGACCATTTGGAAAGAAATAACTGAGTAACTTGGTGCTTTTAAAAAAACACATTTTATTTAGTGTACATACCACGATGTAAAAGTATCTAGATTCTTTAAGATCTTAGCCAAATCCCTGATACCATGACAAATTCAGTGTTTTTATTGTATACCCCCCTTCAGATCTTGCATTGCAGGTATAACTGGAATAGCTAAAATGTTGCTGTGCATTTTCTACTTAAAAAATCCTGCAGGTTTATTTTTTTCCTTTTTTTTTAAATTGAGGTATAATGAACATATAGCATTAATGTTAACATAATGATCCTGTATTTGTGTATCACAAAATGATCACCACAGTAAGTGTAGTTAACATCCATCACCATACATAGATACAGAATTTTTTTCTTGAGATGAAAACTTTTTTTTTTTTTTTAAGATTTATTTATTTATTCATGAGAGACACAGATTGAGAGGAAAGGCAGAGACATAGGCAGAGGGAGAAGCAGGCTCCTCGCAGGGAGCCCGATGCGGGACTCGATCCTGGATCCGGGGATCACGACCTGAGCCAAAGGCAGGCGCCCAACCACAGAGCCCACAGGAGTCCTGAGATGAAAACTTTGAAGATTTACTTTCCTCAACTTTCAAGTGTGGGATACAGTATTATTAGCCGTAGTGTTACTTTCTTAATTGTAAACCAGTTAATAGATTTCCAGCCCCCATAGAAATGTTTTAATTGCTCTTACTTTTTTTTTAAACATTTATTTATTTATTCATGAGAGACACAGAGAGAGAGAGGCAGAGAGACACAGGCAGAGGTAGAAGCAGGCTCCATGCAGGGATCCCGATGCGGGATTCAGTCCTGGATCCTGGGATCACGCCGAGCCGAAGGCAGACGCCCAACCGCTGAGTCACCCAGGTGTCCCTGCTCTTAATTTTCTAATGGAAACTGTATAGAAGAGATGATTATGTTTAGAGAAATCTATTTTGCAGGTAACTTTTAAGGAATATCTCTGTTCTGCAAAAGTAAAGGAGAAAAAAGTATGAAGAAACAGGTAGTGACTATTAGCAAAACTTCCTTGATTATGCATTGGCAAATGTTGCAGGAGAAGTGATTAAGGTTTATAAATGGTATGTCTGTAACTTTCTTTTACTTCACTTTGTGGCAAAACACACAGACACACTAAAACAGTTGCATGATTGCTACACACACACATACACACACACACACACACACACACACACACACACACACACACACAAACGGTTGCATGATTGCTACAGCTTCCTTCCTGTGCTATGTTTTGAATCTTTCAGCCACCTGATACCTATGAGATGTCATCGTGGTAGTGCTTACTTGAGGAGACTGGAGAAGTTTTGTGGTTGAAAGCAATAGAGATAACAGCAACAGATGGCTTTGTGAACCAGCCAAGGAAGGCCATGCCTCCCATTTGCAGGTGCTTAGTGACATCTGAGTCCTCAGTTCAGGAGATGAAGACCCTGCCTTTCAAAGATTGGGATGCTAGCGACCCTGAAGGTGTTTTTGAATTTGGGGCCTCTGGTGCAGACTTTCTCCAGCAATTAACAAGTACTTAGCAAGTACATAGTGTGTGCCTAGGCACAGCTCTAGGTACCATGGTGACTCTGTGACTAAAACAGACAAAAATTACTGAGCTCCCAGAGTTTACATTCTGGTGGTTGGGGTGGACAAACATGAAGTAAAGGAAATTATACAATATGTAAGAAATTGCTAAGAAAAAAAGTAGATGAGAATTGGGATTGGTTGTGCCAAGTTGAGGAAGTAGTACTTTCAGGTAGAGTGCTTAGGGCAGATCTCAGTGAGAGGGTGGCATTTGAGCAAAGACTAAAAAATGATGAGAAAAGAATGTGTGTGTCTAGGAAGGAAGCAGTGCAGGGCACTCTGTGGAAGCACTCCTGCGCAGTCTAGGAACAGAGGGGAGGCCAGGGCATGAGGCCAATGATTGGGGGCGGAGTCAGAAGATGAGGCCAGAAAAGTCATGGGGGGGTGGCGTGTTGTGCTGGGCCTGTTGGTTTCCCCTGTCCCAGGCATGGTCTTTGCTGATGGGAAGATGATGGGTAGAGCAGGTTTGGGTGGAAGATTGGGAGTTCCGTTGTGGAGAAGTTAAAGATGAAATGTCTGTAGACAGCTGGATAGAGGAACGAGCTGCACATTAGAGTGTTTAGGTGCACACGTCTCTCGAGAGATGGCTGGTTGTAGATGTAAATATACATTATTACCTGCATTAGGAGTCTGTTTTGCTGACAGCCACTGATGTTTTGATATTTACCTTTATTTTATATTACTACACACAGACATATATACTTGTGTGTGTGTGTGTGTGTGTGTATATATATATTAGATTTTATTTATTTATTCATGAGAGACACAGAGAGAGAGAGAGGCAGAGACACAGGCAGAGGGAGAAGCAGGCTCCATGCAGGGAGCCTGACATGGGACTGGATCCCGGGTCTCCAGGATCACTCCCTGGGCCGAAGGCAGCACTAAACTGCTGAGCCACCTGGGCTGCCCCACACAGGCATATTTAAAAACAGACCATAGATATGTGTGTACTTATTATTGAGATAGTTGTAGATGACCACACAGTGGAATGAAACAATACTAAGAGATTCTTTGTACTCTTTTCTCAGTTTCTCCCACTGGTAACATTTTTAAAACAGTGTAATATCACATTGACATTGATATTGACACAATCCATCTGTCTTACTCAGACTTCTCCACTTGTATTTGTACTCATTTGTGTTTGGGTAGGAGTTTAGTTCTTTTTTTTTTTTTTTTTTTTTCCTTTTCTTTCTTTTTTCTTTTTTCTTTTTAGTAATTTTATTTGTTTATTTGAGAGAGAGAGAGAGAGAGAGAGAGAGAGAGCCGAGGAGGAGCAGAGGCAGAGGGACAAGCCTACTTTGTGCTGAGCATGGAGCCCGACACAGGGCTCAATCCTGGGACCTGAGATCAGAACCTAAGCTGAAATCAAGAGTCAGTGGCTTTATTGACTGAAGAGGCACCCAGGCACCCCTGGTTGTTTAGTTCTCTATAGTGTTTCACCTGTGTAGGTTCATGTATCCACCACTATAGTCAAGGCATTGAGGAGTTGTAATGAATACCTTTTATAACCCTCTCATGCCCCATACCTTACAGATAGGTAGGTAGGTGTGTGGATAGAGTTATATAGGTATATAGATAGATTGGTTTGGTTTGGTTTGGGTTAGCATTTTTTTCAAGTTGTGGCAAAATATACTTAACAAAATTTATCATCTTAACCACCTTTCAGGTGTATAATTCAGTAGTGTTTTGTATGTTCACACTGTTGTAAAACCAATCTCCAGAACTTCTTCATCTTGCAAACTGAAACTTCCCATTCTCCCTACTTCCAGGCCCTGGCAACCACCACTCTACTTTCTGTCTATAAATTTGACTACTCTAGAGACCTCATATAAATTACATCATGTATTATTTGTGACTAGCCTATGTTAATTATAACGTTTTCAGGATTCATCCATGTTGTAGACTGCATCAGAATCCTTTTCCTCTGTAAGGCTAAATGATACTCTGTTATATGTATACACCACAGTTTGCTTATCCATGCATCTGTCAATGAATTCTTATATTGCTTCTACTTCATGGCTATTGTGACTAATGCTGCTGTGAACCTGGGTGTACAATATCTCTTCCAGATCCTGCTTTCAGTTCTTTTGGATATATATCCAGAGGTGGAATTGCTGGATCATGAGTAATTCTATTTTTAATTTTTTAAGGAATGTCCATACTGCCTTGATAGTGGCTATACCATTTTACATTCCTACCAGCAATGCACAGGATTCCAATTTCTCCACATCCCTACTAGCACTTGTTATTCTTTCCTTCTCTCTTTTTCAATAGTAGTTCACCTAATAGATGTGAGGAGGTAATCTCATTCTGGTTTTGATTTGCATTTTTGTGGTAGCTAATGATGTTGAGCATCTTTTTTATGTTTGTTGGCCATCTGTCTTCTTTGGAAAAATGTCTGTTCAAGTCCTTTACCCATTTTTGAATGTTTTTTTCTGCTTTCTGTCATTGAGTTTTAGGAGTTCTCTGTATTTCTAGACATTAATCCCTCATCAAATATGTGGTTTACAAATATTTTCTCCTGGGGCAGCTGGGGTGGCTCAGCAGTTTAGTGTTGCCTTTAGCCCAGAGCGTGATCCTGGAGACCTGGGATGGAGCCCCACATCAGGCTCCCTGTATGGAGCCTGCTTCTCCCTCTGCCTGTGTCTCTGCCTCTCTCTCTGTTTCTCATGAATAAATAAATAAAATCTTAAAAAAATAAAAAAAAACAAATATTTTCTCCTGTTTTGTGGGTTGCTTTTTTATTCTGTTGATAGTGCCCTTTGGTGGGCAAAAGTTTTTAATTTTCAAGAAGTCCAATTTGTCTTTTCTTTTTTCTTTAAATGCCTGTGTCTTTGGTGTTATATCTAAGAATCATTGCCAAATCCAGTGGTGTTGAACTTTCTTTCATGTTTTTTTTTTTTTTTTGAGTTTTATAGTGTTGGGTTTTACATTTGGATCATTGATCCATTTTGAGTTAAATTCTGTATATGTATAAGGATCTAGCTTCATTCTTTTGCATGTGAGTGTTCATTTTTCCTGGCATCATTTGTTAACAAAACTGTCCTTTTCTCATGGACTGGTCCCTTGTTGAAAATCACTTGACCACATATGCAAGGGTTTATTTCTATGCTCTCTATTCTGCTATGCTGGTATATAGGTCTTTTTTCATGCCAATAAAACACTGTTTTGATTACTGTAGCTTTGTAGTCACTTTTGAGACCAGGAAGTGTAAGACTCCAACTTTGTTCTTTTCCAAGATTCTTTTGTCTATCCGGGGTCCCATGAGACTCCATAAGAATAATAGGATTGTTTTTTCTATTTCTGCAAAAAATGTCATTGCTTTTTTGTTTTTGTTTTTTTTTTTTTGTTTTTTTTAAGTGAACTCTATTCCCCAACAAGCAGCCGGAACTCACAACCCTGAGATCAAGATTCGCACACTTGGTACTGACTGAGCCAGCCAATGCCTCTATCATTGCAGTTTTGATAGGCATTGCATTAAATCTGTAGAACTTTGGGTATTGTTGACCTCTTAACAGTATTAAGTCTTTCAGTTTGTGAACACAGGATATTTTTCCATTTATTTGTGTCTTTAATTCTTTCTGTCCTGTTTTCTAGTCTTCAGTGTTCAAGTCTTTGGCCCTCTTGGTTAAGTTTATTATTTCTAAAAATTTTTTAATTCTATTTGAAATGGAATTGTTTTCTTAGTTTCTTCTTAGGATTTTTCACTGTTGATGTATAGAAATGAAACTAATGTTTGTTGATTTTATGTCATTCAACTTTATTAAATTTTTTTATTCTGTGGAATCTTCAAGGTTTTCTACATACAAGATCATGTCTTTTGCACCCACCTTATATTTTAATGCTGTTTTGTAACTTTTTTTGCTTAATTAATGTTTCAAACATTTCCCCATGTTTCATTTTTAGTTACAAATTTGCCAAAATTTGTTAAAACCAGGTATTAATTGGCTGTACAGAAGTGTTTCTAGGAACAATGTGCAGTAGGCAAAGGGCCTCAACTTCCTCCAAGCTTCCATTCCAGCAGGACGTGCTCACAGGTGTTGCAGTTGGATCTGTCTGGTGAGCTGTCAGATTGTAAAGGCCCAAAGACAGGAGTCCAAACCACAGATCTGAAGGCCACCAAGAGGGCCAGCTATTCTTAAGTTCTACATTTTGGCCTCCTTCCTTGGGTCTTTTCCCCTCATGTGAAGGAGGAGGATTCTCTCTGGCCACACATGTCAGAATTCAGCTTCTGTACCTTACACGCTATTCCTGCCAGAAGGAGAGCACTCATGCTGCAGTCGTCAGATTGGCAGCTCCCAGACAGGGAACAGTGGCTGTCATAGCTCTGTGGAGAGAGTGACAGCAGGGTACTATCTGTTGTCTGAGGAGGGGTGCAAGGTGTCCAGGAAGGGTGACGTGGAAGCAGAGCCCCAAGGAGAACGGGCTTTGGTGGGTGTACAGGGAGAACATGCTGGCCACTGTCATTCAGAGGATGTGAGATTGCCTGGCAGCTCTAGGGCCCATGTACTGGATTAATTTCTCTTTTGTCTCTGTTTTTGTACAAAGAAAGATGGAATGCAGGAAGTAGTTGGGAATTCATCTTTATAAATTTTTTTTTTTTTTTTTTTTTTTATGATAGGCACACAGTGAGAGAGAGAGAGGCAGAGACACAGGCAGAGGGAGAAGCAGGCTCCATGCACCGGGAGCCTGATGTGGGATTCGATCCCGGGTCTCCAGGATCGCGCGCCCTGGGCCAAAGGCAGGCGCCAAACCGCTGCGCCACCCAGGGATCCCGGGAATTCATCTTTAATATTGTGCTGTTCCACAGGAAAAGTTTTGTAACTAGTCAAGCCATAGATCCTTTCCCTCAGCTCTACCTCAAAGAGCCCTTTAAAAAAAAGGGGGGGGGATCCCTGGGTGGCGCAGCGGTTTAACGCCTGCCTTTGGCCCAGGGCGCGATCCTGGAGACCCGGGATCGAATCCCACATCGGGATCCCAGTGCATGGAGCCTGCTTCTCCCTCTGCCTATGTCTCTGCCTCTCTCTCTCTCTCTCTCACTGTGTGCCTATCGTAAATTTAAAAAAAAAAAAAAAAAAAAAAAGGAGGTCCGTTCCTGCTGAGGGAATGTGAACCACTGTATTCCTTGGACTGAAGAGTCTAGTGCTGGAAGGAGGTAGGAAGTCAGCATCATGCTGATGGCTTTGTGTAGGTGCACTACCATATTTCTTTGACTGTGGCACATTTCTACAAAAGGAAACGTGGTGCCCATTACCCCAGTCACACCTTTCACCAAAGCACATCGTGATCTCAGAAGTGTTCACATGTAACATGTGTGCATCTTTGAAGCAATGTGGCATGGCATCTTAATCTCTCTCAGAAGATGTTTGTAAGGGTACCTGTCTCTTCCACACTGTTCAGATTAGGAAACTAGTGTTTGGAGACATTCAAGAACTTACTCAAGGCCACATAGTTGTTGAGTGGCAGGGCTGAAAATTCTGCCCAAGCATGTTCACTGTTTAAATCCAGGTCTGTTCCCAGCCCTCGTTTCTGCCTTCCTTGGAGCCTTGAAGCCTCCTCCAGTCTTTAAAACAGCCCGTGCCCTACACAGCTGTGTGGAGCTGAAATGTGAATCTGACCTTGGCATTCCCTTGCTTCAGAGGTAGCTATAAAGGAAGGTCTGAGTTCCTCAGTGGGGTCTTGCTGGCCCCTACCCATCTCCTGAGCCTCTTCACTCCCTGTACTCTGGCAGCTTGTCAGGAGTATTCTGCATTCCATACCATGTCCCCTCTGCCTGAAATTCCCTTCGCTACCCTTCTGGCTGACTCCTCCTCAGCCTTTGGGACTCACTTCAGTTGTGGTTTCTGTAGGAAGCCCAAGCTGTTTTAGGTAGCTTTCCACCTGTGCAGACACCTGCCACTGAGAGCTTCCTGAGGGTAGGGTTGAACCTTTCGTAGCTTTAGTCCCATAGCAGGCCTCATAGACAACCACCAAGGTGGATGGATGAGAAAACATCCCATTGATGCTGTGAATGGGTATGGTGGGGAAGACTTGGGCTGTGGTGGGTACCTGTGCAACGGAGCCCCTCTGCTCAGCTCGGATTGACTATGTGTGCTCTTGGGGAGTCAGGTTTGTCTTTGACTTGCACATGAGTCATTTTGATGTGCTTCTTGAAGGGACATATAATACAGTATCTCACAGACCTAAGGAGCTGAAAAGTACTCCTATGGCCAGGTGGATGTTCCTCCCTGATGGCCTTCTCAAGTCTGATGCTGAGTCAGAACTTTTTTTTTTTTTTTTTTTTTTTGGTGAAAATGACAAATATGCAGCTCCAGTTGCCTTAGGCAGAAAACTGAATGAATTAGCATTTTGAGTTATCTCTTGTATAACAAACTATCCCAAAACTTGCTGGCTTAAAACAATAGCTATTTTATTATTTGTTTGTGATTGTGAAACCTGGCCAGGCTCAGCAGGGCAGCTCATCTTAGTTCTGCACAGTACCTGCTGGGATGGCTGGAGCAGTTTGGGGCCAGAACAGTTCACCCTGGGTCCTGTGTCAGAGCCCTGGTTCTCACTGTCATCTGGGTTCTTTGACCTTTCCTATGTGGCCAGCTTGGGGGTCTCAGGACAGTGGTCTCAGAGTACATGCTCTTATTACATGGAAACTGCCTTTTTCCAGAGGGCAAAAGCTGAACTTCTTTAGGCTTAATCTCAGAACTGGAGCAGCATCACTTCAGTCACTTCTGTTAGTTAAAACAGATCACAGAACTAACCCAAATTCAAGGGAAGGGAAGCATGCAAGGTCAGGAGTCCTGAGAAATCTGGTTTGCCAGAGGGTGATCAATGCTTAGTATAGCAGTCCAAGACCAAGTCCAGGTCATCAGGACTAGTTACGCATGTGTGCATAGCTCTGGCTCTCGCTCCCTACTTCACCTTTCACCTATGAGCTTTGAATCAGTTCCCTCCAGGCAGTATCATCTGAGCCCTCCCAGCATCTCCAGGCATGTCCCCTCCTAACTTCACCTGGAAGGGCAGCACATTACATACTTAAAGCTCAGGGTCTGGAGAAGGCAGCTGTGTGGCCTTGGGCAACTTTCCTAACTTGTGTGCCTCATTTTCCCCCCTCTGTCAAATGAGGATGTCAGAACTATCCGCTTCATGGGACAGTGTGAGATTTAAGAGAATACACCAGACCATGCTGCCTGCAGGGCTTGAAGAGGTACATCAGATGCTCAGTAGAGCATGTCATGGGCTGGGAAGGAGAGCTCCACTGGGCTATACCCACTGTGGCTCTGTCTCTCCTGGAAGGAGTAGCATGGCTGGCATCTACAAGGACTGGCCCACTGCAGTTTTCTAGGAGGTCCTGAGTGGAGATGGCAGCACTGATGGGGTTGAGGCTTCCTGCCACTGTCCTCACCATACTTGGAGATGTCTGTTCTTCTGAATTTCACAAGGCTCTTAGTGGTGCTAATTAGTCCCCTTCCTCTGTTGTCTGGCAGGACACTGAACTTCAGGCTCAGCACTAGATGCCATGGTGTGCATAGCTCTAGCCTGGGCACAGAGCCCTAATTGTCCTTACTTGTTTCTTGAGGCTTCCCTGTCAGGCACTTGTCATGGCCCAAGTGGTCAAGAAAGCCACCTTCTTGCTACTGCTTCCCTCAAGTCCTGTTTCCCAGCCTCTGGGAAAATGTGGCACATGCTCAGCAGCAGTGTGTCAGGCTCTCAGGCTTAAAACATGTGGCAGCTACCTGACCTAGGAAGGATGTGGCATGCCAGTGTAGGTCTGAGTGCATAGGCACCAGAGCACCAATTTGAACATTTCCAGTCCTTACTTGTGTTCCCCCAGTACCTACCACTCTTTTACTCACTGTATATAGTTGTCTAGATTCTTTTCTTAAAGATGAAGATGGGGCTAATTAGGGTCTGCACATCTGGGGAAGCTTTGAGTATACTGCATGTACTCCAGGAAGGCAATCAGCTACTGGGTTGAACTCGACCTGTTATTATAGAGCCCTGGCTCTTAGGTATGGGCTGGGAGGTGACTGAGGGTCTCAGGGACAAAGCTGGAGCTGCCAGGATGACTGGGGCCTGCTGTAGCAGCCCTTGTTGTATTGGGTTTCAGTAAGTAGTAGAGATGAAATAATATGTGATGTGATTTCCAACTTTCCTAGGATTTCTGCTTGTTCTCTGAGACAAAATAAGGCCCTTGGCATTTGGCACATCTGCTTACTGGTGGCCTTACACAGCTGTTTCCCCACTACCATGTAATGACAAGAAGGAGAGCACATTTCCCCTTGTCTTGTGGAAGCTCAGGCTCAGTTTGCCTGTTAGGGGTGTGGCTCTGTGGAAAAAGGTAAGGTGAGCCGTCTATTGTTTGGGGCTCATGCTGGCGATTGCCTTTTTGGGTACCAATATTTGACTTTCCACACTTTGACAGTAGCCCTGGGAGGACTTTCAGCCACTGCCTGCCCCTGCCTCATCCTACCCTGCCTGTACTTGCCATCATGTGATTCTAGTGCTAGTAACCTTCTTTCTGGTGTCCATGCCAACTCCTCTTGGGTAATGGAGACAGAGCAGCCTCAACCAAGAGACTCCTTGGCAACGGCACCTTGTTTATAATAGTGATTGCTGATGTTCAGTCTATTGTCATGCTTCTGATTGTCACTGAAGGAATGTTACTGAGCCACCACTCACTGGGCCTATGCTAGAAGCTGAGGCTATGGTAATGAACTTGACAACAATTGACCTGCCACTCTTAGCATGGAAGCATACCAGGGAGCTGACAAACACCATAGGGCCCAGGTCTCAGGAATACTTCTAGCCTGCTGGATTTTCAAGCTGTCATGACGCCTTTGCCAGTCTGATCCACCAAGCTAGCCATACAGCTTTATGGGCTCTGCACCCTATGGAGACTCCAAGGAGCTAAAAACTATAGTCCTTCCCCCTAGAGGGACTGAACATCCAGTTGAACAGGGTACATCCTGTGGAGGAAGTTCAACCATCAGAGATGCCAAGAAGGCTGATTCTCTATGGACTTTGATGCAGCACAAATACACAGGAGAATTTTTGCAAACAGAAGCATGAGGGAGGTGATACCTGTGATCACAGTCAGCTGTTGGTCCTACCCAGCTGTCAGACAGTGAGGCAGAAAGGCCAGGGTGCTTGTGTCCAAGCTGCCAGCTAATAAGTGCAGGTCCATGGGATGGAGAGATGGCTGGAGAGGTAAACCCTGTGACTCAGAGATACTGCATAAATACCTCATAACCTTTACAAAGCACGTCCCCACTATGTGGCCACCTACTATCTGCTGAACCTCTGTGCAAATGCTCAGGCGATCTATGGACTCAGTTGTTTTAGTGACAGAATGCCTTGTCTCCCTTTTAGACTCAGCTATTTAATGTCACTTGGAGAGTCTTCCAGCAGCTCATACTTTAACTGAAACTTTTAGATCACTGCAGTTTTAAGGTAATTTATGGGCAGCCTATTATTTTTTCCTAGGAGCAGTGATGAGAGATATTACTTAAATAACCTCTATTTCAAAATTTTTAACTCTTTTGCTGTTCTCCAGTGAATACAAGCCAAGGTAGATGTTGTGTGTGTGTTTTTTTTTTCCTTTGTTTCCAGGCAAGCCAATTTTTTCGGTTGATATTCACCCTGACGGGACCAAGTTCGCAACTGGAGGACAAGGTACGTTCACAAGAGGGAGCACTCACAGTCCTGACACCTTGCTCTGATTCTCCTGGTTGCCCACTGAGCTGAAGATAGAATACTTAACGTTTTTCAATATGCGTATGACTCCATTTAAAATGTATTATTATAATCTATTATCTGAACAGGTTAAATCAAAATCCTTTTTTGGCTCTAATGTGCTTGCTCTGTATAAATATTTTGGTAATAGGTGTATCTTTCTAATTCCTGTTCATTGGGTTAATGTTAAAATCAGTTTGCATCCCCAAGCTGCAGCGTATTGAACATGGAGAATGATGGGTGGTTCCATGGATAGATTCCCAGCTCCAGAGGCTAAGATTGGGTCCTTATCTTCGTTCTGGCAGCACTTTCTCATCTGAAAAAGGGGAAGAAGTGGTTAAAGTAAATATGGAAGTGATCATATAGTTACTAGGCTCATCTTTTGGCCTCAGAGGAGTTCGACTAAGATAGAGAACAAGTACACTGTGGGCAAGTAAAAGTGCCCATGCCATTTGAAAATATATGGTCCACAGTGTACTTCATCCAGTGTTGCAGTGTCACAATAACAGCCCTGCTTAGAAAGACAGTCATTTTTCAAGCCAAGACACCAAGATGTATATATGGTAGCACAAGGTAGCATTCCCACAGATCCTAGCCCCAGCAGCTTTGGCCTAGAGCAGTGTCTTTCTCTGGCCAGTGCCTTCCTGGACAGCACCTGCAGAGCACCTCTGTGAGTTCCAGGTACTCAAGCCAGGTGCTACAGGGTGCGTTGTCTATGGACTTCCTGCTGCAAGGGTATTCAGGGAGGCCTTGATCTCCTTCTGGACATTGTGGACTGCACTAGAAGGTACCCCCTGATGTTACCTACGAGCATTGGACTAAGTTGGGGGACAGAGTTTTTCCCTCATCCATAAGAAGAGGCATACCTTCCCACCCTTCTCAGTATAGTAAGGTCAGGAAGAGCTGTGTAGGAAACATTTTTACATACTGGCCAATAGGCAGCTTTAGGTATGCCTTATGGTAATTCTGACATGCCCATTTGTAGACATTTATTGGTTTTTGCTTCTCTGTAAGAGTTAAATAAGGGGCCAGACTTTCATTACTTACCAGTAAATTGAAAGCTTAGAAAGAAAAATCATGGCCAAAAGAAAAAAAAAAAAAAGAAGAAGAAGAAGAATCATTGTCAAATGCATAGATAAATTTTTTAGCAGAATAGTACATCGCCTTATGATCCCGGGAACCCTAAATGCCTTCCTTTGGTTGATCTCCCATCTGTAGGTGACAGCAGAGGGCAGATAGGTAATCAGCCTTTTTTTCCTATGTTCAGGGCAATTTAATTCAGACTTAGGTCTCAAAGCATCCAGTCAGCTCTGGAAGCAGCCATGGACTCCAGGCAGCACCTAGAAAGGGATCAAAGTACTGGGAGGGATGTGCTGTTCCCCTTGGTTGCTAGGGTTCCCATGTACATACCTGAAAGGATCCTGGGACATCCATCAGCTTTTCTAGCTCTTTAGCTTACGGATGAGGAGTGAGGGTCTGGGCAGGGATGAGGAGCTTCTATAGAGGGGCTCCTAAGGGATCTGTATTAGAGACAGACTAGAGCTCAGTCCCCTCTCCTGATTTCTAGTCCAAAGTTCTTTTCAAAGTCAGGTTGGCTTCCCCCTACTACTAAATCCATATGCTTTTTGATCCCTATTAGCACTTTTCTTCATTTCTTTTCTATAACTTACGTGAGTAATGCAAATTTATTCTTCTCCAATCCAGTCCCTTATAGTTTGTGAAAGCTAAATGAGGACTATGTCTCAGAGTTAGTATCAGATTTCTACTTCTTGAACATTGAATTATTTCTGCTCCTTCGTTCCAGGACAGGATTCTGGGAAGGTTGTGATCTGGAATATGTCTCCAGTCCTCCAGGAGGATGACGAGAAGGATGAAAATATTCCCAAGATGCTTTGCCAGATGGACAATCACTTAGGTATTACAGAGTGGCCCTTTGCAGGCTTTGCGTGTTGGCAGAGTGCCCAAGGTTAGCACATGTGTTTGTAATTAGAAAGATAAGGCCCCGTGCGGCGGTAACTCCCCTCGGCCTGCTGTCTGAAGGCACAGATGTTGGCTGCACACCTGGGTGAGTTATTCGGCAGAAGACTCGGCCCGCCCACAGAACCATCTTTGGACAGTCTGCAGGTACCTCTGGTGATTTCCTGCTCATGAGTCGTTACTGCCTGATTCCATGGGGCTTTGGGGCCAGCAACCTGGAAGCAGTAGGGTTCTGGGGAAGGGTGTATTAAAGACAATTCACCAAAATGTCTCAGATTGCCACTGTGTCACTCTGAGGCCCTCTGCCAGGATCTTTTGATGGTTGGACAGTGTTGTGGTTTCCTTTCCTATGTTTAGCGCCTTATTTTCCTGCCTCTGAGCATCAGGGTGACTGTATCTGGCTCTGGTTTCCAACCTAGCTGCCTCCCCTGAGATGCTCCATTAACAGTTATGTCCCCTCCCTTACCTCTGTGTGTTTTGCTCTCCCAATATGCCTCCGTGCCCTCCAACCTAGAACACAAGTCCTACAACTTGGATATATCCCTTGTATTGCAGGGTTCCCAAAGGCTGAGCTGCGAGTGCTCCCAGAGGCTCTAACCCATTTGGGGGCCTAGGAGGCATTTCTGCTGGTTTTAATTTATAAGTGCAGAACCAGACAACCTGAAGTGCTGACAAGTTTGGAAAATCCAAATTTAAAAGTGTTAGATGGGATGAAGTCAGGGTTTTATGCTCTAGCAGGCTTGTTCCCCTGAAAGTTTTGGAAAAGGCATCTCAGCCTTTTTAGTTCATGCCCTCATTTCAAAAATTCTCCCTGCTCAGAAACACATCTCATCATGAGGTAACCCTTTTGAAATAATGAGATTTAGTTATCAGTTTTCATGGAAATTCACTTCCTTGTATTGATTGTTTCATCCAGCACTAACACTTCTCAGGTTATATAGACTTTCCCCCTCCAAACTCTGTCCTGGTCATTTGTTATTACAGCATAAGTAGGATAGTATTTGATCTGGATTGTTCTTCTGGGACTCACCCATAGTGGATGCCTTGAATAGTTGAGAGAGAATAGGTTTTATAAACCCTTTGCATCTTGCCAGACTCTGCATAAAACAAATGGGCGTGACTATTGGATTTTCATCACCCTATTTTTTTTTCTTCCCAGCATGTGTGAACTGTGTGCGGTGGTCAAACAGTGGGATGTATTTAGCTTCTGGGGGAGATGACAAACTGATTATGGTGTGGAAGCGGGCTACGTAAGCATCATTTTCCTTTCTTCACATTTTATTTTTAGAAGCTTCTTTGCTGGTCTTAATCATAGTCACCTTTCCCTACTCTGACACTGAAGTCCCTAGAGCTCCAACTTCCTGAGTAGCAGGAAGCACACACAGTCCAGGAGCAGCTAGGGCCTGACTAAGGCTTTGGGAGGCCACCCACCTGCCTGGAGACCTGCTCAGTCGCCCCCTCACGGGGCTGCAGGGTTTCCACCTGAAGAGGAATGCTAATCGTTTCCTTTGCTGACATTGGTAGCTTTGTTTGTTTTGCTTTTCAAATGAAATTTCCCAACATACAACATAGGTAAAAGTCAAAGTCAAAGTGCTCTGATGGAATCTGGGGGAGGGGATCTGGAGCCCACCCTCTTTGCCGTTCATTCTCTGTCAGCCACACCCTAGGTCTCTAAGGAGCCCCCTTGAAAGTGCCTGCTCTGTACCCATAATGAACTAATCATCACCTAGAAAACTTTTTGTATAAACTTAGAGCCTCTCAGGGTGGGTCCTGGGACTCTACTACATAACCAGCTCACTAAGTGACTCTGGGGCCAGTCAGACTAGGAAACCAGATTCTACTTCACTGCTTAGCCAGAGTGACCCTGTCGCCATGGCCATGAGAACAGAGGTGCGCTGTCTCCTTTGGCTCACTCAGTGAGCTCTTTCTGGGAGTTCGTAAAGAGTTCTATAGGAGCAAATTGTGTTAACAGAGGCTCTGTGCATCAGTTGTGTCAGTGCTACCTCCATGGGGAACTCCCAGACTGCTTGCACAGCAAGAGCTAGTACCTGTGCTTTCAATGCTTTGCAAGAGGGCTTTAAAAAGACTGTCATTGATTTTGCTGTTTTAGTCAACATAAATAACGTATTTAGTGTATAGTTTGGAAATCTGAAGAAATATATAAAAATCACCATCCAAAGAAAGCCATGGCTAATATTTTGGTATTTTTCATGTCTGTCTTTCTGATCCATTTTCCATGCATAGATGATATCCATGTTACATGTATTTTATTTATTTATTTACATAATGATATCTATCATATTGTATAGAATGTCCTGTGGCCAGCTTCTTTCACTTAATTATATATGGTGAACATTTCCCCATGCAGTAGATAGTCTTTTACCACAAGATTTGTGATGGCTATGTAGTATTTCATCAAGTGCATGGAACATGACTTACTTAATCAGCCCCTGTTGTTCAGCAATTTGATGCTTTCCAGCCATTGCCTGATTTTGCTTTGTTCTGTCTGCCATGATAAGCCGCGCTGCAGTGAGTATCTCTGTGCAGTGCCTAGAGCATGCTTGGAGTGCCTTTCTGACTCCTCTTTCACACAGGTACATCGGCCCCAGCACCGTGTTTGGCTCCAGTGGTAAGCTTGCCAATGTGGAGCAGTGGCGATGTGTCTCCATCCTCCGGAGTCACTCAGGCGGTGAGTGGGGCTGCCTGTTGGGGTGGGCGGCCCTGGCAGCTGTCTGAGGTCAGCAGCAGTACCTCCATGGCCCCTGTGGACTGTTTTGGTCCTTAAAACAGCCTTATGTCTGGGCCGTCCCTCCCCATCACCATTGGTCACACCATGCCTGTCCTTCAGGGTCTTTGTAGTCACTGTCTCCACTGCCTGCCTCCAGCTGCATTCAGTGCCCCCACTCCTGCCCTCATGGGGTATATGTTTATATCTTCAATGTAGAAATCCCCATGTTCTGCTGTTTATCCTGGTGAACTGAATCAATACCTTCATCAGTGGATCACTAAGTCCGTAAGCACACTTTATTTATTCCACAGAAACTAGCACACATGAAAAGGGGCCCAATGACCCCCTTGACCTTGCGTATATTTGCAAAGTGTTTAATAGACTTGGAATGAAAAAGGACACATTTTGCAGATTTGGACTGAAGAGAAGGAAGGTCAGTTAATAGCAGTCAAAAGCCATGTGCTGTACACTCATGCAGGGATGCCAGAGTGACTGTACCTCAGAAAGCCTGTGGTCTAGTGCCCAAGAATGGCCTGAAGCATTTTCCAGACAGGGGGATAGCAGAAGCCAGAAAGGCCTGGTGTGCATGGATTCACCACAGTTGAACTTTGCATACAAGGCAGGAAGCTGCAACAGAGTGGGGCTGGCTGAATGTCAAGGGCCAGATCATTGAAGGCTTATGTTCCCTGTTAATGAAGGTGACCTTTATTGTGGAAGAGATAGGGAGGCTTTAAAACCTTTGAGGTGTAAGAGGGAGATCGATCTGACACAGTTGTAGAAAATGAGCTTGTTTCAGTGGTTCAGATGGAAACTACAAAAACCTGAACCGGGTCTGGGATAATTGGTTTGGAGGGGAGAGACTGACTTGGGAAATTCTTAGGACAAAGCTGGGGAGAGATGAGAGAGATTCCTAGCTGGTGCCTGCATAGCCAGGGGTGTCCCCTTTCAGACCATAATGATAGTGGGCTTACAAGAGTGGACAACAATTCAGCGTGGGATGCTGAGTTTTGGGAGTAGGGGCAGTGAAGAATGTCACAAGATCATTGGAATTGAGCCTGGAGCTCTGGGAGAAGATAGGGCAAGAGGGAGTGGTTTGAAAGGCATCGGTTGTAATCCACTGACAGTATATATTCTACAGATACTCCATAGACAATTTAAAGGTGAACAAACCCATCTCTTGGTGACCATAGCTTAATTCCACATTTTTTTTTAATTTTATTTATTCATTCATAAGAGACAGAGAGAGAGAGAGAGGCAGAGAGACACAGGCAGAGGGAGAAGCAGGCTCCATGCAGGTAGCCTGGGTCTCCAGGATCACGCCCTGGGCTGAAGGCAGCGCTAAACTGCTGAGCCACCCAGGCTGCCCCTAATTCCACATTTTTAAAAGCTGACAGAGTAGCATTGTATAATTGTTGATAACCATAAAAATGTGTAATTTAACCTCACTTACTCACAATTGCCCACAGAGTCTAATTGGACTCCTCTGGAACTTGAAGAAAGTATCCATGCAGGTGTTTAAATGTAAGGTGGGGCTTCCATGAGGCTCTTGATGGGTTCCTTAACCTGAGACTTGGACTGAGCCAAACCTCAACTTCTCTCCAGGCCCACCATGCCAGGGCTCTCCTTTACCAGGCAAGTCGAGTTGCCTACTTTCAGCAGAAACACCCACTCCTTGTTTGGTGGTCCTGATAGCAGCTGTGAGCAGAACTCTTTAAGAAGAAACATCAGTGAGAAGGCAGAAATAAATAGAAAGCACTGGGTCTTTGAAAGCAAAGTTGGCATATTTAATGGGGAGGGGATAGGGGGAAAAAAACCTAGGTGAAATTAGATGTAAAGGATCTAGAGAAACATTTAACCCAGAGGGAAAAAAATTATCAGAGTATAGCATAATGTTTATTAAACTAAAAAAAAATGCTAAAAGAAATACAGTTTTCTAGAAAATAGGAATTTTCAGAATTGACAGCATAAGGTTAAGAAAACTTAAATAACCAGTGAAAATTTTGAAATAATCAGAAATGCTTCCTTTTCAAAATTACTTTTTGATTTGTTGATGTATTGTTTCAAGCTTTTAAGAAAAATTATTCCAGAATGTAGAAATATTTATTCTTCAAAGGAAGCTGTCACCCTGGGTTCCCAAAACCTAAAAAAATAATAGTAAAAATATAGACGAATATGAAAAAATAAAAAACGTATGCTCGTGACTTTGATAACTTTTAAAAACAGTAATTCATTTTGACTAAACATGATTTATATAAAAGTGAGAGTTTTGTGTAAAGGGAATCTGTTACTATAACAACATACTAGAAGATTAAATAAGAAAAGACCCTTGGGGCTCCTAGTTGGCTCAGTCAGTAGAGCATGTGACTCTTAATCTCAGGATCGTGAGTTCAAGCCCCAAGTTGGGCATGGAGCATCCTTTAAAAAAAAACAAAAACAAAACAAAAAAACAGTCATCTTAGGAGGTGTTCTGAAAGGGATATTAGATAATTCAGCATCAATTTTTAATAAAAATATTTTTTAAAGATTTTTTATTTATTTATTCATGAGAGGCAGAGACATAGGCAGAGGGAGAAGCAGGCTCTATGCAGGAAGCCCAATGTGGGACCCGATCCCAGGACTTCAGGATCACGCCCTGAGCCGAAGGCAGATGCTCAATTGCTGAGCCATCCAGGCATCCCAATAAAAAAATATATTTTTTTTAAAATTTTTATTTATTTATGATAGTCACACAGAGAGAGAGAGAGAGAGGCAGAGACATAGGCAGAGGGAGAAGCAGGCTCCATGCACTGGGAGCCCGATGTGGGATTCGATCCCAGGTCTCCAGGATCGCGCTCTGGGCCAAAGGCAGGCGCCAAACCGCTGCGCCACCCAGGGATCCCCCCAATAAAAATATTTTTAAGTGGACATAGGAAGCTATTTCCTTAACATGAAAAAAGTCCTATGTCTTTCAAACTAATGGCAAAACATTAAGTTCACAGTTGTTAGAACTTAAGAAGTGTTGAAAAGCACCTAGAACTAATAAAAATGAGTTGTTGAATTGATATATAGGAAAATTTTTAATTATTCATCTTTCACTAGTAATAGTGAATTAGAATATCTGATGCTACGAAGAGAACACTTACACAGCAGGAAGAAAAAATTGTAAATACTCGGGAATGCTCTTACCAAGAAATGTTTGAGATCTGTAAGAATTAAACCACAAACCTTTTTTGAGAGAGATAAAATGGGTACTTCATAAATGGAAAGACCAAATAAAATAAAGATGCTTTTTTCCCCCCAAGTTTATTTAACAAATATTTATTGAGAACCTGATATGTTCTGGGTGCTTTTCTACTCTCAGGGAGTTTACATTCTTAGAAACAGACAACTAGTCACATCAGAAACTAGAAAATAAGTGCTATGGAGCAAAATAAGATGGCATTCTCCGGGAGGCCTTCCTGAGAAGGTGACACCCAAGGGAAGACCACATTGAGGTTAGAGGACAATGGTGTGCACATTCAGAGAGTTTTCCAGGCCAAAGGAATAGCCAGGACAGCAGCCTTGGAATGTGGACATGTGCTTGATATGTTCAGAGAACCACCTGAGGCTAGGACATGGGGAATGAACAGGGAGGGAAGCAGGGGCAGGCCTTCTAGGCCACTGTGAAGGGGTCTTTGAGTGAGATGGGAAGGCTCAGGGTTTTGAGCAGAGGAGTAAGGAGGCCTGTAGCAGCTGCATGGACTATAGGCAGCACTAGAGAGACCACCGACGAGACTGCTGACATAATCTTGGTGAGAGATGGGGGACTTGGGTCATAGCAGTGGAAGTCAGGAGGAGCAGTGGGGATGGTATGTAGGGTGTGAGATAAGCAAAGGAATCAGGACAGCTTCCTGGAAACTGGTGTGGAGGGTGTCAAGGATACAGTTACCATCACCTGATGGAAGGTGTGTGGGTGGGACAGAAATGTTTGCTGAAGGAAATATTTAGGAATTGGCTTTGGGGCACGTTTGCATTGCCTAGCAGAGGTATAAGTGGCCCTGCTGCATAAGCATTTTGATATGTGAGAGTGGAGTACAGGGAAGAAGTATATGTGGGACTGGAGACCAAGGGTAGATCTAGGCTGGGCTTTGGGGGTGATGAGGAACGAGTGAAAAAGGCTGTGATGGAGAGGAGGCCAGTTAGATAGTGGAAGAATGTTTGAGGGAGAAGCAATTGAGCAGCCCATTACATGTTGCTTTGAGGTCAGGTGAGGACTGAGGATACTGATCACTGGACTTGATATGGAGGCCTCCCATGGCCTTAGCTAAGTGCTGTTCATGTTGGTGAAGTTGGATGGAAGCCTCATTAGAGAATGCTCAAGAAAGACCCAGAAGAGGACAGAGCTAGACTGAAACCAACCAACACAGTTTATAGATGAGGAGAGAGAAATGTAGAGCCTCACTAAATACACCATGCACTGAAATAAATTCTAGATATTAAAGAGAGAAACAGTCTAAATAATTAAAGCAGAAGAAAACAATTGAATATTCATCAAACCTCTAGCAGAGGGAATATTTTTAAGGTTAACAGGCAATAAAAGAGGTCACAAAGGAGAATAAGAGATTTTACTACATAAATCTCCTATAGGATAGGAAGATAAACTGATAGAATTTGAAGCTAATGTCTGTATTATCAGTAGTCCATGGTAATTGGATGGAAAAATCACATCTCTCTTCTGGTATTCCCAGCTGACCACTTCTCTGCTCTCAGACTTAGGTACCATGGTGAAATTCTGATGTTAACATGTCTGCCCCTCCTGGCCTCTAAGCTCCTAGAGGAGGTTTTTAGTCCTCATTTTTATAAGCACTACATTGGTGTTTGTTAGACCCACTGAACAAAAGAGTTCCCAACAGACAGAAGGTAGGAGCAAAACAGTCCAAGAAGACTTTAGACAGATATGAAAAATGTTCACTTTTTACTAATCAAAGTTTAAACATCAAAATGTACTTAATAAATGAGGGAAACAAATCATACCCTCAAGCTAATAAGAGGATTTTTAAATGAACATTCTGCTTATAAAAGTGTGAAGTCCTAGAGGTTTCGGGAAAGCAGCCTACAGAGTTAGAGTCCAGACTTAGAAAAATCTTCAGGCACTCTGCCTAGAGTCCCACTTTGGGATATCAGTCACAGGAAATAAGCCAGAGTGTAGAGAGTGGCATACACCTGCGTGCTTGTTGGCATAAAAACTTGGGACCGAGTTAACAGTTCATTGTTGAATTAGGTCTGTTTATGGTAGTGAATGCTTTCAAAGACCTAGAATGCACAGCCGAACAAACGAAGCCCTCAGGATCACATAGGCTATGAGGATACTAAATGCAGCACCCTAGTGTGTATGCAGTGTGAAATACAAAGTGCAGTACCTTGTGGAGAAAATTCATCAAGCTGTCCCTGAAAATTTTTTTAAAATAGAAAAAAAAATAGAAGTTTTGAGTATTTTGCTTACACTTTTTCAAAAAATCTTATGGGGAGAGGACTAGATAGCTATTAACTTGCTGCTGTGTTTCTGTTTCTTCGCCTCGCCAGCCATTCTTCTGTACACCTAGCACTGCACCAGGCACAGAGGCTAGAAAAATCACATCTGCACGGCAAGATGGGCCCAGTCATCGTCACCATCACCGCTGACCTTTATCGATGCCTTGGTGTGTGCCTGGCACCGTGCTACAGCAATTCTCACATTTAATTTTCATAATAACACTCTGAGCATAGGGTGTTTTTTTTTTTAATCTGCATTTTACAGATGAGAAAACTGTTCATAAAGAAGTAAACATGAGTACTGCGTTTGGGGGCTCTCTAGGGAAGGGATGCTCTGATGGGGTCTTAGAGGTGAGGTCCAGTTCTTGAGAAAGGCCTAAAAATGGCCTCCCGCTTATTCAGCAGCTGTTGAACTTTGGCTGTGTGCTAAGCATTCTGCTGAGTGTTGTGCCTGTAATGCTCAAAGGGCTCAGGCCCATTTGGGATCAGAGAAGCATGCTTAGCGAGCCTGAGGCCACAGACCCAGCAGGTATCAGAGCCAGGGTTCTTCTATTTGGCCCCAAACTCTCAGCTATGCCCCTAGTTACCTTGTTTGTCAGAGGGATGAGCGAGGTCACATAGATGCTTCAAATGTCATGACCAGTTCAAAAACCTTAGTGGGGTAGTTTTGCAGATTGGTTAAAAAACAGTCTAGTTATGATTATCTGAAGTTAAGTTTCCTAAAATGTCAGATGCTAGGGGCTGCAGGCCCACCTGGCAGTCAAGTGTCGAGTGCCCCCCTTGCTGAGTCTGCACACCAGGTAAGAGACTCACTGCCAGCCCTCTGTCTTCCAGATGTGATGGATGTAGCGTGGTCTCCCCATGATGCCTGGCTGGCTTCGTGCAGTGTGGATAATACTGTCGTCATCTGGAATGCTGTGAAGTTCCCAGGTCTGGGCCTCTGACTGGGTGGTGGCAAAAATGGGCTGATCATCTGGAGCAGGGTGGGCTCTCTGTCTCCTAAGGCTGGTGGTAATAAGTATCTCACAGTGAATGGAGATACATGTGTCTTGTCAGCAATTCAGTTCTTTTTTTCTTATTCAGTGACACTTGTTTAAGGTTTTAAAAGAGGTATATGTTAAAGAAAAATAGTAACTGAGTGCTAGCATGTATGTGCCACATCCACCCTGTCATGAAGGTGATAGGGTAGCGTTGCATGTTCTTGGGCATCTGGCACCCCCCTACACACACATATATCTTTGAAAGCATGCCTCCTCACTGCTGGGCTTCTGGCCTTCCACTTAGTTAACATCTCCTCTCTGAAGCCCTTAAGCAGATAAAGGCTAACAAATCCAGTTGTGCAAAAGATTGGTATTTCTTATTAATGTGTTTAAAGTCATAACAGATGGATGGCATGACCTGGCATTTCACTGCAGTTTATAACTCTTAAGCTACTTCTATTCCTTGTTAGTATTTGGAATATATTTTGCTCGTGGGCTAAAAAGCATCCTCCATGAACTTGACCCATGTCATTTTCTCTCTTTATAAGCTACTATGTGTATGGGGGCATTTTTGTCCAGGTCACAGAGGGCCAGATTTAGAGTTGGGGTGGCATTTAGATTGCAGACCTCTAGGATGTGCTGTCTTGCACACTTTTGTTCTCAGTGATGACTTACAAAGAACTTTCAGCACAGTGCTGTGTCCCCCTGAGCTGTCAGCCCTGTTCTTTATCAGGGAGCTGCCAGAGTGGTTCATAATCAGAAATATTGATGTTACAGCCCAGATGGGCATGGCCTTCTGTTCTGAAGGGGAAACCCCTGACAGAGCTGCCAACTGCAAACAAGTCAAAGGGGCAGAATTTGGCTCTGGCCCAAGCCTGGATCCCTGTTTGCCTGCCCTTTAGGGGACCTGTGCAGGCTCAGTATTAGCTGTGACTGAAAGAAAATCACAGTGTCCACCTCCCAGGAGCAGTTCTTCCTTCAGGTTGCTTTTGTCTTAACAGAAGATCAGAGGGGGCTCTTCTGCTTGTGCCCAGGGTTGGGAGCTGGCCAAGGTAGACTCCTGAGTTCCCTTCTCTTGGCCAGCCTTTCCATTGCCCATGGATTACAGCTCATGTTTCTATGTAGACTCGTCATTTTCCCCTAGCTAATGCTTTTCCAATCTATTCTTTTCCTCCACAGAAATTCTAGCTACTCTGAGAGGCCATTCTGGCTTGGTAAAGGGGTTGACTTGGGACCCTGTTGGTAAATACATTGCCTCTCAAGCTGATGACCGCAGCCTAAAGGTGTGGAGAACGCTAGACTGGCAGTTGGAGACCAGCATCACCAAGCCTTTTGATGAGGTAAGGAGCTCGGTCCAGCAGCCTCCCTGGCCTCTGTGGACAGAGGAGTTGGCTGGGGTCCAGACCTTGTGGGTGAATGCAGAGTCTAGAGGCCTGAGCAGACGGGTCAGCATTTTCTGGGATGGGCATTCGGGCCCAAGAGTCAAATGATGAAAATCTTCCATTTCTCAAACTGTATTAAATGTCCAACTTTGAAGTGAGAAAAAACTGAAAAGAACCTTGGTGATTCCTCTATACCATTGTGCCACACAGGTGGAGGAGGCCCTATCTTTTATTTTTTCTGACTGTGCTGTGGCTTTACTCACTGATTTGCACTTTACAGGCCTGCCAGCTTCTTTTCTTAGGTAGTATAAACAGTACAGTGTGCAGAATGTCTGGAGGTCAGACTACAGTGACTTGTATAGTATCTTACTACCTTTTCCTTTATTTGCGTTCTTGTTTCATGTGGAATCAGAGTTCAAGTTCTCCATTATTTGTTAGATTTTGTTTTTAAGTCCCTACTATGAGAAGGATAGTACTAGATAAAGGAAATGAAAGTGGACTGAGATGAAGTCTCTCCCTTAAAGGTTAGAGCCTAGTGTGAAGGTAGACTTTCACATCTGTTATGAATATGGTGATGAGTTGTCCAGAATGTGCAGAAACAGCCCAGGAGTGCTGATTGCATCAGAGGAAGGGCTGTGAGCAAGTTTTGCAGGAGATATAGACATTTGCCCACAGGTTAGGGCTGGCTGCAGAAGGAAGGTGGAAATCATGTATTCAGTTTTCCCTAAACCAACAGCACCACATTAGCAATACTATTCACCCTACTTAACCCTGCCCTCATTGGCTGCAGCCTGGTACAGGGGACATGGGCCCTCCTGCCTTCCGGAGCTTCCCCTCAGGGCTCCAGCAACTAGGCAGCAGGGTCCCACTAGCAGGGTTCCTGGGGGCAGCTATGGTAGATAGGTAGGAATGTTTGGAATCCCAGTGGGAGCTGGCGGGACTCCTCAACCTCAGGTGGGCCTGGACCGCCTGCATCTGTGACCCAGATGAAAGTTGAGGCCGATGCATCACTGCACTCAGTCCACGCCTTGTCATGTCCTTCTCTGGGGCTATGAGGCAAGATCTTAATTCCTAAGTCTTAAAGGCTGCCCCTAGACTGACCTTGAGCTTTAGGGAACTGGTTTTCTGGCTCATGTCATCTCATTTGGCAAGAATAATAATGTGGAGGGATGCCTTGCTTCAGCCCTAGTCGAGGTCAGGGGAGCAGTCCCTTTCTGCTACGCATATTTTTTTTTTTTTTTATTTTTTTATTTATGATAGTCACACAGAGAGAGAGAGAGAGAGAGAGAGTCAGAGACACAGGCAGAGGGAGAAGCAGGCTCCACGCACCGGGAGCCCGACGTGGGATTCGATCCCGGGTCTCCAGGATCGCGCCCTGGGCCAAAGGCAGGCGCTAAACCGCTGCGCCACCCAGGGATCCCTCTGCTACGCATATTATGGTTTATATGGACTTTACGAAGCTCTTTCCTTTGCGAGTACCACCACTTCAGTTGAAGCAGGCTAGAGAAAGTACATAGTGGCTCATTGCCACTGGCTACATTACAGAGACAGGCTCCTAGAGGTCCACAGAGTTCTTTCTCCACTGAAGTCAATGCTCTGCAGACCTAATGTGATAGAGTTAATGTGCTAGGCAAAAGAAAGAGGTCAGTGGCCAGATAGATTTGGCCCAAACAGAATTGACAGTTAAAAGAGGTGGCTATCCTACTGGTCCCCTCAGGTCTATGCCATTCTGTTGTGCTCAGCATCCATAGAGGAATATAGGATACTGCAGCTCCCAGTCTCATCTGACACAGCCTTTTTTATTAGATCATCTGGAGAGATTGGAATGTTAACAGCTGTCAGAATAGCCAGAAGCTTGTGTACATGCTCCATCACCATATATTTCTAAATTAGAAGTCCACTTTATTCTTAAGGACAGAGTTTTGGTCACACAGTTGGTCTTGAGCTGCCTCCAAGTACAGATATTTCTTCTTTCAGTGTGGAGGGACGACCCACGTGTTACGGCTCAGCTGGTCACCGGATGGGCACTACCTGGTATCTGCCCACGCCATGAACAACTCTGGCCCCACTGCCCAGATCATTGAACGGGAGGGCTGGAAGACCAACATGGACTTTGTCGGGCACCGGAAAGCTGTGACAGTCGTGGTGAGTATGCTTAGCTTCCACCTGAGTAGGGCCTGGCCCCAAGGCTGGATCACATGTGGGACTGAGGTGGTGGGCTCTGAGAGTCAGCACGTGTCACATTCTTATGGCTTGCATGCTTCATTTTACTTATGTTTCATAATTTTTTTTCATATTTATGTTTCATAATTTTTAAACAGATTTTACAAAACAGAATACATACTCACATGTTTTAATGAGTATTACAAAAATCAATCTTTAGAAACATTATAGCTCCACACTAGCCTTTTTATACATTTGGGTCAGGTCATGGGTGCTTAAGCATAGTGATCTGGGTAGCTCAGTGGTTGAGCGTCTGCCTTTGGCTCAGGTCATGACCCTGGGTTCCTGGGATTGAGTCCCACATTGGGCCGTGAGGAGCCTGTTTCTCCCTCAGCCTATGTCTCTGCCTCTCTCTGTGTGTCTCTCATGAATAAGTAAGTAAAATCTTAAAAAAAAAAAAAAAAGCATGATGGTCCTAACGAGTGCCAGACTCTAGGGAACACAGGTACAGTGTGTGTGCCTGAACCCCAGCAGCAGTTAGTCATAGCTGTGAGGCTATACTGTGGATCACCTGAGTCTGAGCTGCCCTGCCCATTCTTGACATGGAAGGTGAAGGGTATCAGAAGATACGGGCTACCATTAACGAGGATTTTCTCAGCACTGGGCAACCAAAGCAAAATAAATAGGTTGGTGGGCCAAGGTTGATAAAAATGAAAGATAAGGGGCACCTGGGTGGCTCAATGGTTGAGCGTTCGCCTTTGGCTCGGGTTACGATCCTGGGGTCCTGGGTTCGAGTTCTGCATCAGGCTCCTTGCAGGGAGCCTGCTTCTCCCTCTGTCTATGTCTCTGCCTCTCTCTGTGTGTTTCTCGTGAATAAAAAAAAATCTTTAAAAAAAAAAAAAAAGATCATCTGGGTTCCTGATCTCAATTTTTTGTGTTCCTTAAAATGGATTCATCCTTCCCATTGTTTGAATTAACAATAAATATTATAGGGGTGCCTGGGTAGCTCAATTGGTGAAGCACCTGACTCGTGATTTCAGCTCAGGTCATGGTCTCATGGGTCATGAGATTGAGCCCAGCATCAGACTCCACGTTCAGCAGGGAGTCTACTGGAATTTCTCTATCTTCCTCTCCCTCTGCCCTTCCCCCTACATGTTGGCTTGCATGCTCTTTCTCTCCCTCTCTCTCTCTCTAAAATAAATCTTTAAAATGGTGATAATAAATATTATATGCTGTGATTTAAAAAATATATATATATGTTTTGTACAAATAAAATATTGCTGCTTTAATTTTTTTTGTATTGGAGCCCATGTAGGACTTTGAAACCAGGTCCTTATTAGGAAAATGTTAGAAAATCACCGCTTCAGGTTAGCATAGTGGTTCCACATGACTATCAGGTGGTCCTCATAGGCACTGGATGAGTGGCTCTCTGAGATTGCGGTACTGAGGCCCCTCAGCCAACTCAGGGTAGCTGAAGATTCAAACCCAGGGTGTACACCTCCAGGTGCCATGTTGTCTGGTCTCTGTGTACCACTGGCCATTCCTGCCTGCCCTCTGGGATTAGAAGCCCTGTGGGCCAGGCCAGCTGATATCAGTCTCCAGGGATCCACCCTTCCTCCTCAGTTGTCCTGGCTAGGGGATTCCGCTCTGAATCTAGAGTTCCCACTCCTTTCAATCCAGGAATGTGGCAGGAACTCATTGTGTACTTCCAACCTTGCCAAAAGCAGCACCCAGATTACATTGTGAGGATGGTCCCCAGTGTACATTTTAGCATGACTTAGCCACCATCCCTGGCCAAGTGAGATTATTCAGGGTTGATCAGGATCTGCTAGACAGTTTTGACTCTGAGCAACAACTACAGTGAAGGAAGGGATTAATGGAATAGATATCTGATAATCCCGTTGCCCTCTGTCAAGACTTTGTCCCTAAAGCCAGGTCCTGGAACTGCCTTTGCCCAGGCCAAGGGGAATTCAGAGAGCCAGTTTCAGTAGCTCCCATATGCTGTCAGTCTGGCTGCAGGCCCAGAAATGGAGAGTTGGTAGAGCCAGCTTCAAATCCTTGTTTGACCACTTACTTACTCATCGGGTGACTTGGCCCGCATTTCCTAGCCTCCCTGAAACTCCATTTCAACCTCAGCAAAATGCCTCCCAGGTAGTTATGAAGATGAAGTAAAGCATGCTGAGTGCTTGGGGCTGGGAGAATGTCAGTGTGGGTTTCCCGTAGACAGGCTGGTATTATATATTTCTGATACTTGGCATGGGGTATATGTTTGATACTTGATTAATTATTTTAACATTTGTTGTTTGGCTTTAGAAATTCAACCCAAAAATCTTCAAAAAAAAGCAGAAGAATGGAAGTTCTGCAAAGCCCAGCTGCCCATATTGCTGCTGTGCTGTTGGCAGCAAGGACCGTTCTCTCTCTGTCTGGGTGAGCCCCAACCCCCCCTGCCCAAGAGCTTTTGTGGCTCCTTCAGGGAGAAGGAAAGGAGCTGGTGAAGGAGGTAGAGCCCAGAGGCCTGAAAGAAGAGTGACCTCCCCCTCACTTTTGGTGGTGCTCAGTGTGTGCTTCTGCCCCACACCTGAGGTTAGGCCCTCTCGTTACCCCTGGAAGGAGGAAGGACTCGAGACTAGGCATGTACTTAGCTAGGAGAGGCTACCCTGGGACCCAGTCAGAGCAGCTCTTGTGTCCAGACTCAGGACACAAAGCACTGGATGGTCCTCATAGGCACTGGATGCCATGTCATGTCTGCTTCCTTTCAGAAAACCTTTGTTATCTATATATAATGTACAGCAAATGTATTCACCTAAAGTATACACTGTAGTGTATTATCATACATGTTAATATGATAAGGAACCCCTCATCCCTGCCCAGTCAAGGCCCCATTTCCCAATACCCCTTGGCCAATGCAGCTACTCCAGTGATGTCTGTCATATTGATGAGTTGTGCAGTATTTCTTTGCATCTTGCATTGCTTTCACTTGGCATAATATTGTTAAGATTCATGTTTATTGTTATGTTTAGTAATCAATAGTTTGTTCCAAACTAATTATTAATTGCCACATAAACAGAATGGACTTATAGTTGTAGACTTGGAGGTTATCTTGCCGCATTTATTATAGTTGTTTGTCGGAGAAATTAATTGTTGTGTACACTGTGATTTTTTTTTTTCAGGCCTTTATTCATGTGACATTTCAGAACCTGAACCCAGGTTCTGCCATTATAGGCAATTCTAGGCATGTTCTTCCTAAGCTCCTTTTGGCCTAAGGCTCCATTTTGTGGTTCTTTGACCAAAACATCACTGATCACGTGCTCATTTTCTTATAATGCTGAGGTCAGGGGTTCACACAGGTTCCAGATTTTTTAGTGGTCTGCAGGCATATTTTCTGGGAGGAGAGATGGGGCTATTTTTTTCTGGAAGTAGAATTGGAGGAGGAGCAAGATTCTTCTTATGAGATCCAGGTAGCTCAGATTCCCTATCCTCAGAACTAGGGTAGCTGCAGCAGCTCTTCCCCCCAGAAACAGCACCTGTTGGGAGCCATGCAGAAGGTATTCCCTCCCAGCCCACTCCACTGTGGCCCCTGGACCTGTAAGCAAGGTGGTCATACTCTAGCATGTGAGCTGTGGGAAAGTAGAGATGGCATACAGTCCAACCTTTAAGTGACTAGATACAAGTATACACATGGTGTCATGCAGTCATTAAAAAAGAGAGGTTTCAATATATTTAATAACATTCTTATTATGTATCAAATGAAAAAGCAAGCACAATCGTGCCAAAGAATAAAATATTTGTTCAGGATAGACCCCAAAAAAATTACTCAGGTGTTAATAATAGTTAACTTTGGGTCTAGATTTGGAGCAACTTAAACTGCTTTTGGTGGTGCTGCATGGTGCTACTTGGTGCTACTTTGCTGCCTCATCTTTTGCCTAGGCCTTGGCATCTGTCCCTGCTTATAGACCTCTGCTCAGATCATGGCCTTTCTAGAACCACCATTCTTGGTTGTCTATGTGTACGGCCATCTCCCCTGCCAGACCAGAGCAAGCCCTTCAGACAGGGGCCATACTGAAAATGCATATTTTGGCAGGTCTTGGTTCCCAAAGTTTGGGATCTTGCTGGTTGCTATTTGAATAGAGTCAAATATGTCAACAAAAACTCAGACCAAGGCTTTAAGTACTGTTGGTGGTAACTGAGTTAAGTGGACAGAAAGCAGTTTCATTCATTTCATTAGCCTTTGCTGCTTCTTTCCTTCCAGCTCACGTGTCTGAAACGGCCTTTGGTTGTCATCCATGAGCTATTCGACAAATCCATCATGGATATTTCCTGGTAAGATGGATTCTTCTTACAATGCACGGGCTAGGAAAAGAGAAGCCACATGTTGGAACATAAGGCCTCTGGATGCGATTAGGGTCAGGCAGCCAGGGACTCCCCCCGCCCCCAATTTTGGGGGGTGGCAACTAGAGCAGACCCCTGCTGGGTCTGCACATGATTCAGAAAAGGGCAGCTTGGGCCTGCCATTGGGAGCATGTCTGCTGCTATGCTCCTTGCTTTGTTGGCATTAGGCCCTGGAAAATACCTCCTCAGGCAAACATATTTGGGAAAAGGAAAGTGTTGTGATTCTGGTTTTACTTCACTTTGTTGTTGCATGAACCAGATTAGAAGTGTGGAGACACATTTTCTGCTTCTCAATGACCTCCTTTAGATGTACACTTCATGTTTTTTTAAAAATGTTTTCAAAAATAAAACAAAAATGAGGGCAGCCCAGGTGGCTCAGCGGTTTAGCACCACCTTCGGCCCAGGGCGTGATGCTGGAGACCCAGGATTGAGTCCCACATCAGGCTTCCTGTGTGGAGCCTGCTTCTCCCTCTGCCTGTGCCTTTGCCTCTCTCTCTCTCTCTGTCTCTCATGAATAAATAAATAAAATCTTTAAAAAAATTTTTTTTTAAAGAGGAAATTCTTACAAAATACATAAGATATACTTTGTATATATGCTTAGGGCACCAGAACCTTCTAGATATGATTGTCTCCCCTACCCCCACCCTACCAATGAATTCCACAGAAGGGAATGAAGAGTTTCCAGCATCTGTTAGAGTCCTGCATGCTATCCCCCAGTCCAGCCTTGGAGGTATGGGTAAGCCCCGTAGGCACTTGCTCCCCAGGCTGCTAATGGTCCTCTCTTTCAGGACTCTGAACGGGCTGGGCATCTTGGTGTGCTCCATGGATGGCTCTGTGGCGTTTCTAGATTTCTCCCAGGATGAGCTTGGAGACCCCTTGAGTGAGGAGGAGAAGGTAAAAGAACAGTATACCTCCAGCTAGTGGCCTGAATGCTGCACTTGCTCTCAGGCCACAGAAATAGCCGCCATAGCTCTGAGAGGCCCCTTTGATTAGACCCTCCTCTTAGGATATACATGGGGACATTGTTTCTTAAGGTATTATTGGGTATCTTTTATAGATTGTAATGCTAATCTTCTTTACAAGATAGATTAAAGATGAGACTCTTATTTGTGTCAGAAATCCATTCTGGAACTAAGAATAAAACAACTTTGGGCATCTTTTCTTGAGCTTAAAATTAGCCACACCCAGGGAGGTTTTTACCCTGGGAGATAGTGGGAATGATCTCAAGGGCCCCTGCTCACATCATTTTCTTCATTGTCTTGTAAGGACATAGATGCCATGAAGCAGCAACTATAACAGTAATATTGGTTATTTCTTAGCATTTATTGCATACCAGACTCCGGGCCATGCATTTTGTATGTTTTATTTCATACGAATTATACAAAACCTTTTAAGGCAGGGCTCATTCATTTTATCAGTGAAGTAACTAAGCCTCAGAAAATAGTGTGGCCCTTTGCAGAGACCATATATGACCCTTAGATATGAGAATAGAACCATGAGCCATGCCCATAGGCCTACTCCCCTCTGTGCTTTGCCCAGGACAGGGTGGCCCATGTGCTTTTAAGGATTTTGGGAAAGGCCATGCTTTATGGACCGTAGACTTAGAAAGCAGATGTTTCTACAAAGGGGCCTTTGACAACACTTAGCAGAATGTGTTTGTTTGTCTGAAAGGAGCCTAATGAAAGCCCAGACCAGGTGGGCATCTCTCCCCTTCAAGGTGCAATTGCTGGGAGAACCCCTCATAAGCTACTGTGTGGACCTCCCACTATGATGTAAACCCCTTAGGGGTAGAGTTCTGCTTTGTAGCAGCACCTAGAATGGCCTGGCTCCCCCAAGAGTCAGTTGTCAGTGAAGGGATGAGTGTTTCAGTGGCCTCAAGTCTTCTTTCTTTCAAGTCTTCTTTCTACCCTGTTACTGTCATTAGGTAACCTGGTAACCTGTGTACTCCCTTCCCACTTGGAGAGTCCTGGTTGGTTGGAAGGAGATGGGCACCCTACAAAATAACACTATGTAGCTTATCATTTCTCAAATGGCAGGCAGGGACCCCATGTTTAAGAAACAGGTAAACATCTGCCAAACTTAATTCTGCCTCCAGAGTCCAGGGGAGAGAGTGAAGGGAGAAGGGACAAGTAGCAAGAGAAGGAAGTTCCTGGCCACATAACAGCACACCAGGCCCTGCAGAAATGGATCCCAGGGCATCACCTCCCCATGCCTAGTATCCTCTGCCATGAGGCATATGTCCTATTGGCCTCCATGTTGGTCATTAGCACATCCTTGTATAAATCACACCAGTCACTGATGTGCTGGGGACACTGTCCCTGCCCACATGGGGTCTACCACTTTGCTGCTCACAACTGGTCTGTTGCACTTCTCTCTGGTTCCTCTAGAGCCGTATTCACCAGTCCACGTATGGCAAGAGCTTGGCCATCATGACTGAAGCCCAGCTATCCACAGCTGTCATTGAGAACCCAGAAATGCTCAAATACCAACGCAGGCAGCAACAACAACAGCTGGACCAGAAGAGTGCCTCATCTAGAGAGACGAGCTCTGCTGCTTCAGTTGCTGGCGTCGTCAATGGGGAAAGTCTGGAAGACATTAGGAAGGTGAGGGCTCAGCCCCATAGCACCGAGGACTTGAGTACACACCCAGGGACAGGGCAAGGGAAGTGTGCAGTCTGAACAGAGCACAGATACGAATGGTAGGGAGGTAAGTGTATGCAGTACCTAGAACAGAACCCAGGGCTAAGCCAGCTTGGGGCCACTTGCTCCTATTGCCATCAGCTGCATGAGGTACTAATGGGGCCTAAGGCACTTTGTCCAAAGGCCTCTTTGTCCCAAGAAACTCTAGAGGAAGTCATCTCTTGTGGGAACTTCCAAACCTCACTTCTCGCCTTTCTAGGAAATTCTAGATACTGAGAAGAGTAGGTTTCAGGTTCTGTCCTTAGGAGATGTCTGTGGGCTCCTCACTTCTTCCTCTGGAAGCCCATGTCTCACTGGGTGGGAGTGGAGTTGGAGCAGGAACGGAGCAGGAAATATTGGGATCACCTGGGGAGCTTAAACCATTTCCAGGAGCTTGTACAGGGTGACAAACCTCCCCAAGTGATTGAGACACAATGTGTGACTGGGAACCTTTGGTTTTATGAGTCTGCAGTGGAAGAAATGACTCTGATGAAAGGTTTGCATATCACAGCTTAGAGACAGGAGTGGCTTGCAAGTGCAGGTTTCATTCATTTGTTCCCTCAGTGAGCCCCATGGCTGCTGGGCAGGAGTGGCCAGACTGGCACGTGCTTACTGCCCAGGAAACCTAGCCAGGCCTGCAGTGCTGGTGATGGAGAGCAAGGTGCTGCAGCTAGTTCAACTGGGAACTTTCTGCCCTTACTGCTTTATGGTGCAGAAATTCAAACACACACCCTGACAAAAATTCTTGTTCTTTGATTCAGTGGCTTAGTTTAGTTGGACTTGAAAGGCCATAGAAAGGGAAGTTAAAAATCATTTCCTTTAGAAGCCTTATTTTTTTTTATATGTAGAGGTACTTTGGCAGAAACTTCTATTCATATATGTTACTCTACTTTACCAGAATCTTTTGAAGAAACAAGTTGAAACTCGGACAGCAGATGGTCGCAGAAGAATCACACCTCTCTGCATAGCACAGCTGGACACCGGGTACTTGTTCACTCACCGAGCTTTCTGTGGCCTTAACCTGGGGAGGTCTTCCTCTCTCCTTTCACCAGTTAGCACTTTCATAATCAGAGTCTTCACAGGCTCTTGGGCCAATCTGACCCATAGAATCTGGAAATGGGAGAGGTGAGCCCAGCTTCCCACCAGCCTCAAAGCCCTGTGCTTCCTACAGAGCCTTATGTGCATTTGACTCATGCAGAAGGTGGGCAGGGAGGAACCTGTGACAGGCCGGAGGGCGAGGGCGCCTTCACAGGGCCAGTGTGTCTACATGGCCAGCTGTGCTTCATTGTTGGTGGGGCATTGAAGACACCAGGGAGAGAAGTCGGACTGATTTTTTTTCTATGTCATTTTTCCCTTCTATATACACACTGTTGAATACTAAAAACCCAAAAAAGGACATAAACATTACCCGTAATCCAGTCTCTGAGATATAATTACTGTTAACGTTTTGGCATCTGTATCTCTGGTCTTTTTTCCCCACTTGTTCCTGTATCTTGACCTTGCATCCTTTTTAATAAATAGTCCTCTGAAGCATTGGCTTGCTGATTGTCCAGGTTCCCAGGCTGTGAATGCACCATGATTTACTTGACCAGCCCCTTAACTGTGGACTTAAAAGTTTGTGTCCGGTGTTTTGTGATTGTTAATGAATTTTTGAGCACGCTCATGACTGTTACCTCAGGATACTTCCCAGAGGTGGAATTGCTGGACAGAGAATAAGGCTCTAAGGCACATTTTCTTGAGGAAGCAAAGAAGGGGGAAGTGGAATCAGTCACCATTTGATGTTGTCTCAGCATTTGTAGTCAGACTTGCTTTTATATTGGTCCTTCTCCCCAAAACAATGTTGATTCAAAGGATGATAAGGCCCTGCATGAAAAAAATAGACCCCCCACTATCAAGGTGATTCATTCTGGTTTTATACTCATTCAACCGATCTGCATAAGGCACCACACATGGTGGCCTCCTGCACTTTGCAGGTGTTCATCCGTGAGCAGTTCTGAATCTTCCTTGAAGTCTGAAGAGACCTTCAGTCACATGAAATGCTGATCTGACCTCTCATGTTAGGGTATGCAGAGACCTGATCAGGTGGAGCCAGAACCGGGTCTCCTGACTCCTCCTGGAGAGTGGTTTTCCTTTTGATCAAGCCTTTTTCCCATTGTTAACCTATCAGTGGGTAATGCCACATGCTTAGTTTATATTAGGACCAAATGAGACCAGTATGTCTGTGCTTTGAACACTGAAGGGCTTGTGGGAGTGAGGGTCATGGAGGTGGCGGTGATGGTGGTGCTTTTCTTCTATGGATCCTTTCAGGCCTTACTTGATGAGGAGACAGAGGTGGTAGGTGGCTTTCTACCTGGACTTAAACCAGCTTTCTGCCACAGGGCACATATTTCTGGCACCAGAACTTGATTCTTTTGGTCTTAAAGGCTGTTTTGCCCTCTTGATTCCCATGTTAAAGCAAGTAGCAACAGAATAGATCAAGATTAGCTTAGCTAATCAAGCAAGAAAACAAAAAGCCACAAATTTTTTAAATGGAAATAATCACAGATAAAGAATAAATCGAAAGTTTGAAAGACTTTTTTTTACTGAATTCTGTACAAATAAATTTGAAGGTAGATGATTTTGAGGAAAATAAAATGATCAAAACTGAAGAAAATCTATACAACTGAATTATTATAGAAGAAAATAGAGGATGATGTCACAGAGCTAATCTACCAAAAGCCACCAGACTCAGAAGGTGTTACAGAGAAATTCTAATAAAGTTTTCATTCTAATGATTAGAGGAACAGATCATTCTAATACTATTGAAAATACTGCAATTAATAGAAAAAGGAGGAAAACTTGCAAAACTTTTCTTGAACATAATTATATCAAAAACATGAAGATATAGAACATAATAAGTTCCTGATCTATCGCATTTCTGAATGTAAATGCAAAAATGCTAAATAAAATAGTAACAAACTTACAGCGTGTTACATTGCTAAAAAAGATGACCAATTAAGGTTTATTTCAGGGAAGCAGGGTGGTCGGAATTTTGGGAAACTTAATTTGCTTCTGCATGTCAAAAAATCAAAAGAAATATTTGATCATCTCTGCAAATGCCTGAGACATTTTACTAAACATTGTTCTGATTTAAAATTTAGTTAAATACAAATAGATGTATACTTCTTAACTTGATAAAACCTATCTTAAAGTAATTGAAAAACAAGTGTCCACTCTTGTTGACCATACTTTAACATTGGTCTGAAGGTTTGGGCTCATATAGTTAGTCAAGAGAGAGAATAAATTGGACAGGAGTTGGTAAAATGTATCATTATTTAAAGATGGTATGATCTACAAGAGAATCAACTGGGAAAACTGCCGTAGACAAGAAGGCAATAAAATGTACATAAGCTGCAACTACCTTTAGAAGATAAAAAGGAAGAAATCGTTTTCACGGATGCAATACCTAGAATGTAACAAAGAAATGTAGATCTTTATGAAGAAAAAATTTAAACCCTACTGAGAGAACTAAAAGAAAATTCAAAGAAATAACTAGAAATGAATACCATTTATTCCCTAGGATGACTCAACATTATAAAATGATAGATCTCTTTCAACATGAGCCCATACAAATAACCGACAGTGTTTTCAGAATTAGATGATTCTAAATTAAAGGGAAAAATAAGTAAGAATAGCTGAAATATTTCTGAAAAAAGAAAATCAGGGAAGACTAGCTCCACCAGAAATTAAAACTTGTAAACTAGAATAAGATGGGTACTGACACATGAATAGAGCAGTGGAATGCAATGGAAAACCCAAAAGTAAACCCAAATATTGAAGGGAATTTTAAAAACAGCATCTTGCATCGGTAATGAAACATCAGTTAATCAAATAAATGAGAATCAGGACTACCTACCCTCCAGAAACAAAGTTGGATTCCCTACTTCACAGCTTAAAATTAGATAAATTCTGAACAGGTCAGAGATTTTTTTTTTCTTAATGTTCAGCTTTTACATTGTTTAAAATTTTAGAAGATTCCCTAAAAATATTTTTATGATTAAAAAAAAGTCATTTTTTAAAATGGCACAAAATTTGGACCACATAAAAATAACATTCTGAGGGCAAGGAAAATGCACGATAAGTCAAAACACAGCATACGGCGGGCTCTTGGCTGCTTCAGTTAGAAGCTCACATAGCTCTTAATCTCAGGGTTGTAAACTCAAGCTCTACAATGGTTGTAGAGATTACTTAAAGTCTTTTTAACAAAATTCTAGGGAAAATACTTCCTGCTCATAGAAGGAATTTTTTTAATAAGTAAGTCTCACAATCAATAATAAAGACTAGTAACCAAATAGAACAATATACAGAGGATATAAACAGTTCACCAAAAAAGGAAATCAAATGCTTCTATATGAAAAAATTTGAATCTCACGTCAAAATAATTGAAAATTAAAACTATAGTAAGATAACTGTTTTTCATCAGATTGTCAAGTATCAAGAAATTTGGTAAGACTGTTGAGGATTTGGGGAAATAAGCACTCATACAGAGCTGGAATTTAAACCTCCAAGGAAGGCACTTTTTATCAAAACTTGATATTTATATACTAAGAACTATTTATCAAAACTCTTTAATGAACATTCCATCTGCTGCTGCAATTCCACTTCTAGGAATTTATCCCATGTAATATGTGAAACAACTGGTACAATGATGATTATAATAGGGGAGCATTTTTGAGCAGCTACTATGTATTCTAAGTGTGTGCTATGCTAACCACATTAGTCCCGACCTCACAAGGAGGGTCCTGTCACTTTCTGTTTTGCAGATAGGAGCCTGAAGCTCAGAGTGGTAAAAGTGCTTAAGGTCACAGAGCTTGTGTATGGCATAGGAGTGAAACCTGGCTGGGTTGGCCCAGAGCTCTTAGCCTTAACACTGCAGTATCTTGCTTCCTAATACAGCAGTGTCTACTAAAGAAAAAGCTGGGAGACAGCCCTGGCATTCCTCAGTGGAGGCTGGTTAGGTAAATTGTGGTATATCCATGCAGCCCATAATGAAAGGGAGTTTTGCCCTATAGGCTGCATTTCATGAATCCTGAGACACATGTTTGCACATTTTAACATCTCTTAGATTAGTGTATATCTAATAATTACATTTGGTAGTAACTTTTTCTTTCTTAGTGGTACACAAAGTACCAGCTCATCTTAGATTCAATTACACATAGTATATGACATAATTTTAGTTTTCTTTTTACTTTTCTTAACTTTGCACATTTTCTTCCACAAAAATACTTCACCTTTGGACCCAGAAAAAAATTACTTCAAACATAGAAAGTACTTGATGTGGTATCTGATTTCCCAGGCTGATTTTTGTTCTTGACAACAGGGACTTCTCCACGGCATTCTTTAACAGCATCCCACTCTCGGGCTCCCTGGCGGGCACCATGCTCTCCTCTCATAGCAATCCACAGCTACTGCCACTGGACTCCAGTACCCCCAACTCCTTTGGCGCCTCGAAGCCCTCCACAGAGCCTGTGGCAACAACTGGCGCCAGGCCGGCTGGTGATACTGTCAGTAAGGACAGGTGAGTGGGCATGCCAAGGCTTGCTCCTATCCCTGGGGAAAGTTCAGATATGGACACAGTTGCACTGACACTTCATGGCTCCTTCAATAAAAAAAGAAAGATGCTTAATTTTTGTTATGAGGGCCAGGTTGGGAGGGAGTTCTTGTTCAGGTGAGTCTGTGATACAAGATGCAGTCCCAAGATGTGATCCTAAGGGTGGGAACTGGCTAGGGACATATGGCCTGCCTCAGGGTCAGCCCTACTTTTCAGCAATTTTACACTGGAAGTGGCTTAGGCCCTCTTCACTGCACAGTCAGGAGTGTTGCCATACCAGTCATCTCAGGAAGGGTATCTGGGGAAGGTCAGACAGCTCTAGATCTGAGAGACGTTTTAACAGTTGGCCCTGCAGGTCCTGGGAGAGGAGGAAGGGGCTCCCAGATGCCTGCCAGGTATCTAGTCTGGGGTCCAGGCAGGTGAATGTGGTCAGTAGGAGGGCCAGTGGCTTTGGGACCCAGCATGTGTGATGTGCTTGGGCATGGGGTGAAGCTTGCAGGCTCATGCTTAGGCCTCTCCTATGGAGAAGATAAGGGCTGTGAGGTGTGTGCTTGGAGGAGAATATGAAGAATGCATAATTGTCCAGGTAAGATGAGAAGGGCCACTCAGGCCACAGTGTGTTTGGGCAAGGATGAAGGCCAGGAATAGACAGTGGCTTAAGGATTCCGGGTGCATCTTCTTGTTAGACCATTTGTGGAAGCGGGAAAAGCTGGTGGTTTGGAGTGGTTTGGGGTAGAGACGCTGTATTCAGATTGTGAAAATACGACTGTATTGTGGGATAAAAGGATGGTAAGAGCTACTTTCTAGGCCTCATGCTACCCGCAGAAGCTCTCAGAACAATGCAGTGGGGCACAAACATGAATGCATTTGCTTATGATCTCCTTAGTTAGCCAGACTTCCAGATTTTAACACATTAAAGTAGTAAAGAAATAGGACTATTAATTACATCTTGAAATTGTGTTGACATAAGTTTGTTTGTGCCCTTTTAACTGGCTCCAAGTAACACAAATCTAGGACTCCCAAATGCTTGATGGATTGTGCTTGATGTGCTCTCCCACATTCTTACCCCCCACCCCCAGTGTGAATGCTACCTCTACTCCTGCTGCATCGTCACCCTCCGTGTTAACAACCCCGTCCAAGATTGAACCCATGAAAGCATTTGACTCCCGATTCACTGAGCGGTCCAAAGCCACGCCAGGTGCTCCTGCCTTGACCAGTGTGACTCCAACAGCCATGGAAAGGTAGGTGGTGGCTGTGTGGGGCCCCAAGAGACCAGAGAGGGTATAGTCTTAGCCAGCAGTGCAGTGTCTGCTTTCCCACCAAGCAGCCTGCCTTCCCATGCAAGTGCAGACTCTCATCCCTCTATACTCAGGAGCCCCCGGGTCGTAAGAGAAAGTAGCTTCTTCAAGGGGGAAGGTGGTTAGAAGGAGCCATGGGAGCCACAGAACAGGCATAAAGGCCAATGAAGGCAACAACACCAGGTCTGATCAGTGCAGAGACTATGCTGAGAATAAGGTCATCATTTGAACAGAGCCCAGAGTTTGCCCAGAAGAGGAACAGGAGGCTCTGACACTGTTGCACCATGGAAGTAATGGCTTGCTCAGAACTGACCAGGCGTTTGGGAGCTGAGATAAAAAGTGATAGAGGAGAGGTCTTTATGAAATTAGATAGACTTATGAGTTCTTGCAGGCTCTATGCTACTCACCCATTCTCTGCACCCCCCTTAGCACACAACAGCCAAGCTATATAGGAGGTAGTCTGTTTCTTAGAATTGCAGGAGTGTGGCCAGGGCAGGTGTGTATGTTGGCACAGAACTTTTCTGATTTCTGGGGAGTGTGTCCCCACCCCCACGAACCTACCACAACATAGAGCTAGCTCACTGCATAGCCCAGTTATTTGGGGGCTGGGGAAGTTAGAGGTTGACTGGGCCAGTTAGAGGTGGACTGGGCCCCTCCTACAGAGGGGCCATGGGCTTAAGTAATTATGTCCTTTTGGGGTTGCACTCCACCTTGAGGCGATAGGGGCTCAGCAGCCCTGAATGGATGTACCTAGCCTTTGTGCCACTATCAGCCAAATGCAAGGACATTGGTCACAGACTGTTGGAGTAGCCACACAACCAGCAGATGCTCAATGAAGGGAGCTTTTGTGATGAGACCTGACCTTGCAGTAGATGATGTCTTAGAGCTAAAACTGTAGTACACTGTCCCCAGGACTTGACTCATGATCTCAAAATTGCTTATCTGATCAGGATTTGTTCTCCTTGGAGAATAGCCTTTGGAAACCAGCATGGGAGGACTCTCCAAGTCAGCTGCTGCATCTATGATCTTGATGTAGAGCCTCATATTCTACTCTGTAGTGTGATTGTACCTGTTTCATATACAGGTGGTCCATGTGATCTCCGTGATCTAGCAGTTCCTCTGTCCAGCAGTATGGAGGATCTGAAAATCTTCTTGCTGCTCAGTATTTTGAAATGGTGGATGAACTACAATACATATCCCTAAAACATGTAACCAGTTCATGAGAAAGTAAGGGAGGTCCGCAGGAGCCAAACCCAGGGTAGGACCACGCTGTGGATGTTGGGCTGGGGATTACTGACATGGTGACTTTAAGTTTTGATGGCCATACAGATTCAAGAGAGGATGTTAAGCCTGAGCCATGTACAGGGTTGGAACTAAGACACTAGCATTAAGTCAAGCTGCTTGAGAAAGTACACTTCAGTGAGGGAGAAGACAGAAAAAACCTGAAGGGCAGCGTGAGAACAACACCAAAAAGTTGAAATGTCTCAGCCAGTCCTCAGGGTTAGGAAAATAGACTGTATAGCCATATACCTTCCCTCCTGTGAGTTGGGGGTGATTAACACTACCCAGGTCATCTGGAAATCAAGCAAAGAAATGAACACAAAAAGGAAATTTGGACTTGATTAACACCCAGAGGCACTTGGCAAAACCCATGCAAACCCCCCCTCTGCCAGCGACATTTCCCTGACCCCAGAATATACAGCATTCCCACTGATGAAGTACTGACAAAAAGGGACTCAAAATCCAGAGTAGCAAACCACATAAAGAAACAATGCATTACAAAGACATAATGAGTAGCTTTAGAACTTTTTATAAATTTGATCATAGAAATTATCATAGAGAATTGCCAGATAAAGACTATAAGATAAATATGCTTAATCACAGAGACGTGAAAGATAAAATGTGAGGCGAAAGATTAATATACCATCTTATATACAAAAATTAACTCAAAGTGGGTCAAAGAACTAAATGTAAGAGCTAAAAATTTAAAGCTCTTAGAAGAAAATAGATGTAGAGCTATATGACCTTGGATTAGGAAACCATTTCTTAGATATAATACCCAAAATACAAGCAACTAAAGAAAAAATAGATTGGACTTCATCAAAATTTAAAACTTTTGTGCTTTAAAGAAAGCTCTATCAACAGAGTGATAAGACAGCCTACAGAATGGAAGAAAATATTTGTAACTTACATCTGATTCTAGGATCCAAAATGTATAAAGAACTTACAACTCAACAATAAAACCCAATTTAAAAATGAACAAAAGGTTTGAATAGAAATATTTCCAAAAATTACAAATGACCAATAAGCACATAAAGTCATTAGTCATCAGGGAATACAAATTGGAAACTACAGTGAGATACTGCTTTATACACGCTAGGATGGCTATAATCAAAAAATCAGACAATAAGTGTTGACAAGGGTGGGAAGAAATCAGAACCCTCATAAGTTGCTGATGGAATTCTAAAATGGTTCAACTGCTTTAGAACACAATCTGGCAGTGTCTGAAATGGTTAAACATAGATTTACCATATGACCCAGCAATTTCATACCTATATATATACCCAAGAGAACTGAAAGCATATTCATGTAAAAATTTATACACAAATGTTCATATCAGTATTACTCATAATAACCACAAAGTAGAAACAACTCAAATGTCTATCAACTGATGAATGGATAAACAAAATGTGGTATACCCATTCAATATATTTAGCAATAAAAAGGATTAGAGGACTTAACACATGCTGCCACACATACAAACTTTGAAAACATTATGCTAAATGAAAGCCAGTCACAAAGGACCACATGTTGTTTAATTCCATTGCTATGAAATGTCCAATATAGACAAATAGACAAATCTACAGAGACAGAAAGTAGGTTAGTGGTTGCCAGGGATGAAGGAAGAGTAGGTTGGGATGATTGCTAGTAGATACAGAATTTCTTTTTGGGATTATCAAAATGCTCTGCTGTTAGATGGTGGTAGTTGTTTAACTGTACAAGTATATCAAAAACTACTGAATTTTTTACTTTGAAATGATGAATTTTGTAGTATGTGAATTATGGCTCAAAAGGAATAATGAACCATCAAAAAAGATCAGATAGATATGGAAATAAACCAAAAATTACTTATCTTTGTTTATTTAGATGGAGCAGGGAGGGGCAGAGGGAGAGGGAGAATCTTAAGTGTCACAGGGCTCAGTCTCACAACCCTGAGATCATGACCTGAGCTGAAATTGAGAGTCAGACACAAACCGACTGAGCTACCCAGGTGCCCCTCAAAAATTACTTTTAGAAAAGAGAAATTAAAAAATTGCAATTGAAAAGCCACAAAGAGGGGCAGCCCCGGTGGCACAGCAGTTTAGCGCCACCTGCGGCTCCAGGTGTGATCCTGGAGACCCTGGATCGAGTCCCACGTCTGACTCTCTGTGATGCCTGCTTCTCCCTCTGCCTGTGTCTCTGCCTCTCTCTCTCTCTCTCTCTCTCTCTATGTCTCTATGAATAAATAAATAAAATCTTAAAAAAAAGAAAAGCCACAAAGAGCAATAGCAACAGCAGATAAGACCCAGCTAAATAGAGCATTACATCTGAGGAACTGGCTGATGCAGAGGCGAGGAAGTAGAACTTGAGGGGAGACTAGAGATGAGGGCAGATAGAAAGGACAGTGCACTTAGCAAGAGTTCCCTCAAAGAGGGCATGCTATAGGGTAATTGTCAAGAGGGAGAGGCTAATGTTTTCAAGCTTAATTCAAACGTTGAAAACTCAGTTTGGAAATGGAGTGAGTTCTGAACAGAATAAGGAAACCTAAATCCCCACCTTAGAGAAACTAAGCACCATAGACAGAAACTGTCTTTTAGTTGGGAAAGGCACTCCACATTTGTCTAATAGGTTTCTGTGACCTTTGCTGTACTATTTTCTGTCTTGGGGAATACAAACCCTGATTGGAGGAGCACATGGCATACCCCTTGAATTAGGCTGCTGAAAAGCAATCTTGATAGCATGATCTGGGCCCTCATGCCACCATGATTGGTCCCTCAACAGCTGTGTCACTGAGGGTCTCACAAGACCTGTCAGCCAGCCATATGTACAGCTCCAGGAACAACTATAGAATCAAGGTAGCATCAAGTTTGTCATTCACTTGAAAATAGCAGTGAGTGAGCATTCACTTGGGGCTGAGTTTCCTGCCTTTAAGGCAGTAAGAACACCTGGTGGGGCTCCCAAGAGCCTGGTGCTAAATTCTAAGAAGTTATGGTTGGATCCTCATATAAGAAAGATAGAATAAAATAAAGCACAGTATCTTTATAAAAGTTTAACAGAAAATACAGTTTTCTTGATATGGCCGTTTCTTGTATTGATTCTCAGTAAAAGCCAAGAGGAATCCTTTAAATCACCCATCAGTGGAGGTCTTCCTTTGGGAGCACAGTGTCATACATAGTTAGGAGCAGCACTCAGAGCCACATACTCTGATGTTAAGTCCTAACTACCCCCTTTCTGGTGGGTAATCTTAAGCAAGACACCATCTTTGTCAGCCCATCTTCCCCCAGGTAAAATAGCTCTCTGAGGAGTACCTAATTCCTAGGAGATAGATCTTGAAGACTGAAGAGGAAGGGAGTGCCTCTAAAGCCATATCTTGATCCGGGTCTCACAGTGAGCAGTACATATCAGTTCCTCTGTTACTCCTTCACTATACCTCATGGTGGTTTGGCAATTTGGTCTCTGTAACCTTACTGGTACTTCTTTGCCAAAAGTGTTGAATGAGTCTGGGGGCCTAATGCTAGCCTCCCAGGTACAGGGTGGCAGTCCTAGTTGAACCTGTGGGTCCTCCTCTCCATCCTGCCTTAAGGCTACGTGTTAGTGAAAGGCACAGAGGCGGTTTCCAACGTGGCCTGTGCCGGCAGAACCTAGGATGGAGCCCATTTGTAAGTGGGGTAAGTGGGGCAGCTCTGGCCAGCTGTGCTCTTCCTCAGCAGATATCTGGATCTAGGGAACAGCTGCTATAGGTCCATTGACTATGCTCCTAAGGGTACTGGGCAACCTCTGGTACAGGCCCACATAGGCTAGGAAGTGCAATTTTCAGTGGGTCCCTAGCCTAGGGGCCCTGAATGGGATGGTCGGGCAGAGGTAGGAGGTGGGAAGACTACCGAGGGCTCTCAAAGAAGTCCTACCCCTAGGGAGTGGTGTAGCTTGAACTAGGGTAGAGCTAAGCAAGTGGGGTTCATGCATTGGTATTGAGCTCAGAAAGTGATCAAATAATTTAGAAGCTTATATAACAGTTTGACATTCTTATTATATTTTATAAAACTATAATTACAAATCAAAAGTTTTAGAAAGGATTTTGGGAAGGATTTTGAGAAGCACTAACTTAGGGCTTCTAGAACATGAATCTACACCCCCAGAGGTGAATGTTTTGCCCTGCTCTAGGGCATCAGAAGAATAAGAAGCAGGCTCTTTGGTTTCATGGAGCAGAACTAGGAATTTATTGGTTTTCCCAGTTCTGTACATGGGTACAGATGGAAAGAGTTCAAGATTTGTACACACTGGTGTGCCTGACTACCTTTATATGACCTGGTGCTACCAAGAGGAAGAACAGCAGAAGACGTTGCCCAAAGGAGGGGCTAACAGTTCTAGAGTCCATTTTCACACATTCTGGTTAGCAAAGAGAATGCAAGTAGGTATGAGGGCTCTGAGGCTATAGGCTGGAATGTAATTTACCATGAATTCCTTGAGGAAAGGTGTCCAGTGATGGTGTCTGACCCAGGGATTTTGTCATGTCCAGAGATATCTATTGCAGCATTATGATTATAATAGAGAGCATTTGGCCAACTGCCTCAAAAAAGAAGTGTGTTGAGGAAATAAGCTATTGATTTTGTAGCCCCTAATTAATATCTATGACAACTGAAGTACTATGGAAAAATAGTTCACATGGCATGTTATTTGAAAAAAAAACAACAACATGAAGTTGTATTCAGTTGTAATTGCAATATAAATAAAGACAATCAGAAATAAGAATGTTACTACTGACTTTGCAAAAATAAAAAAGATGAAAGTATTACATTTAATTGCATACCAATAAATCAGATAATTTAAATAAAATGGGAGAAATTTCTAGAAAGATATGAACCACCAAAACTGACAAAAGAAATAGACAATCTGAAGAGACCTATAACAAGTGAAAAATTTGAATAAGTAATCAAACAATAGCCTACAAAGAAAAGCCCAGGTCCAGGTGGCTTTACTAATTTATTCTACCAATCAAAAAAATTAATGCCAATTCTTCATAAACTCTTAAAAAGTAGGAGAGCAGAACTCAGCTGGCTCAGTCAATGGAGTGTGCAACTCTTTTTTTTTTTTAAGATTTTATTTATTTATTCATGACAGAGAGAGAGGCAGAGATACAGGCAGAGGGAGAAGCAGGCTCCACACAGGGAGCCTGATATGGGACTCAATTCCAGGTCTCTAGGATTACACCCTGGGCCGAAGGCGGCACTAAACGACTGGGCCACAAGGGCTGCCCCGGAGTGTGCAACTCTTGATGTCAGGGTTGTAGGTTCAAGCCCCACATTGGGTGCATAGATTACATAAAAATAAAATCTTTTAAAAAAATAGAAGAGAACATTTCCCAACTCATTCTGTGAGGCCAGTATCATGAGGATACCAAAAGCAAAGATGGAGAAAACTACAATATTTCTTATGCATAAGGACACGCAAATCCTCAAAAATAAAACAACATATATTTTTTTTAATCATACATGACCAAGTGGGATTTATCCTAGGAATACAAGGTTGGTTCAACATATGAAAATCAGCTGATACAATAATATACTATATCAATAGAGCAAAAACAGACACCATATAATTGAATCTAGCACTCATTCATGACCTAAACAAATAAACTAGGAATAAATGGAACTCCATCAACATGATAAAAGGACATCTTTGAAAAACCCACATAATTAAAATCATACTTAATGGTAGAACACCAGATGCTTTCCCCCTAAGGAAAATGAACAGGAACGAGACAGGATGTCAGCTCTTGCCACTTCTGTTCAACATTGTACTAGAATTTCTAGACTAAATGACTTCAAGATTGCAAGATACAAGATCAATATATAAAAATCACTTACATTTCCCTACATTTATAAAGAACAATCCAAAAAAAAAGAACTTAAGACAATAGTTCTATTACAATAGCACAGAGAAGAATAAAATGTTTAGTATTAAATTTAACAAAAGGAATACAGTATAAAAACTATACTTTGGAAACTACAACACATTGTTGAAAGATAGACCTAAATAAATGGAAAGACATTCTGGATGACAATATTGTTAAAATGGTAGTAGCCCCTAAATTGGTCTACAGATTCAACACAGTCCTTTGCAGAATTCCAACAGGCTTCTTTTTAGAAATTAACAAGCTGATCCCAAAGTTCATTTGGAAACTCAAGGGCCCCTAAATAGCCAAAATAGTCTTGGGAAGAAAGAGCAGAGTTGGAGAACTCACACTTCCTGAGTTAAAACCTTAATACAGAACAATAATATAGTGTGGTACTACCAAGGACAGATACATAGATCAGAAGATTAGAGCTGAAATCCCAGAAATAAACTCACATGTCTGCGGTCAGTTGATTCTCAGCAAGGGCGCCAAGACTATTCAATGAATGGAGAAAGAAGAGTCTTGCGAACAATGGTGCTGGGACAGCAGGATATCCACATGCAAAAAAATAAAGTTAGATCCTTACTTCACACTGCATACTTCACACTGCAAAATTAACTCAGGGCAGTCCGGGTGGCTCAGCGGTTTAGCACCGCCTTCAGCCCAGGGCGTGATCCTGGAGACCCAGGATCAAGTCCCACGTCAGGCTCCCTGCATGGAGCCTGCTTCTCCCTCTGCTTGTGTCTCTGCCTCTCTCTCTCTCGAATAAATCAATTAAATCTTTTTTAAAAAGTAACTGAAAATTGATCAAAGAACTAAATTTAAGAGCCAAACTACAAAATTCTTTGTGACTTTGGATTTGTTCATGAATTCTCAGATATGACAGCAAAATCACAAGCAGTCCAAGAAGAAAGGTAAATTGGACTTCATTAAAATTTGAATCTTTTCTGCTTTAAAGAAGACCATCAAGATGATGGGGAAAAAAAACTGTAGAACTGAAGAAAATATTTGCTAATCCTGTATCTAAGGAAGGACTTATGTCTAGAATACAAATATTCTTACCACTCAGTAGTAGACTAATGCAGTTTTTAAGTGGGCCAAGGATTTAAATGGGCATTTTTAAAATATGATATATAAGGGGTGCCTGGATGGCTCATTCAGTTGAGCATCTGACTCTTGATTTCAGCTCAGTTCATGATCCCAGGGTCCTGGGATCGTGTCCCACATCAGGCTCCATGCTCAGTTGGAGAGTCTGCTTAGGATTCTCTCTCTCTCCCTCTGTCTCTCTCCCTACTCACAATCTCTTTCTCTCTCTCAAAAATAAATAAATAAAAATCATTTTTAAAAACATGATATACAAGTAGCCAATAAGCAAATGAAAAGATACTCAACATTATTAGCTATTGGGGAAATAGAAGTAAAGCCACAAGATTATACTTCACACTGCTGGGAAATCAAAAAATAGATTATTAAGTGTTGGCATCAATGTGAAGAAATTGGTGGGTATATAAAATGGTACAGACACTTTGGAAAATAGTCTGACAGTTCTTTAAAAAGTTAAACATAGGGGATCCCTGGGTGGCTCAGCGGTTTAGCACCTGCCTTTGGCCCAGGGCGCAGTCCTGGAGACCCGGGATCGAGTCCCGCATCGGGCTCCCGGCGTGGATCCTGCTTCTCCCTCCTCCTGTGTCTCTGCCTCTCTCTCTCTCTATGTCTATCATAAATAAATAAATAAGTCTTTTTAAAAAATAAAAATAAAATAAATAAAAAGTTAAACGTAACTTAACATTTGACACAATTTCAGTGCTGGGAAAACACCCAAGAAAAATGAAAACATGCTTAAACAAATAACTTTTACATGAATGTTCAAATCAGCATTATGTGTAATAGCCCAAAGCTTGAAACTAAGCAAATGTCTATAAGCTAAAGTATGGATAAACAAGGTATGGCTATCCATACAAAGAAATATTATTCAGTCATTAAAAAGGAGTAAAGTAGCAGTATATTCTACAGCATGAATGAACCTTGAATACATGCTAAGTGAAAGAAACCAATCCTGGATACCTCTTGTTCTGTGATTTCATTTATAAGAAATATCCAGAATGGGGACATCTATGGAAATACAAAGTTAAGCTGTGGCAAATGGGAGAATTGGTGGGACCAGAGTTGAGAAATGATACCAAGAAATATAGGGAGTTTTTTTTTTTTGGGGATGATGAAAATATTCTGAAATTGCTATTGTGATTGTCGTACAATATGATGAAAATATTCTGAAATTGCTATTGTGATTGTCGTACAACTTTGTGAAGACACCAAGAACTACTGAAACACTATTTAAACACATACAATGTACACATACACGTATACACAGATTGCAATGGAGAATTGCAAGAAAATGCATGAGATACTGTGTTTCTGTATCAGCAGCACCAAGGACTTCTAAGTGGAGTTTTTTATTGACTTTTGTTTTGAAAACTTGAAAACCTTCAGCAACATGGAAACATAGTCCATTAAATGCCTTTGTACCCTTCACCTAGTTTCACCAATTTTTTTGTCACTTTTGCCAGTTTTGATTTTACTTTTACTCTACCCATGATAGAAACACAAAACTTCTCTCTTTCCTGGTATGAGAGTCCCTTCGTAAGCAAGAATGTTCTCCTACACAGTTGCATTCCATTATTACACTCCAGTAGGTAGTCAGTCCTACACTTCAAAAAATTTTTTTTAATTTTATGAAGTACTGTCCATCATTTAGAGTTTTCTCTTTGTGTTGTACAGTTGTATGTGTTTTGACAAATGCATAATGTCTTATGTCCAGCATCACCATGTACAGTAATTTCACCTCCCTGAATATCCTTGTACTTTAGGAGTTTATCCTTCCTCCTCCATGAATCACTGAACAATCACTGAACCTTTTTTTTTTTTTTTTAAAAGATTTTATTTATTCTTGAGAGAACAGAGAGAGAGGCAGAGGGAGAAGCAGGCTTCCTCTAGGGAGCCGATGCAGGACTCAATCCCAGGACCCCAGGATCACACCCTGAGCCAAAGGCGGACACTCAACCACTGAGCTACCCAGGCATCCCAATCACTGAACTTTTTACTGCCTCCATAGTTTTGCCTTTTCTAGAATGTCGTATAATTGGAATCATACCAGATATACCCTTTTCTAATGTTTGTCTTTCCCTTAGCAATATCCATTTAATATTCTTACATGCATTTTTATGGTTTAATAGTTCATTTATTATCAAGTAATATTCCATTGTATGGATGTACCACAGTTTATCCATTCCCCCATTGAAGGACACTTTAGTTGCTTCCATTTGGCGCAGTATGTATAAACATTGTATAAGGCTGCTGTGAACATTCATGCATAGCTTTTTCTGTGAATACATGTTTTCAAGTCAGTTTTGAGCAAGTACCTAGAAGTGCAATCACTAGATTGTGTGATAAGACTAGATTTAGCTTTGTAAGAAACTGCCAGACTGTCTTTTACAATGACTGCAATTCCCACCAACAATGATATCCTTTGATCCACATTCTTGTCCACAGTTATAAGTTTTTTAGGTTTTAGCCATTTTAATAAGTGTTGAATGATCCCTCATTATTGTTTTAATTTTCTGTTCCCTGACTTACACTTCCTAATGTTGACTATTTTCATATGCTTATTAGCCATCTGGATCTTCTTTGGTGAGGTGCCCGTTTAAATTTTTTTATTTTTTGGATTAAGTTGCTTGTTTTCTTACTGTCAAGTTCTACAAATTCTTTATATTTTGGATTCAAATCCTTACTCAGATAATGTGATTTGCAAATATTGTCCCTTGGTCTTTGGCTTGTCTTTTCATTCTTTTAACAGTGTCTTAGAGCAGAAATTTCTAATGTTAATGAAGTTCAACTGAACTAGACTTTTTTCTGTCATGGATCATGCTTTCAGCATTATATCAAAAACTCATTGCCAACATATTCAATCTAATGTTAATTAAGTCCAACTGAATTAGATTTTTTCTGTCATGGGTCGTGCTTTCAGCATTGTATCAAAAACTCATTGCCAATATATTCAATAATAATATTCAATAATTATTCAATAATAACTTTGTATGGTGACAGATGGTAACTACACTGCCATGGTAAGCACTGCAGTGTAAAAAATAAATTTGCCAAACCCAGATTCATCTAGACCTCCTGCCATATTTTCTTCTAAGTTCTCCTTTTATAGTTTTGCATTTTATATGTAGATCTGTTCCATTTTGAGTTAATCTTTGTGGGAGATGTAAGGTGTCTAGATTCAGTTTTTGCATGTGGTTGTCCAGTTGTTCCAGCATCATTTTTTGAAAAGACTATCCTTTCTATGCCTTTGTCTTAATCAAAGATCACTTGACTATATTTGTATGGATCTGTTTCTAGGGCTTTTTTTTTATCTTTCCATGTAACTTTAGAATAAGTTTATCAGTATATACAATATAATTTCCTGGGGCTTTTAATGGGATTCCATTTAATATCTAGATCAAAAAAAAAAAATTCTAGATCAAATAATGAAAAATTGACCTCTTAACAATATTAACTCTTCTTATCCATGAACATGGAATATTTCCATTTATGGAGATCTTTGATTTATTTTAATCAGAGTTTTATAGTTTTCTTCATATGGAATTTAGACATATTTTGTTAGATTTATATCTAATTCATTTTTTTGATGCTAATGTAAATAGTATTGTATTTAGAATTTCAAATACCAGTTATTCATTATTGGTATTTGGAAAAGCAATTGACTTTCTTCATATATTTTTTTAAGATTTTATTTATGTGAGAGAGAGATTATGAGCAGGGGGGAAGGGCAGAGGAAGAAGCAGACTCCCTACTGAATAAGGAGCCTAATGCGGGACTCGATCCCAGGACCCTGGGATCATGACCTGAACTGAAAGCAGGACTTAACCAACTGAGCTACACAGGCACCCTTGACTTTTGTATATTAACTTGATATCCTATAGCCTTGCCATAATTGCTTATTAGTTCCATTTTTTGTTGTTGTCTTTGATTCTTTGATATTTTCTACAAAGACAATTATGTCATCTGCAAATAAAGATAATTTTATTTCTCCTTCCCAACCTGTATGCCTTTTATTTCTTTCTCTTATCTTATTGCATTAGCTAGGATTTCTAGTACCATATTAAATAGAAGCAGTGAGAGGGGACATCCTTGCCCTCTCAGTCTTATGGAGAAAGCATTTAGTGTCTCACCATTAAGTATGATGTTAGCTCTAGGGTTTTTTGTGAATATCCCTTATCAAATTGAGGAAGTTCACCTCTAATCCTGGTTTATTAGGAGTTTTTATCATGAATGGATGTTGGGTTTTGTCAAATGCCAGATCATATGATTATAAGATTTTTCTTCTTTAGCTTTATTGGATGTGATAGATTACATTAACCACTTTGAATTTTGAGTTCGTGCGCATATCTGGAATAAATATCGTTTGGTTTTGTTTTCTTTTTTTTTTAAGATTTTTTTCATTTATTCATGAGAGATACAGAAAGAGAGGCAGCGACACGGGCAGAGGGAGGAGAAGCAGGTTCCATGCAAGGAGCTCTATGCGAGACTCAGTCCCGGGAATCCAGGATCAGGCCCTGAGCCAAACTGCTGAGGCTCAACTCCTGAGCCACCCAGGCATCCCCCATTTGGTTACTGTATATAGTTGTTATACATTGTTGGATTCAATTTGCCAATATTTTGTTGAAAACTTTTACATCTATGTCCAAAAGGTTTTTTTTTCTTGTAATAGTTTTATTTTTTTCTTATCAGTATTTGGTTTTTATATTTGGGTAATGCTTGCCTCATGGGTGTTAGATTTATTTCCTCTGCTTCTCTTTTCTGGAGTGTATTTTAGAGAATTGGTATAATTTCTTCCTTAAATACTTGGTAGAATTCACTAGTAAAATTATGTGGACCTGGTACTTTTTTTTCTTGGAAGGTTATTAATTGTTGATTCATTTTCTTTACTAGGCCTAGTCAGATTAGCTATTTTTCCTTATATGAATTTTAGTTGTTTTTTGTTTTTTTCAGGGAACTGATCCATTTCATCAAAGTTATCCAATCTGTGGGTTTAGAATTATTCATAATACTCTTTTATGTTCATTTTATTGTCCGTGGGAGCAGTAGTGAAGGCCCCTTTGCATTTCTGACATTAGTGATTTGTGTTCTCTTTTTATCTTGATTAGCCTGGCTGAAAGTTTATAAATTTTATTATTTTCAAAGAATCAACCTTTTATTTAATTGATTTTTCTCTATTTTTTTTTAAAGATTTTATTTATTCATGAGAGACCCAGAGAGAGAAGCAGAGACACAGGCAGAGGGAGAAGCAGTCTCTATGCAGGGACCCCAATGTGGGATTCGATCCCGGGACTCCAGGATCATGCCCTGGGACAGAGGCAGGCACCAAACCGCTGAGCCACCCAGGGATCCCCAATTTTTCTCTATTGTTTTCCTGTTTTGAATTTCATGGATTTCTCCTCCAATTTTTACTATTTATTTTCTTCTACTTGCTTTATATTACTTTGCTTATCATGGCCTTATTATTATATTACTATATTGCTGTTTATTATTTATTTCCTTCTGCTTGCTAAAGTTTTTCTAGTTCCTAAAGGTAAAGTTTAGGTTTTTCATTTCACGTCTTTCTTCTTTCCTAAAATAGGCATTCTTGGGGAGCGTGGGTGGCTCAGTTGGGTAGGCAACCAGATTGATTTTGGCTCTGGTTGTGATCTCAGGGTCAGGAGATTGAGCCCCATGTCTGGGTTCACGCTCAGCAGAGTTTGCTTGAAGATTCTCTCCCTCTGTCCTTCCTCCTACTCTCACTCTTGGATACTCTCTCTCTAAAATAAATAAATCTTTAAAAAATAATAATAAAGGGAGTGCATACTTGACAGTCAGTTATCATCTGACTCTTGGTTTTGGCTAAGGTGGTGATTTCAGGGTCCTGAGATCAAGCCCTGCATTGAAGTCCATGCTCAGTACAGAGTTTGCTTAAGACTCTCTCCTTCTGTCCCTCCCCACCTCTATAAATAAATAAATAAATCTTTTAAAAATAATAAAAATGAAATAGGTTCTCTGTTATAAAGTTCCCTAACCACTGCTTTCACTGTATTCTACAAGTTTTGATAAATTACTTTTTTTTTTTTTCATTTAATTAAATACTTTTTCGCTTGAGGCTTTTTTTTTTTTTTTTTTTTAACTATATATTGTTCAAAAGTGTGTGGTTTAATCTCTGGGGTTTCTCCAGGGATCTTTCTGTTATTGTTGTCTAGTTTAGTTCTGTTGTGTGTTTAAAGCATATTTTGTATGATTTTTACTCATTTAAATTTGTTAGAATATGTATTTTGACCCAGAATGTGATCTAACTTAGTGAATATTCCATGTGATCTTGAGAAGAATGTATATTCTGCTCTTGTTATATGAAGTATTTTATAAATATCAACTAAATTCAAATAAACTATAGTACTCTTCATCTGATTATTTCCTTATTGATTTTCTGTCTGGTGGATCTGTCAGTTACTGAGAGAGGTAAATTGAAATCTCCACTTATAATTGTGGAGTTGTCTAGTTCTCCTTATGGTTCTATCAGTTTTTGACAGGTGTATTTTGATGATCTGTTGTTAGGCGTGTATACATTAAGGATTGCTATGTCTTCTTGGAAAATTGACCCTTTTATTATGTAATGTTTCTCTTTATCCTTAGTAATTTTCCTTACTTTGGTGTCCACTATCTCTGAAATTAATATAGCTACTCCAGTTTTCTTCTAATTAGAGTTAGAATGTCATACAGACATATGCTGGAGATATTGCAGGTTTGGTTCCAGACCACAACAATAAATAGAATATTGCAATAAAGCAAGTCAAATGAATTTTTTGGTTTCCCAGTACATGTTAAAAGTTGTTTACAACCTACTGTAGTCTATTAAGTGTGCAATAATAGCATTATATCTAAGGAAGCAATGTATATACCTAAATGGAAAAGAGTACTTCCTTGCTAAAAAATGTTAAGCATCATCTGAGCTTTCAGCAAGTCATAATCTTTTGCTGGTTTAGAGTCTTTGCTCAGTGTTGATGGCTACTAACTGTTCAGGGTGATGGTTGCTGAAGGTTGGAGTGGCTATGGCAGCTTCTTTAAGACTATTACGTTTGCCTCATCAATTAACTCTCCCTGTTATGAACAATTTCTCTGTAGCATGCGATGCTGTTTGATAGGATTTTATACACAGCAGAACTTCTTTCAGAATTAGAGTCAGTCCTCTCAAAGCCTGCCACTGTTTTATCAGCTACATTTATGTAGTATTCTAAATGCTTTGATCTCATTTCAATGATCCTTACAGCATCTTCTCCAGAAGTAGATTCCATCTCAAGAAATTACTCTCTCTCCTCCTCCATGAGCAGCAACTTCTCATCCATTCGGGTTTTATCATGAGATTGCAGCAGTTCAGTCACATCTTGAGGTTCCCCCTCTAATTCTACATTTCTTGCTATTTCCACCATATCTGCAGTTACTTCCTACACTGAAGTCTTGAACCCGTGAAAGTCATCCATGAGGGTTGGAATTTACTTCTTCCAAATTCCTCTTCATGTTGCTATTTTGACCCCTTGCCATGAATCTTGAATGTTCTTAATGGCATCTAGATGATGAATCCTTTCCAGAAGGTTTTCCATTTGCTTTGTCCAGATCCATCATAGGAATCACTATCTGTGGCAGCTGTAGCCTTATAAAATGTATTTCTTCAGTAATATGACTTGAAAGTCAAAACTACTTAATCCATGGTTTGCGGAACAGATGTGATGGTAGCAGGCATGAAAACAACATTAATTTCATGCATCTCTATCAGAGTTTTGGGTGACCAGGTGTATTGGCAATGAACAGTAATATATTTAAAGAAATTTTTTTTTTTCTTCTGAGCAGTAGGTCTCAACAGTGAGCTTAAAATACTTAGTAAAACATATTGTAAACAGATATGCTCTCATCTAGACTTTGTTCTGCTTATATAGGGTATAGGCAGAGGAAATTTAGCATAATTCTTAAGGCCCTAGGATTTTTGGAATGGTAAATGAGCATTGGCTTCCACTTAAAGTCACTAGCTGCATTTACCCCTAATGAGAGTCAGCCTGTCCTTTGAAGCCAGGCACTGACTTCTCTTCTCCAGCTATGAAAGTCCTACTAGATAGCTTGCTTGTTTGTTTGTTTGTTTGTTTGTTTGTTTGTTTGTTTAAAAGATTTTATTTATTCATGAGAAATACACAGAGAGAGAGAGAGAGGCAGAGACACAGGCAGAGGGAGAAGCAGGCTCCATGCAGGGAGCCCAATGTGGGACTCGATCCCAGTACTCCAGGATCACTCCCTGGGCCAAAGGCAGCGCTAAACTGCTGAGCCACCCAGGGACCCCCAGCTCCTACTTTTTTTTAAAGATTTTATTTATTTATTCATGAGAGACACAGAGAGAGAGAGAGGCAGAGACACAGGCAGGGGGAGAAGCAGGCTCCATGCAGGGAGCCCGACGTGGAGACTCGATCCCGGGTCTCCAGGAATACGCCCTGGGCTGAAGGTGGCACTAAATCGCTGAGCCACCCAAGGATCCCCAGCTTCTACTTTTAATACAAGGTTGTTTCATGTATATTGAAAATCTGTCGTTTAGTATAGCCACCTTCGCTAATTATCTTAGCTAGATCTTCTGGATAACTTGCTGCAGCTTCTACATTAGCACTTCAAGCTTCTACCTTGCAGTCTTCGTTATGGAGCCGGCTTCTTTCCTTAAAACTCACGAACTACTCTCTGCTAGCTTCAAATTAGTTATTCTACTCCTGTTATACCAGACCCCTGTTGAACTGGTGGTAAGGTTTGGGGGAAAATAAGCATTCTGTTAGCTTATGATTAAATCTTGTGTTGTTGTTGGACCTGTGACCCTGGGCCATGACCTTCAGAAGAATTCCTTAGCCTGGTTGGGGGCTGTAGGGGGTGCCTAGGCTGTAGTTGGTTAATTGCCCTGCCCCTGAGTCACATGGGGCTCTAGTAAAGTAGTTTCCCTTGAAGGCAGGGTTTTGTTAAGGTTTTTCTTCCCCCTCCCCAGCCCAAAACACACGGGATTTTTCCATCCCTGATCTTCACCTATGAGAGCCTGTTAGAGCTCCTGGAGGTAAACCTAAGTATGGGTACCCTCCTGCCACTGAACCCCCAAGAGTTCTAACTTACAAGCCAGTCCTCACTCAGCCCCCAGCAGTATGCCAGTTACTTTAATTCTTTCTACCAGTTAGGGCTCCAGGAGCTCCAACTCCAGGTAAGCTCTGGCTTTCTGTCCTCACCTGCTAACTCCAGTTTCTAGGGTGGCAGTTTGCCTTGTGACCTTACTTTTCTGATGAATGTAAGAAAAGTTGATTTTCAGCTTTCCTCTTACTTTGAGGTTAGGAGTGACAACTTCCAAGCTCTTTGCAAGTGGAACAGAATTTGGAACAGAAACCAGAAATCTTTTTTTTACTATTTTTATTTATTAACTTTTAGTGATGAGTGTGGATTTTATTAATTATTACAAACTTAATAGTCATATGGAGAAAGCCACGGGTATCTGTGTTTGCGCAGGTTGAAAGAGCAGAACCTTGTGAAAGAGCTGAGGCCCCGGGATCTCCTGGAGAGCAGCAGTGATAGTGATGAAAAGGTCCCTGTGACCAAGCCCTCCTCATTGTCCAAGCGAAAACTGGAGCTTGAGGTGGAAACAGTGGAAAAGAAGAAGAAAGGGCGGCCTCGGAAGGACTCTCGGCTCATGCCTGTGTCTTTGTCTGTCCAGGTGAGGCCAGCAGGCCCATGCTGTCTCCCCCAGCCTACCTTATGAGCTCAGTGCTGGGATCCGCACATGCCCGAGTGGGATGAGAGAGGCCGTGCATGCCAGTGTGCCTCATTAGTGTGGAACAGTTGGCATAGATATGCAGTCCCCCACACCTGCCCTCAGCCCACTCAGAGTCCTTGAACGGTTCCCTGGAGTCAGCTACTCATCTGGAAGTGGGGTCTTTATGGTGTTCATCTGCACTTTCACCCTCACAGAGTAGGCGGAAATGCCTAGGGAACTGGCCTGACCTCACCACTAGGTGACTCACCTTTACCTGACGTTGCCCTATAGTGTGGGGTGGGGCTTAGAAATATTTTTGCTCTTGTAGTCCCCAGCTGCCCTGACCGCAGAGAAGGACGCCGTGTGTTTGTCTGTACCAGCACCTGCACTGAAACTGCCCATGCCAGGCCCCCAAAGAGCATTCACTCTCCAGGTGAGCAGGCTTCCTACCTCCCCACAAGCATGCATACTTTCTCCCTCTCTGTGTAAACCTTGAATTGTCACTGACTTAGGGCTGCTTTTCAGTGGCTCTCCATTACTTTCTGGGACAAGTTGTAGTTAATCAGGGCCAACTCAATACCCTCTTCCCCAGGAGCTCCCTTGCTGCTGCCCCCACCTCACATTTCTCTCCTCTGTGCTTTGCTCTTACAGTCCTGCTGCCATCTTCTAGATGGCTAGCTCCTTCAAGGGTTGTCTCAGGTATCCTCTCTGGAAGCCTCCTTGAGCCCCACACTCAGCCCTGGCAGCCTCAGGCTTGGTGCAGTTGGGCTGCATGATGGTGGCCTATCTTCCAATCAGCTCACTGGTCCTGTCTACTTCCTAGGACCGAGCAGAGTCATCATCAGGCCTATTTGAGTTCTTGGAGTAGAAGCGTAGGTTCATGGGCTTGTTGAAAACACAGCTCTAGAACAAAGAATCCTTTATGCCCAGAGGCCTTGCATTCACTCCATCTAGCAATTGACTTTGGACATGCCATAGGTTCATGCCTATTGTTACTCAGCTCAGGTGCACATCCTCAGGAAACCTAGTACCCCACATGCAGGTCACTTTCCACTGGCCACATACTGCCCCATGCAGGTTGGTCCTCATAGGACACCAGAAAGCCGATGTCAGCCCTTCCCACCACAAGTCCTTCTGGGCCAAAGGATAGGAATCCACGTGGTTTGTTCTTGTTGCTACTGCTTGTAAAGCCAGGGTACACAAACCCCCTTCCAAACTCTAGCCATTGACTCCCAACCCCCCATCCAGGGGCTTTACCACTGAGTGCTGCTTGGTCTGTTCTTGGTTTCCGGGAGTCTGTGAAAGGGCGTGTCTTCCCAGCTACATCCAGCCCTCTGCTCTAGCTCACCCCTTTTGTGGCTACATGAGTGCAAACCATTCAGTCATTCTGCCTGAGTTTTCCATTCGGGGATATCCATCCATCAGCTTCCTAGGCATGAGAGATGAGACTGAGCCAGCTCTCAGCCCTCTCTTTGCCCTAGGGGCCACACATCCAGACCTCTGGCCTTCTTGTCTCACTCTGTTACTGCACACACCATCACGCTCCTCTTTACTAACCGGTTCTGTCTGTTTCTCTGTGTCTGCTCCTGCTTTGGGGCCTCTGATCACCTTACCTGGCACATGACCCAAGTCTCAGTGGGCCCACCATCACCTGAAAAGACATTGTGTTTGCTTTCCTCCACCCAGGTGAGCTCTGACCCCTCCATGTACATCGAGGTGGAGAATGAAGTGACTGCCGTGGGGGGCGTGAAGCTAAGTCGTTTGAAGTGTAACCGGGAAGGGAAGGAGTGGGAGACGGTACTCACCAGCCGGATTCTCACTGCTGCCGGCAGCTGGTAAGGGGAAGGATCTTTGCCCAGCCCAGCTTTTAATGTCAAGCAAGCACCATGTGCTATGCTATGTGGCAAGGCAGAAGGCATTGCGCTGCCTGTAGGCTAGCTCCCACAGAGGCCTATACATACAGCCCTCGCCCTGGGCTAAGCATTGCTTGTCTTCTTGGTCCCCCAAGACCTAATAAAGTCAGCATAATTATCACCATATTATAGGTGGGAAAACTACTTTAGAGGGTCACCCAAGGCAGGATTTCCATCCAGATGTTCTGATTATCTTATCTGGACAGACTCCTAGTTTCAGGTTCCAGGCTCACTGATATGGAATGGTTCTTTCTCTGGACCCCAGATTTTCATCTAGGGAGGTCGGGATGGATTTCTAATTGTCCTGTGAGTCCCCAGCCCAGCCCTCTCCATATTCTGCACTTTGAGGGTACACCTTAATTCAGTGGTTAGTTCCCCAGAGTCTTCCCATGGACTTCGAGGCCACAGTCCCCTGGAGGGGTTTTCACATGCGCTTAATCTAGAAAAGGGGCCAGCATTTTCCTCAGGTGCCTGCTGGGGCTTAGGGTCTCCAGTCAGGACCCTGTATTTGATACTCTTAGAAGGATTTTACAAAGATAATTGGCTTAGATACAGTTACATTACTTAGACCTTTAATCAGTTATCATGAGGCTGCATGTTAAATGCTTTCATAGTGTCTGTAAGTACTTGGCCTTCCATCTTAGGTCAGGGTTGCCATGGGACCCTGATATTACACTTAGAAGGAACCATCATTTTTGTATCTCCTTTTCGTTCTCTGCCAAGATGAGCAAACTGAGCTTCCCGATCCCAGGCACCCACAAAGGGCAAATAGACCTGTGTGCTGGCTGTTCTGTGGGCTCCCCCTCGATCAGCATTAATGTGAGCTCCGAAAAGCTGAAGCAGCCCCTGAAGGGAAAGAGAACACATTCTTTTTAATCAGAGGTCTTATTTAGGCTAGGCTCCATCCACCCTGCTTCTGTGGTCCTTGCAGTAAACCCTTGCACAGCCTCTGTCCCTTGGCTGCACCTGCTCAGAGGAAGACTACAGTAGGCACAGGGCAGGCACAGACAGAGGGAAGCTGCTGCATTTCAGGGCTGCTGCCTCTGCCACAGCCTCTCCCAATGATTGTGACACTTGTTCCCTCTCTGCCTTTCCAGTGACGTGGTATGTGTCGCCTGTGAAAAGAGGATGCTGTCCGTGTTCTCCGCCTGTGGTCGCCGCCTCCTCCCTCCCATCCTCCTGCCGTCCCCAATCTCTACTTTGCACTGCACGGGCTCCTACGTCATGGCGCTCACTGCTGCAGCCACATTGTCTGTCTGGTGAGAGGCAGGTCCCGGGTGGAGTGGGCTCCAAGCAGGATAGGATGGAGCTATGCAGATCCCCCATCACTGCAGGAATATGGAAGGCAGCAAAGGAAGCCACTTGGTCGACATGTCCTTGGGCCCTCCTGGCCTGGGGATCTTAATGCCTAAGGATCCCTGAGCCATCCTGCTGCCATCCTTATGACAAATCACAATGCCTGGTTGCATGTGCTAGGGGCCAGGAAGGTGATCTTAGCTACCAGAGCATGGCAACACTTCTCCCAGAGTTGACATGGTGTTGGTGGCAGTCCCCACAGCTCTGTTGCCTAGACCCTCTGCTATAGACTTATGCAGAGGTAGCATAGTGCCACTTAGTGACACATAGTAGAAGCCATTTGTAGCACGAAGCCCCTTTCAGGGAAGCAGGGCTGGGTGTGCACCAGGGACCATGGAGTGGGGTCTTATTACCGAGGCATGTTCTGATGCTTTTACCCCAGCTGCAGAGTAAGCTGTTCCCTATCTCCCTCCTAGGGATGTTCACAGACAGGTGGTTGTGGTGAAAGAAGAATCTCTACACTCCATCTTGGCAGGTAACCTCAGTAGTAGACCACCTCTTGTTCCCTGGGGTGGGGACAGGGCATACCAAGGCAGGGCATCTTGGGTTCCTGACCTGAAAGCACCCTATTCAGCCTAGATGGAGAACCAAGCTCTGGGCCCAGCCCAAGGTATTTCATGTTGTAGGGGGTATACTTAGATTGTAGGGAGATGCATTCTCTCCAGGGGCATAGTTGAATGGGTCCCTGAGAGGTGACAAGCAGCCTGAGTGGCAGTGAGACCAGCATGCACAGAGTAGAACAGTGACTGCCTTGTTGTGAGTCCGTGTTAAGGCACCTGTTGCTGGGACTGTGGAAGCTGTGATTTACATTTTTCCTTAGGTGCATATGCAGGCACCTGCTGATAAGAACGCACCCAGAATCCATTCTTGTGCTGTCTCCCCAGGAAGTGATATGACGGTGTCACAGATCTTGTTGACACAGCATGGAATCCCAGTGATGAACCTGTCCGATGGGAAGGCATACTGCTTTAATCCGTCACTTTCTACATGGTAAGTAAGCCAGCTCCTGGCCCTGCCCCTCTGAGAGAGTATCCATCTGAGCTGGAACAAAAGCGATCAGGCCTGCCTGGCTCAGTTTCTCCTGACAGGCCCTAGAGTGAACACCGTGGTGGCAGACCTGCTGGGCCCCTGTCCACTAGAGGAGAGTGCTCAAATCTGCCAGTACAAGCCCCACTGTCCCTATGGGCAGCTTCACCACCATTTCTCAATTTTTGTATCTTAGCAGAAGCTAAGTAGCACTTCTGGCTGACTTTGCAAATTAGTAAGGTAACATAATCACCGTGTGTCATGGTCTGTGTCTTTTCTCGGCCCGTTTTGGAACTTGGAGCCCTTTTCTGTATTTATAAAATCTCTATTCCTCCAAAATTTTTATTTTTAAAGATTTTATTTATTTATTTGAGAGAATAGGAAAGAAAAGCATGAGTAGCAGGGAGGAAGGAGAGAAGAAGGAGACTCCATGCTGAGCGTGGAGCCCAGTGTGGGGCTTGGTCCCAGGACCCTGAGATCGTGACCTGAGTTGATGGCAGATGCTTAACCAACTAAGCCACCCAGGTGCCCTCTCCTCTAAGACTTTAATCCAGACATATGAAGTATATACATTGTGTACCAGCCACTCGGAAATTCTTTTCTCCTGCCTCCACCTTTGGTCCTACATACCCAAACCAGCTGCCTTCCAGACGTCTTCTGTTAAGAGTTGCTAGGTACAAGTTTATCCTCCCATTGAGATTTCCTTCTTAAGTTTAAAAAAAAAAAAAGGTTGGTGTTTGGGGTGGTGCACCTGGCTGGCTCAGTCTTTACACACATCCAACTCTTGATCTCTTAGTTGTAAGTTCAAGCCCCACATTGGGGGTGGAGGTTACTTTAAAAAATCTTTAAAAAAAATTTTTTTTTTAATTAAAAAATAAAATAATCTTTTTAAAAGAAAAAACAACCCAAAACTCCCCATTCCCAGCTCTTCCAAGTTGCAAACTCTTGTGTATTATATGTGATTGCTATAATAATGGAAACAGGTTGGTTATTTAAGAAGAAAATGTTGGCTTGGTATTTTGGACACATTTTTACACACCCAACTATTTTTAAAGTGTGGGTTGAATGTTTTCAACAAAGATGTGAAAGGTCCAGAGAAGGTGAAGAGCTGACTGTCTGGAATGCTGGCATTCCTAGAAGCTTCCAGGGGCCAGGCCATGTGGACCCCCGGGCAGATTAGGCATCGTACACTCATTTCATACACAGGCCCCTCTCCTCAAGTTCTGAGATCACAGAGCTCAGGTGGTCCCTGTTGATGACCTTCACTGTCACTGATTTTGACTCATTATGAAACCTGTCCCTGAGGGCCCTGTGGAGAGAATGCAGTGATACTCAGCCTCTGCTGGCACTCTGGCAGAGGGTCATGTGATGCCTGCTTCTTGGCAGCCTCACCACCAGCCTTTCTGGTAGGCCTCCTGGTTTTTCTGACCTCTGCTCCTGCTGTTGCCTCCCCAGGAACCTGGTTTCTGACAAGCAGGACTCCTTGGCCCAGTGTGCGGACTTCAGGAGCAGCCTGCCTCCCCAGGACGCCATGCTGTGCTCCGGACCTTTAGCCATAGTCCAGGGCCGTGCCTCCACGTAGGTGACCCAAGTGCTGGGAGAGGTGGCCAGGTCATGAAGCACAGTCCCACCCAGGCCTGCTCTCTAACTACCCACCCGCTATGCCTAGCTGCTATTTAGCACAAGCAGGCTCGAGGGTGCCAAGGGTTGTGAGTCCACACTGGGTAATATCTCAGGGTACTGGGTTACCAGCCTTGTCACTTCAGGGCACAGATGGCGGTCTGAGGTGCTATGAGTCATGGACACTCTGATGGGCAGTATGTTGGGTGGGAAGGAATGAACTGCTGATTTGTCACCTCAGGGGCATAGATAGGAGGTACGGGGTGGGATATACCTGAGGTGCTGAGTGGCCAGGAGGCCTGTGGCTAGGACATGGGAACAGGTTAGCTATCATGGAATCTGACACCTGCCCCTTTACTGGCTCCTTACTGGTGCCTAGGGGCTCACAGTAGCAGCCTCCTAACCCCTGCAGTGCCCACTGCCTCATGATGCTTGCTTTGCCGGTCTCTGCAGTTCAGGAAGACAGGCAGCCCGGCTCTTCTCCGTGCCTCATGTAGTGCAGCAGGAGACCACCCTGGCCTATCTGGAGAATCAGGTTGCAGCAGCACTCACCCTGCAGTCCAGCCATGAGTACCGCCATTGGCTCCTTCTCTACGCTCGGTACCTTGTGAACGAAGGTAAGGTTTCTGGTGGCCCTTCCATCTTCCTGAGCCTGACTGAGTTTTTATCCCAACATTACCCTCCTGGAAACCCATGAATCAAGGCAGATGCAGTGGCCTAGGGCTTTCTGCACTCTCCTGTCTTTGAGTCTCCTATGTTCACCCCCAGAGCCTCTGGCCCTCAGCTCTACCATTAGCAAGACGGCCCTCAGCCCCCATCTCTCAGCAGGCACCCAACCCATTATAGGCTCTGAGATCCTGAATCAGGTAGGCCCTGAGGGTCAGGAGGATTGGCAGCGGGAGGGGGTGGGTACACAAGATGTTCAGATAGACATGCTCCAGAGGAGCAGATGAGATGTTCATACTCCTGCCCTCCCTCACACTCTGGAGCTTCAGGGGTCAGCCAGTCACTCCAGGGAAGGGCATCTTCTGGTAGCATCCAATGAGCCTGCATTTCTCTCCCTCAAAGCCCTTCCTGCCCTGGAAGGGCCAGCCTGTCCAGCACCTCCTCATGGCCTTCCAGCCCAGCTTTTCCTGCCAGCACTTCTGTCCCCTTCCCAGTATCTCCCCCACTACCTCCTTTTCCCCTTTTGGCCAGAAGAAAGCTAGGTATGTGGAAGAGGTGGCCATCCTGTGCTCAGGGCAACCTTTCGTCTCTCCTCTAGGCAAGTGTGAGGTTGTTTCTTACTAGCCTTCCTCCTCGCTGAGCTTGGCTTCCAGGATTGTGGCTTGGGAACCAGCTCTCCAAAAACTCCCTGTGTTACCACCCAGCTCTAGGCCTGGTCACAGAACAGCCTTCACCACAGCCTTTCCTGGCCTTCCTGATTTGCTTTTTGACAAGAGTACAGAAAAGAAAAAAAAAAAAACCATGCTGAGCCCCTGCAAATGTCACTCCCAGAACTCAAACATGTCAGATTGCCCCTGATGACATAACTGTGTGTCTATGTACACCTCTGATGACAACAAACCTGGCTGACCCAACTTGAAGCCCCTCACCCCTCCGTAGCAGACTCCAGTGATAAGTTTAATTTTTCTCTTCCTGCCCAATCTGTGTGGTTGCCCAGCCTGTGTGGTCGCCCAGCCTGCGTGGTCACTGACTCTTCTAAATACTCAATCTTCCCAAGCCCATACCTTTGCTGGGGTGCTCCTGTCCTATCTGGGCCTCATACCCCATTCCACTGGGGAGACTTCTCTAGGCTCCTCTAATTTGCTTCATCCTGGGTGTTGATTGGGACTCATCCTAAGTTCTGCACAAAGTCGCTGCCTCTTCTGGCGCCTGCACCCACTTGTGGGGTCACTTCTACCATTTGCTTCTCTTTCTCCATCTTCCACACGTGTATGTTCATACACAAGTCCCCTCCACTCTATCTCTTGCTTCCTCGACCATATAAGGCCTCAAATTATAAAGGGAGAGCCCTCTTACTTCTAAAATTCCTCAGATTCCAGCATTACCCTCTTAATTCTCTACCCTCATCTTTGGGTGATTTCATCATTTCCTGTGGCTTCAGCTGCCGCCAGGACTGACAGGCCCCCAGGTTCTGCCACCAGCATTTCTGGCACTCCATGTGGCTATGCCATAACCCAGGAGTTGACAGGCTGTGACTGCTTCTCCTGTCTTTGCTCCGTCACTACCTCCTCAGCCTAAATTCATACCCTTGCCATCTCTTACTTCCTGAAGGCTGCCTCCTGACCTGCTGATCTCCTCTCACTCCCAGTATATCTTCTGTGAAACAAATCTGACCAGCCCACTCCCCTCCTTCCACAATTCCTGCGTTTTCCCATCACCTTGGGGAGTTTGTCCCAGAGCTGGCCACATCTCATTTTTCCCATGGGCCCAGCACAACAAAGGGCTGCTGTATATGCTGTCAAGGGAGTGGGTTCATAAGTGAGTCTGTCATTATGGGTCTCAGTGCCCCAAACTTTGAGACATGCAAGAGGCATTTTGCCCAAAGCAGGCAATAAAATAAACATTTGTTCAATCTGGTTTGATATACACAACTTAGCATATTCTTGATTTTTTATTTCTTTTTGTAATGTGTTCCTATTTCTGTTTTGTTTTGTTGTTTTGTTTTGTTTTGTTTTGTTTCTGTAATTAGGGTTTGAATACCGACTCCGAGAAATATGCAAAGACTTACTGGGTCCGGTTCACTACTCCACTGGAAGCCAGTGGGAGTCAACGGTAGTGGTAGGTGCTGCTTTCATTCTTGCCACAAGAATTCTGTCTTGAAAAGTGAAAGTGGAGATGAAAAATAAGCCAAAGTGCTTTCAAATTCTTCCCCGTTAGACTTCTTGAGCACACTGCCTTGGGCCCCAACATCAGTGAGAGGGTGAGATGCCAGCACCGTACTGCAGGCAGCATCTGTATCCTTGGCATCAGGGGGCTAGGAAGTGCTCAGCCATGCACACACCTGTGCTGAGGAGAGCTGCCTGCCAGGGGCTGTGGGTTTGTTCAGTGGAGAAGATGAAAGATCCTTCCCTGTCTTCATGGACCTCCCAGGCTGGTAGCAAGGCAGACAGAAGCAAGGAAGCAATTCAGTCACCAAGATAGTTTTAGACTATGGATTATACTATGCCCAGAAATAAGCAAAACAATCAGATGAGGGTGCCTGGGAATGAGTGGCCAGGGAAGACAGAAGGGGATTTTTAGGATGAAAGCCAGGGATAAGAATGAGCCAGCTCTACAGAGACCTGGAGTCTCCTGGTACATAGAAGCAATAGCGAATGCAAACCAGGCTTGGTACAATGAAAGCCACTGTGGCTGGAGCATAGTAGGCAAAGGAGAGGGTGATATGAGATGAAGCAAGACAGGTGAACAAGAAGGAGATCCCTGAGATCTTGTGAGGAGCTGGAGCTTTTGGAAGAGTTTGCAACATGACGTGACCTAGATCAGTCAGCAGAGGTGATGTGAATTGATGGAGGAACCAGTTGGGGCTTATTTTCTGCAGCAGTCCTGGCAGTAGATGAAGGTGACTTGGATCAGTGTGATGGCCATGGAGAGGGGAAAGGAGACAGATCTGAGTTGTATTTTGGAGGCAGACCCAGCAAAGCTTGTTGGGTGAATGGATGACTATGGAATAGATTAAGAGATGGAGAATAATCAACATGCATACAGTTACCTCCAATTTTTTTGGCTTGCACATGTGTCTGCTAGTGCCTTGGAAGGAGCAGGTTGGTGAGGGATGGGGGTTATGGATAAAAGTTAGCTCCCCTGCTTCATGTAGTCACTGAGTAAATACTGATGGAGCACCCGCTCTGTCCAGGCATGCGACAGTGAGCAGTAAACAAAGCTGACTGGCCCCACCTTCATAGGTCAACATTCTTGTGCAGAAAGGCAGATTCTAAACTGAGCAAGTATATGTATTGTGTTTGGTGGGAGTGGGTGCTGTGAACAAACATAAAGTAAAGTGGCCAGGGGGATACTGGCAGGATGCTATTTTATATTGAGTAATCAAGGAAGTCCTAACTAACTGAGCAGAGACCAGAAAAGGTGAGGGGCAAAGCCCCACAGATATTTGGGGGATGAACATCCAGGCAGAGGGAACAGCAAGGCCAAAGACCCTGAGGTGAAAGGGCTTGCAGTGTGGAAGGAATAGCCAAGCAGAATAGCAGACGGAGGGTGAGAGGTTGGAGGGTCACACCTCACAGGCTCTACAAGCCTTGGTGTGCGATTGGCCTGTGTGTTTTATTTTTTTTATTTTGTTGCAGTAGATACTAATTTGGTTGGTTACTAGAATCCTAACTTCAGAGTTCAATTCCCCTTACATCTTTGAAGGTATGGTGCCACAGACTTATCTCCTGTTGCTAAAATCTCTGCTGAAAATCTGATTTCCATTGCTTTGTATGTTCTTTTGGCACCCTCTCTTGTTTTGAAGTTTCACAAAGCTCAAAGTGTTTCTTTCACTCATTCTGTGGATTTTCCTTGGTTCTCTTCTTCAATATCTTCCCTTCCATTTTCTCCATCATCAGAGAGATGTAACATCCTCTTTTTAAAATTTGCTCTATCATTTTTTTATAGTTTCAGTTCTCCCCCACCCCCAGATTTTCAATTTAGTCTTTTATCTGCTTGAGCCTAGTAAGCTTAATTATTTTAGTTTATTTTTTTGGATTATAAAATTTTAATTTATTATTTTATTTAAATTCAATTAAGATATAATGTATTATTGGATTTAGAGGCAGGGGTCAGTGATTTACATCTTATATAACACCCAGTACTCATTACATCACATGTCCTCCTTCATACCCATCATCCAGTTACCCCATCCTCTACCCTGTTCCCCTCCTACAACCCTCAGTTTCTTTCCTATGATATGAATCTCTTATGGTTCGTCTCCCTCTCTGATTTCATCTTGTTTTATTTTTTCCTCTTTTCCCCTATGATTCTGTTTTGTTTCTTAAATTCTACATATTATAATTGACTTTCTCCGTTGACTTATTTCGCTTTGCATAATATCCTCTAGTTCCATCCACGTCATTGCAAATGGCAAGATTACTTTTTTTTTTTTTTTTTGATGGCTGAGTAGTATTTTAAAGTTGTATGTCTAATAGTTCAACTATCAGGAGCCCTTGTGGATCTGTTTCTATTGCCTATAAATGTCTCTACTGGTTTTCATTTATATTATCTTATTTCCTTATATGCCTGATTATTTTTAACTGTCTGCTGGACGTATTATTTGAAAAGTTATTTGTAGAAATGGTTTGAGGCCTTGTGATGTTACCTTCTTTCACAGAGTACTTTTATTTGCTGCTGCCATTTCTTGAGGCACCAGCACTACAAAGTCCCCTCAACCTAGTTCAGGTTTTCTGGGCTATCTCAGGATTCAAAGCCAGACATTCATTTGTGCAGGGGCTGGTTTATTTCCAGTTTACCTTTATTCTTTGGGGTAGCCAAAAGAAGGGACCCCCACTTTTCATTTTGGTCCCTGCTTTGATCCCCCTAGGCCCTCAAGTCTGGTAGAAACTTCCTCAGCCTCTTTCTCAACAATAGATGTTCCAAGGCAAAGGCATCCCTCTCTGGATTTCTGTCTTCCTCACATTCCAGCTCAACCCTTTTTTGCCAGCACATTAGTTCTCTGAGGTCTCATTTCTGTTTTTGTAGCTTGATCCCCTGTTCTCAACAGTAAGCATTGTTTTGAATTAACAGTAAGAGTAGAGCTGTTTCCCTAGCACATGTCACCTCCAGGACACCCTGACAGGACATCTTGGATGGGAGATAGGTCAGCATGTCCCTGATCAACCTCTCCCCTGGCCAAGTTCTAGAGCTTCATTCTGATTCAGCTGCCATTCTGGGAGCCTTAGCCCAAGACATCAGCTGGAGCTCTGCATAACATTTTCCTGGCTCAGCCTAAAGGCAAGCGTGCTAGGCCAATGTGGCGCAGAGGGAAGGAGGCACAAACAGGTCACGAGTTATTAGCCATGTGCTTTTTTCTCCCACCCCTTCCTGAGACTTGTTCTTGCCAGCTCCAAGCAGGATACCTCATTGGAGCTTTGCCCAGAAGAGCCTGGGGCTCCCTTCCCAGGAGTACCATCAGTGTGGTCCTACCTTCTTTCCACCTTCTGTAAACTGCCTAACATAGCTGGCCTGCTCATGGCCTATGACAGATACTTCCAGCTGCAGGTAAATAATGCTCCTTCTTGGAGATCGTCCAAGTTCAAGGAAAGAGGGGACAAGGGGAAGCCAGTACCAGAAATATTTACCATTCTTTACCAGAATAAGGAAAGCTCTCCCAAAAGCTAGTCTGTGCCTTATAGTCAACTGGCAAGTCACTTGAGCACCCTTGTTGCAAGGGAGTCTGGGGAAATGAACAGTAAAGTGTATGTAGAAGAAAAGAGGTCTTAGAGCAGGTGTGGACATAGCCAACTCCTAATGTCTACCACATTCCCTCCTGACATCAGCACTATGCTGAATTTATAACTTAAAAAAAAGAAAAAACTTTTTTACTATCTCTTTATCTAGATATTGAGAGCAAGTTTGACTATGAGTATTCTGCTCTCTTGTTGAGTTTCTTTGTGAACACTTTTATGATAAGAATTGGCCATTCAAATGGAACTAGTTCTCAAGGTGGCTGGGAAAGTGGAGCAGTAGATGGAAGATGGACTTAACAACCAACATTGCTGACTTCAGCAACCCTCCCAAGAGGCTTATTAGAAACATAATTTATTTAAGAGCCACTTACACTTCCTTTTTTTTAACTATTTCTTGAAATACTTTGTCATCATATGTTTTTCTTACTGGTTTGTAGGAACTCTTTATATACTGGGAAATTACTCTTTGGGATATGAGCTACCTGTTTGCTTCAGGAGACCCCAAAGGTCCAGACTTCTTTGTCTCAAAGATCATGGTTCAATGTGCACAGGAGGGAGACAGGAAGCCAAGGATTGGGCCACTAAGCAACTATCCTTCAGGTGCCTGAGCCCTATGCACAGTCTCCCCAGCCAGATCCTGCTTTTGGAAACCTCCCTCTGCCAGTCTTCATGGTGGGACCTGTAACAATGGCCAGAAATGTGGTGATGAGCTATGTTCCAGGCCGCTGCCTTAAACAATAAGGAGACATACTAGAGCCCAAAGTGGGAGCTGGTACTTGGTGGCAGTTGATACTGACACCAGCCTTCAGGCCAGAGGGCAGATCCTCTGGCCTGAAGCTTTCCCCTGGTGCCACACAGACAAGCAGAATATACTGCTTCGTTTATAGCAATTTACTTCATCCTTTCAGTTTTTTAATTAAATTTTTCAGCTTTTTAATTTAAAATTTTATTTTGGATGGTAATATAGTCACATAGGTCAAAAATTAAAAGGTACAATAGTTTTGAAATAAGTTTTGTGGGTTTTACTTACATTTATTTTATGCAGAATTTACTCCCAGGCCCTAAGTTTTTCTCTCTTCATTTCCTTCTGGGATATCTTTTTCTTCTGTGCAACCTCTTCTTCTGGTTTAGGAACAGTCTGCTCTTTTTCAGTAAGGCTCATATCTGTGGCAGGGAGAGCTCATATATAGGTTAGCCTGAACATGTGCTCTGTGAGTTCTCACCACACGTCAGGGGGTTTTGTTCACCTGGATATGCTCAATGACTAGAGAATCTACATCTAAACCCTTAAGTTCAGTGTTACTCTGCATTTTAACTTGTGTAGTAAAAATTCACTCTTTTCAGATCACTAACCCTGTCCAGCCCCACTGTTTGGCCTTAGCACACCTACCAACTCAACCATTAGAGCAACAGAATGGCACACATTGCTTCTATAAAGTAATATCCTTCAGATACATGGTGGCTTTTCAGATACGCATACCATTGATATGTTCATAAAATGAACACAAAGCTTGAACCTCGTGATTTGCATGATTTTGTAGGGCTTTCTGGATCAAGTGAATAGTGAACCGTTTTTAGAGGTCACCTCAGGCCACTTATGGAAAGAACAGAAATAAGTTTTGAAGTCAGAAACTGTGAGGCCTCCAGCATTCATTTTCAAGAGTCTTGTTGTTATTCAGGGTCCCTTGAGATTCCATATGAATTTTAGGATGAATTATTCTGTTTAGATTGTTTTGATGTTATTGGCGTCTTAGCCATATTAAGTCTTCCAGTCCATGAACAGGGGATGTCTTTCCATTTACTTGAGTCTTCTTTAATTTCTTTCAGCCATATTTTGTAGTTTTATTATGAAGTAGTTGACTTATATTATTAGTCTCTTTTTGTAATGAAAGTGTTGAACTTGATAAAAAAAAAATTTGCATCAACTGAAGATTGTTAATTCTTTGAATATTTGGTGCTATTTACCAGTGAAGCCATTTGGTCAGTCATAAGCTCTTTTTTGTTCGGAAATTTGTGATTACCGATTCAGTCTTCTGCTAGTTATACATTCATTCTTATTTTGTATTTCTTCATGATTTGGTCTTGGTAGGCAATGTGTTTCTAAGCATTTGTCCATTTTATGTAGATTGTCCAATTTGTTGGCGTACAATTGTTTATAGTATTCCCTTATTTATAATTTTGACTTGTGGCATCAGTTGTAATGTTCCTGTTTGATTTGATTATCATTCCATTCTTTTCTCTTTTTCCATCTGGCTAACAGTTTATCAATTTTTATGATCTTTTCAAATAGTATATTTTGGTTTCATTCTTTTCTCTATTTTTTTATTCTCTTTATTATTTTCACTCAAATATCTATGATTTTCTTGCTTCTTTTTTATTTGGGTTTAGCTTGCCTTTATTTTTCTAGTTTCAAAGGATGGAAGGTTACTGATTTGAGGTCCTGCTATATAGATTCTTACAGCTCTGATTTTTCTAAAAAGTGCTTTTGCTACATCCTATAATTCTTGGTATGTTGTTTTCATTTTCCTTGGTCTCAAGATATTCTCTAATTTCCCTTGTGATTTCTTCACATTGCTTAACAATGTGTTGTTTCATTTCCACATATTTGCAGATTGTCCACTTTTCCTTTAGCTTTTGATTTCTGGTTTCATTCCATTGTGATTAGAAAAGATACCTTTAAGATGTCATTCTTTTTAAACCTATTGAAATTTGTTTTGTGATCCAACATGTGGTCTCTCCTGGAGAATGTTCAATATGCACTTGAAAACAATATATTCTGCTGTTGTTAAGTGGAATGTTCTATATATGTACATAAGGTACAATTGGTCTATATTGCTTTTTTAAGTCTTCTGGTTCCTTATTAATCCCCTATCTAGTTGTATCCATTATTGAAAGTGGGATATTGAAGTCTCCTTCAATTATTGTAAAACTATTTTTCCTTTCAACTCAATGCTTTCTTCGTATATTTAGAAGCTCTGATGTTTGTTGCATATGTTTATAATTGTTACATCATCTTTGGTGAATTGACCCTTTTATTATTTTACAATGTCCTTCTTTGTCTGTTGTAATGTTTTTTTAAATAAAATCTATTTCTATGATATGAGTATAGCCATTTTGGTTAGTATTTCCATGGACTATCTTTTTCTATTCTTTCATATTCAACCTATGTGTGTCCTTAGATATAAAGTGAGTTTCTTATAGATAGCATATAGTTTGATTCTGGCTTTTTACCCTTTTTTTTTTTTTTTTTTAATTGAGGAGTTTAATCCATTTACATTTGAAGTAATTACTGGCAGGTGCCTCAGTGGTTCAGTCGGTTAAGCATCCAATTCTTGATTTTGGCTCAGGTCATGATCTCAGAGTTGGGAGACTGAGTCCCACATCTGACCCTGCACCATGCATGGAGTCTGTTTAAGATTTTCTCTCTCCTCTTCTTCCGATGGCCCTTCTCTCTCTCTCTCTCTTCTCAAAAAAAAATAATGAAGTAATTACTGACAGATAAATACTTAATATTGCCATTTTGTTATTTTCTGTATGTTTCATAGCTTTTTGTACCTCATTTCCTCCTTTATTATTTTACTTTGTGTTTATTTTTTTAGTGACATGTTTTGACATGTTTTGATTCTCTCTTTTCCTTTTATATATATTCTATAGATATTTTCTTTTTGATAACCAGGTGTAACAAAAACATTCTAAAGCTATAGCAATCTATTTTAAAGTGATTACAATTTAATTTCAATTGTATATAGAAACATTGCCTACTCCTTTACAGTTCCATTCCACCTACTTTATGTTATTGAAGTCACAATTATATCTTTATATATTCTATAGCCTTTAACATAGAATCATAGTTTTTTATGCTTTTGTCTTTTAAATCTTAGAATGAAAAATGGAATTACCAAACAAAATTACATAATATGGGTTTTTATATTTGTCCTTATTTTTACCTTTACCAGAGAACATTATATTTTATTGTCTAGCATCCTTTCATATCAACTTGGACTCCCTTTAGTATTTCTTGTAGGGTAGATCTAATGGTAATGAATTCCATTGGTTTTTGTTTATCTAGAATGTGTTCATTTTGTTTTTGAAGGGTAGTTTTGCTGGATATAGTATTCTCAAATGTCTTTTTGCTGCCTTCTGGCCTTCAGTGTTCCTGCTGAGAAATATCCTTATTGAGTATGCTTTTTACTTAATGAGCCTCGTTTCTGCTTTCAAGATTATTTGTCTTTGATGTTCCATGGTTTGATTTTGGGGGGGGGGGAATACAAAGTATTTAATGCATTTAACAGATTCTTACAAGCATGTATTTTGTGTCAGGCTCTATTTTAAGAGCATTCCTCAAACGCATTCCTTCAGTCCTCATAATAATGCTCTGAGGTGGGTACTGTTACTATCCCTCCATGAGAGATAGGGAAACTGAGCCATAGAGAAGTTATGGACTTTGACCAAGAATCCTGAGTCTGGTTTGAAGCCAGACTGGCTGGCTCCAGAGCCAACGCTGTCCATCCTGACCCTGTGCTGCCTTGTGTGTACACATGACAACTGATAAAACATCAAGGGATGGTTCTTGTGAGTATTTCTTTTTCCCCCCGAATACAACACTTAAAAAATCATCTCTAGTTTGGCCTTTATCTTTTGCTGATTTTTCTCAATCCGTGTAATACCTCAAGGGCAAAATCCATTTGTCCTTAAATATTTAATGAGAGACATACAACCCATCTCATAGACACAAATGCTTCACTCTGTCTTGACATGGATGGGTCACTGTTGTGTGTTATGGGGTCAGTCCTTTCTACTGGTTTGTAAGTTCCCTTAGGACAAGTATCCCATCTTGTATTTCTTTCTTTCTTTCTTTCTTTTTTTATTGTATTTTTTTCTTTTTCTTTTTTTTTAAATAAATTTAGTTTTTATTGGTGTTCAATTTGCCAACATACAGAATAACACCCAGTGTTCATCCTGTCAAGTGCCCCCCTCAGTGCCCATCACCCATTCAATCCCTACCCCTCGCCCCCTCCCCTTCCACCACCCCTAGTTTGATTAAAATCTGTCACAATATGGGTTCCTTTGTAGGTTTTCCTACATGGAGTGTCTGTTGAGCTTGGATTTGTAAATCCATGTCTTTCCTCAAATATGGGAACTTTTTAGCCATTATTTCTCCAAATAAGCTCTCTTCCTCTCTCTTGCTCTCTCTGTTATTCTTCTGGGACTTGCAAAAATGCATATATTGGTCTGCTTGTTGGTGTCCTATAAGTCCCTTAGGCTATTTTCATTTTTCTTCATTCTATTTTCTTTTTGCTGTTTGTATTCAGTAATTTCAAATAACTTGAATTCCAGTTCATTGATTCTTTCTTTTGTCTCTTCAAGTCTACTGTTGCACCCCTCGAGTGAATTTTTCTATTTAGTTTTTACTATGTTTTTAAGCTCTAGAATTTTAGTTTGGTTCTTCTTTATAATTTTTACCTCTTTGTTGATATTCTTATTCTGTTTACGTATCATTTTCCTGATACGTCTATCTGTTCGTGTTCTCTTTGAGCATATTTAAGACAATTGTTTTAAAGTCTTTGTCACATAAGTTCCAGGGCTGTGTTTCTTTAGCATCAGTTTCTGGAAGTATTTATTTTGAATGGGTCAGTACCATATCTAACCATATCTGTGTTTCTCTGTTTCTTTGTATGCCCTCTGATCTTTTGTTTGATATTAGGCATTTGAAAAAAAATGACCACCTTTCCCAGTCTTTGCAGACTGGCTCCCCTCTTTAGCCAGTCATAAAGGCTCATTTTAAGAATTTTTTTTCTAATGTCTTTTTCTTTCTTTCTTTTCTTCCTTCTTTCCTAATACCATAGGTTGGGCTTAGGTAATTGGTTATCATTCTGATATATGATGATATATATCTCTCTGATATATGATGTTTTATGTTTCTAAGTATCCCTTTTTTTTCTTTTTTCTTTTTTAAGATTTTGTTTATTTATTCATCAGAGACACACAGAGAGAGACAGAGACACAGGCAGAGGGAGAAGCAGGCTGCCCTCAGTGAGCCCGATGTGGGACTTGGTCCTGGGACCATGGGATCATGCCCTGAGCTGAAGGCGGACACAACTGCTGAGCCTCCAAGGCATCCCATTTTATTTTTTTCTTTTTTCAAAGATTTTATTGTGTCTGAGTATCCTCATGAAAGCCTCACTTCTGTGGCATTTCACCAACTTGACAGCAGTTAGTGTTTTTATTACCATTTACTTGTATGAACCATTTTTAATTTCAGTTAACTAACATTAATTTAATGAATTAATTGATTAATTAGTCATAAGTTCTACTCAGTTGTATTTTGGTTAGAGAACAGGATTTATATCAGGAGTTGGCAAACTTCCTCTGTCAGGAATTAGAGAGTAAACATTTCAGGCTTTGTAAATCTAGTCTCTGTTGCAACTACTCCACTCTGCTGTATTTGTGTAAACAAATAGGCAGGTATGGCTGCATTTTGATAAAATTACTTACAAAAATAGATAGTAGGCTGTATTTGGCATGCCAATCTGCAGTCTACATGATACCTGCTATTTTGTTGAGGTTTGCTTTTAGAGCAATTTTTTATGTGTCCATGTGTACCAAAGAATGTTTGTTTTCATTTTGTATATGCCATTAAGTCATGTTTACTAACTGTTCAGTTCAGACCACCTGAATCTGCAGATTTCTGCCTTGCTATGACTCATCATTATTTGAATGTGTATTAAAATATCCCCGAGGGTGGTTTTGTCCCTCTCTTTTGACTTGCTCTTTCCCCAGTGATGTTTCTGTCACAAAATCTACTTTGGTATTTATATAATACTAGTAGCTCTTTTTTTATTCTTTTCTAATGTATCTTTCTCTATCTTTTATCACCAAGCTTAAGCCTTTTGTATTTTTTGTTTTCTTGGTTTTCTTAAGGCCAATATAAACTTTAGCCAGAGTTGTTTTTTTTTGTTTTGTTTTGTTTTTTTGTTTTGTTTTGTTTTACTTTTTATTTTTAAAGATTTTATTTTACATATTCATGAGAGACACAGAGAGAGAGAGAGAGGCAGAGACACAGGCAGAGGGAGAAGCAGGCTCCCTGCAGGAGCCGGATGTGGGACTTGATCCCGTAGCTCTGGGATCATGACCTGAGTCACCCAGGCGTCCCAGTATTGTCGGTATTTTTATTTTAGCCATTCTGATAGGTGTGTCATGGTATCTCCTTCTTAGCTTTAATTTTTTAGCCAGAGTTGACTGTATTTTTTTCGTATCTCTTTTAGCATTGTCTGGATTTATGTCTTCTTTGAATATTTCCTCCAAAACATTTTCATGGTGGATATTTCTTGTGGCAAACCTTTAGAGGTCTTAAAAGCCTAAGAATATTTTTTATTATACTCTTATATGAATATCTGTTTGAGTAAAAAAGTTTAAGTTGGGATCCCTGGGTGGCGCAGTGGTTTGGCGCCTGCCTTTGGCCCAGGGCGCGATCCTGGAGACCCGGGATCGAATCCCACGTCGGGCTCCCGGTGCATGGAGCCTGCTTCTCCCTCTGCCTGTGTCTCTGCCTCTCTCTCTCTCTCTCTGTGACTATTATAAATAAATAAAAAAAATTAAAAAAAAAAAAAGTTTAAGTTAACGAGGTTTTTTTCTAATATATTAAAAATACTACTTTATTGTATATCTTGGTCCCTCTTTTGTAGGTGATAAATATGCTTTTGTTTTTTTAAGAAACTTCCAGGTTTTTTCTATCTTTGATATTTTCAAACTCTATGTTTCATCCTAAAGTATCTAAATATCAGTCTTTCCATATCTTTTTTTTTTTCCTTAGTTCTATGAAAAATGTTGGTATTTTGATAGGGATTGCATTAAGTCTATAGACTGCTTGGATAATACAGACATTTTCACAATATTGGTTGTTCTAATATGTGACCATGGAATATCTTCCCATTTATTTGTGTCATCTTTAATTTCTTTGATCAGTGTTTTATAGTTTTTGGAGTAAAGGTCTTTCATGTCCTTGGTTAGGTTTACTCCTAGGTATTTTATTATTCTTTGTACAATTGTAAATAGGGTTGTTTTCTTAATTTCTCTTCTGCCACTTTGTTATTATTAGTGTGAAGACATGCAACAGATTTCTGTATATTAATTTTCTGTCCTTTGATTTTGCTGAATTCATTTATCAGTTCTAGTAATTTTTTGGAGTCTTTAGGATTTTCTATGTAGTAATGTATAGTAGTATCATGTCACCTGCAAATAGCAAAAGTACTACTTACTCCTTAACAATTTAGATTCCTGTTTCTTTTTCTTTTTTCTTTTTTCTTTTTTTTTTTTTTTTTTTTCCTGTTTCTTTTTCTTATCTGACTACTGTGGCTAGGACTCCCAGTATTATGTTGAAAAACTAAGTAGTAGAGAATGGACACCCTTGTCTTATAACTGATCTTAGAGGAAAAGCTCTCAGTTTTTCACCTTGAGCATGTTAGCTGTGGCTTTTTCATATATGGCCTTAATTATGTTTTTGTGTCTTACATGATCAGCACTCATGGAGGCTTTCAACCTAAGGCCATTTGATTTTCTTTAATTCCATGAAATAACTGTATTATTTCCTTAAATATTTCCTTCTCTCTCCTTTCTCTCTCTCCTGAGGGACTCATTTTGTAGATATTAGGCCCATCTGTCATCCTCCATCTGCCTTTACTTTTCCTATATGGTTTCTCCTCTTACATTTTCTTTCTCGGGCATGGCCTGGTCCTCCATCCAACTCCACTCAGACTTGGTTTTCAGCAGTACCCATTCTCCTGCAGATCCCATCCCTTAACCACTGTGTTGCTCAAAATTAATATCTATACTTGGTTCTTTTCTATAATTCCTTGTCTTGATACCATACTTATTTTAATATCTTAGGCCTTCCTTCTCTTCCAGCAGTCAGTATTGTCGTTTGGTGGTTTTTATTTTTATTTTTTGCAGCAGCAGCTGTGTTCCTCAGTCAGGGTTCTGTGCAGTGGAGATCCCTCCTTGCAGTACATGTTGCAGAGGAGCCCAGGCAGACCATGGTGCCAGTGTATCCACCCAGGCATGAAAGAGTCTTGGGCAAGGCCCAAAGACAGATGCCCCAGGATTGTAAAACTAAGGCCAGCCACTGCCTCTTCCCCCATTAGACTTGACCTCACGCCCCCAGAGAGCATCCACATGAGGGAACAACTCCTCCTGGATGGCCAGCCACCTGCCCCTCTACCCCTAATATTCTACTTCCATCCTGCTCTGAAAGACCAAGCTACTGTGGCCACTAATCAGTGTAGTTGAAGGCCAGCAATGACTGTGCTAGCAGACTTAGGGGACACAGAGGAGCAGAACGTACCCTAGTTTTCTTTGCTGTATCCTTGCACTGTGTCCCTCCCTTGCTCCCTGCCACTCTACCTCACACGCGCCAGCTCAGGCTTTTAGCTTGCCTGGTACTTCCCAGCATGTAGAGAAATTGTTCTCACCATCTGTAGTTTCTCCAGGGGATGTCTGGGGGTCAGATGGGCACAAGGGCCTCTGCCTGACCAGGGAAGCCCAGCACAGTCCAGGTCTCCTCATTGACACTTGCACTCAATTGTCACTTTTGTGTCCACAGGGTCTGCGGAAGAGGGAGCTACTGAAGGAGCTGCTGCCAGTCATTGGGCAGAATCTCCGCTTTCAGCGCCTCTTTACCGAGTGTCAAGAACAGCTCGACATCCTGAGGGACAAGTAGCCTGCCCAGGCCTTCCCTGGCTGCAGCAAGGGCAGGGCCACACTCTCGCCACTAACAACGTGCAGGGCCCCCTCTCACCTCGTCAGGCTACAGAAGGACGAGGAGACACTGGCAGGAGGTGGGTTGTCCTGTGCCAGCGCTGGCCCAGCAACCTGGGCAGACTTCCCCTATGTCCTGGGCCTCTTGCTCCCTCAGAACGGGGCAGCTCTGCCAGCCACTCATCCCTCCCTCCAGGATCCCCGTATGGAGCAGGGGCTGGAGCCCTGCCCTGCTGCCCTGGAGTCACTGAGGCACTCCCAGGCCTGCCGTCTCCAGCACGGTCCCGAGGTGGACACTAGTCCCTGCCACTGCAGGCACCGTGCTGCTTCAGCTATGACGAATGAGCCATTTGTGAAAGAGAGAACCCTGAAATGTTAGTGTATTATGCAGTCAGTAGACTGACCTGAGACCTATGTAAAAGGAAAGGCTATTCCAACACGGACTATTTTTGTACTAGAATTTGCTAACTTGTAATATGGAATTTTCCTTTTGGCCAATAATCAGGATTTCCCTATAAGTCACTTGGACATTGGTCACTTGTAGGAAATTTAAACTCTAATTATGACAGCTACATTGAAAAATAATTGTACTGAAATTAACTTGTCTATCTTCATTTGGTTTTAATTTTTAAATGTTTGTAAAAAGAGACTGTTTTTTGGGGAATGGGGCAGAGGGGTGGGCGATTTCTTTTGTAAGTGTAAAATAAATGAACACGCATTGGATACCAAATCATCCTGGCTTCCCCTGCCTTTTCCTTCTAATTTCTATCTTCCTACCCCTACTATTGATCCCTATCCCAAAATGGGCAGTTATGGAACATCAAAACCAGAAGGATCTTTGATGTCATCTAATGACCTCAACCTCTCTGTGGAGAAACTCATTTCCCAGCATGGAGGTCATTTCCTTGACCATGAAGCATCTCAGGCTTCTGGGGCTAGCAGGTAGGCCACCTCCCATGAGTCTCTTCCCAAACCAGGCATTAAGGTCTTTGCTTCCAGCTCTGCTGTGCCTCTTGGTCCCTGATCATGCTGGGCACCAAAGGCTTGTCAATTTCATGGAAGGAAATCAGCAAGTACAGACTTGTGTTTTCTGAAGAATTATCTGAAAGCTGTGATTTTCCTAGAAAGTGGTCCAGAAGCTGACCCACGGGAGAGGAAATAGCCGGAATCACAAAATCTTCAAGCATGGTGAGAATGGAACATCTTTACCTCTGTGTTACGTACCTGAGGGTTGCCTCCCTGCCAGCTATGTGGGATCCTGAGTCTCAAGACAGAGGCCTGGATTTGGACTCTGGCCACTAATTTCTCCTCTCTGGAAGCTTTCTTACCTAGTGGCCATCTTACTGCCTTCTCATTCATGTCAAGTAGCTGGATGAGACACAGGCATACATGCATGCCTGAAAAAGCTGGAGTGTACAGAGTACCTGTGGGTATGAACACTTCAAAAGCCAGGCTGCAAGTATAAGCTTTTCTTTAAGGAATGAGGAGCCAGAGATGCGATGTGGGTCAGGCAGCTCCCCTGGCAATTCTGCAGCATGGCATGGAGAACTTTGTGGACCACAAGATGCAGATGGCCTCAGGACTGACAGGCTTGTCCGGAATCCAAACCAGCAAAAATCTGGGCCTTGCTTTTCAACTGTCAAATGGAAGTTAAGGAAACCTGCATAGTTGTGAGGACTAACTAGGATCATATAGGCAAAGTCCTGGTGCTTTACAAATGCCTCCTAGAAGAAAACTTTAACAGTCAGTGTTTTTACACTATTATTTGTGAATTTTTTGTCTGTTTTTTTAAGTAGGCTTCTGCCCCGAGATCAAGAGTCAGACCCCCAACTGACTGAGCCACCTGATGCTATTATTTGGAGAGGATAGGAAAATAAGCAGAAAGATGTCAGGGACTTCTTCCAGCCAAAACAGAATAACAGACCAAATTGACCCTCCTACCTGAACCAACCAAAAAAGCCAGTCAACATACATGAAACAATGATCTCAAGACACTGAATATCCGAAAACAAAAGACAGTAACTCTGGGAGATGGAAAAAACAAACAAGATGAGCTCTATGAATGCGGTAGCTTACTACTCAGAGTTTCCAGGCTGCAGCAAAGGAAGGGGAAACTGAGGTAGAACCCAGCCAACTACGTGAGTTAAAGAAATAAAGCTGAGAGCCCAGGGAGACCGAGGCAGCCAGAGTTCACAGGACAGAATACCAGATAGGAGAAGCTCCATAGAGAACCCTGGAGCTCAGTAGAGGGAGCCCTACCCTATCAATGCATACTCAACTGACCACTGTAAGGCTGTGCAAATGAGACAGCCCATGGTAGGCAGAGAACCACCTGAAATGATTAAAGTGAAAATTGCCTACGTATTACTCAGGGCTAAGAAAAGTATTGTTCCTACCAACCGGACTAGAAAAACTTGTAATTTATAGGCTTGGGGTAGAGTACTCAGGAAATATTGCCTAAATATTGAAAAATAATTAGAATACTGCTCCAGATTCATCTAAGTAAAATAAAAGCAAGACCCAAAAAGGATCAAACTGGTTCCAACTAATTAATTACATTGCAAAGCAAATTTCAAGAGGCTTTATAACAAAACAAAAGTATGCAACATCCAACAGTAAAGTTCACAATGACTACCAGGCACATGAAGCAAGGACACAATCCAAAATGAGAATAATCAATCTTGACTGATCAATCAAAACTGACCCTGAACTTACACAGAGATTATAACTAGCAGAGGACATTAAAATGGTTAATACGATCCATTGTGTTCAAAAAATTAAGTACAAACATAGAAGACTATAAAAAAGTCACAAACCTTTAGAGATGAAAAAGATGAAGCCTTGTGGAAGAAAAGATCTGTTTTGTTTTTTTTTTAAAAGATTTGTGAATGTAAAGCCATAGCAATAAAAATGTTCCAAAACAGATGTAAAAAAAATCTGTAAGAAGAAAGAAAAAAAATAGTGTCAACAATCCATGGGACAGCATCAGGTAATGTAATATACAAGCAATAGAAGTCCTCAAAAGACAGGGGAAAAGAGAAAAGGGGATGACAAAAGTGTTTGGAGAAATCATGGCAAAAAAATTGCTCCACCCTTATTCTTTGTGCTTCTGCTGGTGACTCCTATGCCACTGTCCCCTTTCTCCTCATCCTACCCCTAATGCCTATTGACCTCCCTACTCTGTCCACTGATGCTCACACCTTCCCACTACCTCTGCCTGCTGACCTCATTTGCAAGCGGAAACACTAGGGGCCTGTATCTCCCAGGGCTGCACTCCTTGTCTCTCAAAATTCTGACCTAATTGTCTTGGGCACTTCCCAACTTTAGCCTCACTTTAGCCTCCAGATCACATGAAAAGTCAGAACCCTTTACAGTTAGGTTGGTGCAGTGAGAGATTGTATATATCCACAGCAGGTACACCAAGAGAAAGCAAAATCCATCATCTCTTCCCATACTAGACCTCATCCCTGTCCTTTCACATACATGGCAAATATTTTCTCCTGATTGTTCTTCATCTTTAAAGGTTATTTGTGTTTTGGTTTTAGTTTATAATTTTGTGAAATTTAATTATTCTGTTGTAACTTAAATTTAATTAAAATTCAACTACTTTTGCAATTAATTATTTTAAACTTAGAACACTTCACCAAAGATACATGGAAGACAACTAAATAAGTACACAAAAAGATGTTCAACATTAGTCATTCAGAAATTGCAAATGAGGGACGCTTGGGTGGCTCAGCAGTTGGGCATCTGCCTTCAGCTCAGGTCATGATCCCGGGATCCGGGATTTGGCATCCAGCTCCTGCAAGGTGTCTACTTCTCCCTCTGTGTCTCTGCCTTCTCTCTGTGTCTCTCATGAATAAATAAATCTTAAAAAAAAAGAAAGTGCAAATGATGATAAAACCACAATGACATAACAAGACATACCTATTAGAATGACTTAAATTTTTAAAAATTATATGTAATACTGAATATTGATGAAATGTACAGCAACTGGAACTTTTATAAATTGCTAGCAGGAAAGCAACATAGTCACTTTGATAAAGTTTGATGGTCCTTATAAAGTTAAATATATACACTTACCATAGGAACCATTCCTAGGTTTTGTTTCTGTTTGCTTTTAAAGATATAAAACATTTTCATCAATACAAGAATGCCTCGTGTTGCCCTTAAAAAATTTACTGAAATATAATTCACACAACATGCTGTTCACCTATCTAAAATGTACAATTCAATGGTTTTTAGTAGAGTCACACATATGTGCAACCATCACCATTGTCACATTTTCATCACCTCAAAAAGAAACTCCATAGGCTTTATTATGACCCATTCCCAACATCCCTAAACAACCATCAATCTACTTTCTGCCTCTATAATTTCCAATTCTGGATATTTCATATAAATGGAATCATAGAATATGTAGTATTTTGTGATTGGCTTCTTGCACTTAGTATAATGTTATCAAGGTTCAACCATGTTGTAGCCTGTATTAATATTTAATTCCTTCCTATGGTCAAGTAATATTCCATTGTTTGGATTACAGCATTTGGCTTATCTATTCATCCACTGATGGACATTTGTGTCAGTTTCACATTTTGTGAAATTACAATTATGTGTAATGCCATCAGCATTTGTGTGCAAGTTTTTGTATGGACATGTTTTTATTTCTCATGAATACATACATAGGAGTAGAACTGCTAGGTCATATGGTGACTCAATTAACTGAGGAACTTCTAGATTACCTTCCAAATGACTCTACCATTTTACATTTGTTGCCAGTAGTATATTAGGGTTCCGATTTATACACATTCTCACCAACTATCTAACTTCTTTATTATAGCTGTCCAACTGAGTGTGGAAAGGTATTTCAATGTGGTTTTCATTTTCATTTCCATAGTGACTAAATATGATGAGCATTTTTTAATGTACTTATTGGTCATTTAAATATCTTATTTAGAGAAATGTCTTTTCAGATTTTGCCAATTTTTAAAGTGGATTATTTGTCTTTATTATTGAGTTGTAAGGGTTTTTTATGCATTCTAATACAAGTTCCTTATTGGGTATGATTTACAAATATTTCCTCCCATTCTGCAGGTTGCTCTTTACATTCTTGATAATGTCTCTGAAGCTTTCAGTTTTGATGAAGTCCAGTTTTTTTCAATTGTTGCTTATTCTTCCAGTTTCATATCTAAGAAACCATTGATAAATCTGAGGTTATGTAAACTTACCCCTGTGTTTCTTACTAAGAATTTTATAGTTTTGGCTCTTATATTTAGGACTTTGATCCATTTTTTTATATTACCCATTCTGTGACTTTTTAAATTCAATTAATTAACATATAATGTATTATTAGTGTCATAGGTAGAGTTCAGTGATTCATCAGTCTTATATAATACCCGGTCCTCATTACATCACATGCCCTCCTTAATGTCCCTCACACAGTTATCTCATCCCCCCAGCCCTCTTCTCCAGCAACCCTCAGTTTCTTTCCTATGATTAAGAGTCTCTTATGGTTTGTCTCTCTCTGATTTCATGGTTTTATTTTTCCCTCCCTTCCCTATGATCCTGTTTTGTTTCTTAAATTCCACATATGAGTGAGATCATATAATTCTCTTTTTCTGGTTGACTTATTTCACTCAACATAATACCCTCCAGTTCTATCCATGTTATTGCAAATGGCAAGATTTCATTTTTTTGGTGGCTGAGTGGTATTCCAGTGTGTGTGTGTGTGTGTCACATCTTCTTTATCCATTCATCTTCTTGAGGAACCTCCATACTGTTTTCTAGAGTGGCTGCACCAGCTTGCATTCCCACCAAGAGTGTAAGAGGGTTATCCTTCCTCTGCATCCTCGCAACATCTGTCGTTCCCTACTTGTTAATTTTTTTTTCAATGTTAACAGCTTTTATTTCACAGTCAGTAAAAGGCTAGGTGCAGAGGTGACATTTTAAGTTCTACTTGTTAATTTTAGCCATTCTGGCTGACTTGGGGATGGTATTTTTTTTTAAGATTTATTTATTTATTTATTTATTTATTTATTTATTTATTTATTTATGAGAGAGAGAGAGGCAGAGGAATAAGCAGGCTCTATGCCAGGAGTCTGACGCGGGACTCGATCCCAGGACTCCAGGATTGCGCCCTGGGCCAAAGGCAGGCACTAAACCGCTGAGCCACCCAGGGATCCCCGGGGCGGGTATTTCATTGTGGCTTCAATTTGTATTTCCCTGATGTCAAGTGATGTGGGGCATTTTCTCATGTGTCTGTTGGCCATTTGTATGTCTTCCTTGGAGAAATGTCTGTTCATATTTTCTGCCAATTTCTCAATTGGATTATTTGCTCTTTGGGTGTTGAGTTTGATGAGTTCTTAATAGATTTTGGATACTAGCCCTTTATCTGATATGTCATTTGGAAATACCTTCTCCCATTCTGTTGGTTGTCTTTTGGTTTTGTCGACTGTTTCCTTTGCTATGCAGAAGCTTTTTACCTTGATAAAGTCTCAATAGTTCATTTTTGCCTTTGTTTCCCTTGCCTTTGGAGACATGTCTAGTTAGAATTTACTGTGGCTGAGGTCAAAGAGGTTGCTGCTTCTGTTCTCTAGGATTTTGATGAATTCCTGAATTCCATTCAGGTCTTTCATCCACTTGAGTCTATTTTTGTGTATGGTGTAAAAAAGTGATCCAGTTTCATTCTTCTGCATGTCCAATTTTCCCAGCACCATTTGTTGAAGAGACTATTCTTTGTTGAAGAGATATTCTTTCCTACTTTGTTGAAGATTAGTTGACCATGGAGTTGAAGGTCCATTACTGAGTTCTCTATTATGTTCCACTGATCTCTATGTCTGTTCTTGTGCCAATACTATAGTATCTTGATGATTACAGCTTTATAATATAGCACGAACTCCAGAATTGTGATGCCACCATCTTTGGTTTTCTCTTTCAACATTCCTTTGGCTATTTGGGGTCTTTCCTAGTTCCATACAAATTTTAGGATTATTTGTTCCAGCTCTGTGAAAAATCTCTATGATATTTTGGTAAGGACTGCATTGAATGTGTGGATTGCTCTGGGTAGCATAGACATTTTAACAATATTTGTTCTTCTAATCCATGAACATGGGATGTTTTTCCATTTCTTTGTGTCTTCCTCAATTCTCCCATGAGTGCTCTGTAGTTTTCTGAGTATGGATCTTTTGCCTCTTTGGTTAGGTTTACTCCTAGGTATCTTACGGGTTTTAGTGCAGTTGTAAATGGGATCGAATCCTTAATTTATCTTTCTTCTGTCTCATTGTTAGTGTATAGAAATGCAACTGATTTCTGTGCATTGATTTTTACATCCTGCCACTTTGCTGAATTCCTGTATGAGTTCTAGGAATTTGGGTTGAAGTCTTTTGGGTTTTCCACGTATGATGTCACGTCATCTGTGAAAAGTGAGAGTTTGACTTCTTTGCTGATTCAGATGTTTTTAAATTTTGTTGTTGTCTGATTGCTGGGGCTAGGACTTCTAGTACTATGTTGAACAACAGTGGTAATAGTGAACATCTCTGTCATGTTCCTGACCTTGAGGGAAAAGCTCTCAGTTTTTACCCATTGAGAATGATATTCACTGTAGACTTTTTGTATATGGCTTTTATAATATTGAGATATGCTCTCTTTATCCCTACACTGTGAAGAGTTTTAAGAAAAGATGCTGTACTTTGCCAAATGCTTTTTCTGCAATAATTCAGTCAATAAAATGGGATAATTTTTCTTAGCCAGTTAATACAGTGGATTACATTGATTGATACTTGAACATTGAACCAGCCTTCCATGTCTGGAATAAATCCCACTTGATTATGGTATATAGTTCCATATACATATATAAAATATATATGTATATCCTTAATAGGATATATATATATATATAATAGGATATAATAGGACATGTGTATATGATATAATAGGGATATATATAGGGATATATATATTTATATATATTATATAAATTTATTTATATGTGTATCTGTGTGTGTGTGTGTGTGTGTGTGTGTGTATCCTTTTAGGAATTTTTATAATGCAGGATCCCTGGTGGCTCAGTGGTTTAGCGCTTGCCTTCCGCCCAAGGCGATCCTGGAGTCGCGGGATCCAGTCCTACATTGGGCTCCCTGCATAGAGCCCGCTTCTCCCTCTTCCTATGTCTCTGCCTCTGTGTGTGTGTGTGTGTGTGTGTGTGTGTGTCTTTGTAATGTGCATTCATGCCTGTACTTTCCCTTCTTATACAATTTGTCTTGCTTTTGTATCAGGGTAACACTAACTTCATAAAATATGTAATTTTTTAAAGATTTATTTATTTATTTATGATAGACAGAGAGAGAGAGAATGGCAGAGGCACAGGAGAAGGGAGAAGTAGGCTCCATGCCGGGAGCCCAATGCGGGACCCGATCCCTGGACCCTAGGATGGCGCCCTGGGCCAAAGGCAGGCGCTAAACCGCTGAGCCACCCAGGGATCCCCCATAAAATATATTTAGAAGCATTCCCTCCTCTTCTATTTCCTGGAAGACAATGTATAGAATTAGTATCAATTATTTAAACAGATTAGTAGAACTTTTTAATGAAATCATCTAGCAATGGAGACTTCTATTTTGATATTTATTTACAAATCTAATATCTTTAATATTTGCATGACTATCCAGATTACTTCATATTATATGTGTGGTAGTTTGTGTTTTTTGAGGAACTGATCCATTTCAACAAAATTATGTTTATGTAGTTGTACCTACTAGTCCCTTGTCCTTTTTATGTCTGCAGAGTTTGTAATGATAATTCATATTTAATCCCCTATTCCATTCCTAATATTGGTCATTTGTGGCTTCATTTTCCCCTTTGTCCAGTTTGCTACAGATTTATCAGTTTTATTTATCCTTTTTTTTTTTGAGTTTGGAAGTTTTCCTTCTATTTTTATTTTTTGGACAGTTTGAGAATAGGTTTTATTTATTTATTTATTTACTTATTTATTTATTATATTTATTTTTTATTGATGTTCAATTTGCCAACATATAGAATAACACCCAGTGCTCATCCCATCAAGTGCCCCCCTCAATGCCCGTCTCCCAGTCACCCCCACCCTCCGCCCACCTCCCCTTCCACCACCCCTAGTTCGTTTCCCAGAGTTAGGAGTCCTCATGTTCTGTCTCCCTTTCTGATACTTCCCACTCATTTTTTCTCCTTTCCCCTTTATTCCCTTTCACTATTTTTTATATTCCCCAAATGAATGAGACCATATAATGTTTATCCTTCTCCGATTGACTTATTTCACTCAGCATAATACCCTCCAGGTCCATCCACGTCGAAGCAAATGGTGGGTATTTGTCGTGTCTAATGGCTGAGGAATATTCCATTGTATAAATAGACCACATCTTCTTTATCCATTCATCTTTTGATGGACACTGAGGCTCCTTCCACAGTTTGGCTATTGTGGACATTGCTGCTAGAAACATTGGGGTGCAGGTGTCTCAGCGTTTCATTGCATCTGTATCTTTGGGGTAAATTCCCAACAGTGCAATTGCTGGGTCGCAGGGCAGATCTATTTTTACCTCTTTGAGGAACCTCCACACAGTTTTCCAGAGTGGCTGCACCAGTTCCCATTCCCACCAACAGCGCAAGAGGGTTCCCCTTTCTCCACATCCTCTCCAACATTTGTTGTTTCCTGCCTTGTTAATTTTCCCCATTCTCACTGGTGTGAGGTGGTATCTCATTGTGGTTTTGATTTGTATTTCCCTGATGGCAAGTGATGCAGAGCATTTTCTCATGTGCTTGTTGGCCATGTCTGTGTCTTCCTCTGTGACATTTCTGTTCATGTCTTTTGCCCATTTCATGATTGGATTGTTTGTTTCTTTGCTGCTGAGTTTAATAAGTTCTTTATAGATCTTGGAAACTAGCCCTTTATCTGATACGTCATTTGCAAATTTCTTCTCCCATTCTGTCGGTTGTCTTTTAGTTTTGTGGACTGTTTCTTTTGCTGTGCAAAAGCTTCTTATCTTGATGAAGTCCCAATAAAGAATGAAACTAGACCACTCTCTTGCACCATACACAAAAATAAACTCAAAATGAATGAAAGATCTAAATGTGAGACAAGATTCCATCCAAATCCTAGAGGACAACACAGGCAACACCCTTTTTGAACTTGGCCACAGTAACTTCTTGCAAGATACATCCATGAAGGCTAGAGAAACAAAAGTTTTATTTATCTTTCAGAAGTTTTAGTTGAATTGATTTTTCTCTATTTTTCTGCTTTCAATTTAATTGATTCATGCTCCCATTTATTTGCTTCTGCTTGTTTGGGTTTTATTTTGGTTTTTTTTTTTAAGATTTTATTTATTTATTTGAGAGAGAACGAAACACAACTAGGAGGGAGGGACAGAGGGAGAAGGAGAAGCAGACTCCCTGTTGAGCAGGGAGCCTGACTCAGGGCTAGATCCTAGGGCCCTGGGATCGTGATCTGAGCCCAAGGCAGGCACTTAACCAACTGAGCCACCCGGTGCTCCTGCTTTTCTTTTTACAGGTTTATGAAGTAGGACCTTATATTATTGATTTGAGACATTTCTCCTTCCCAGCTTTATTGAGATATAATTGACATATAACATTGTGTAAATTTCAAGTGTACAATGTGATGTTTTGATACTTACATATTGCAAAATGACTACCACAGTAGGGTTAGTTAAGACCTCTCTCACCTCACATAATTACCATTTCTTTTTTGTGGTGAAAACGTTTAAGATCTAGTTTCTTACCAATTTTCAAGTAGATAGGTGACCCTTAGGTAGTGTGGACATTTTAACAATATCAATTTTCCTAAATCATAAACACAGATGATTTTCCATTTATGTCCTCTTCAGTTTCTTTCATCAAAGTCATGGTTCTTAGTATATAGGTCTTTTACCTCCTCAGTTAAATTTATTCCTAAGTACCTCATTGTTTTTGAAGCTATATGATTGGGATGATTTTCATTCTTTCTCTTTCAGATAGTTTATTGTTAGTGTATAGAAATGCAACTAATATCTGTATGTTGATTTTGTATACTGCAACTATTGAATTTGTTGATTAGCTCTAATAGTTTTTGTTAGAGTCTTTAGGATTTTCTTTTCCTTTTTTTAAGATTTATTTATTTATTTGCAGGGGGAGGGGCAACAGGAGAGAGAATCTGAAGCAGACTCCGTGCTGAGCATGGAGCCCTATGTGGGGCTCAATCTCAGGATCCATAAGATCACAACCTGGGTCAAAACCAAGAGTCAGTCACTCAACTCAGTAGCTCAACTGACTGTGCCACCCAGTCACCCCTAGTCTTTAGGATTTTCTATATATAAAATCATATTATCTGCGAACAGACAATTTTATTCTTCCTTTCTCATTGGAATGCCTTTTCTTTTTTTAATTATTTTTTACTTTTAATTATTCCTTACTTTTCACTATTACTGTTGTTGTTCAACATAGTACATAGTATTTTGTGTACTTGAGAGAAAGAAAGCATGAGCAGGGGGCAGGGCGGGTACAGAAGGAGAGGGAGAAACAGGATCCCCTCTGAGCAGGGAGCCCAACATGGGGCTCAATTCCAGGACTCTGGGATCATGACCTTAGGTGAAGGGAAATGCTCAACCAACTGAGCCACCTAGGTGCCCCAGGATGTCTTGTCTTTATTTTTCTTACCTACCTGCTCTGGCTAGGACTTCCAGTACTATATTAAATTAGAGTGGTGAAAGTAGACATCCTTGTCTTGTTCTTTTTTAAAAAAAAAAACTTTATTTATTTATTCATAGAGACACACAGAGAGAGAGGCAGAGATACAGGCAGAGGGAGAAGCAGGCTCCACGCAGAGAGCCTGATGTGGGACTTGATCCAGGGTCTCCAGGATCACGCCCTGGGCTGCAGGCGGTGCTAAACCACTGTGCCACCGGGGCTACCCCCTTGTCTTGTCCTTATCTTAGAGGAAAGACTTTCAATTTTCCACAATTAAGTATGTTAGCTGTGGGCTTGTCATAGATGACCTTTATTCTATACCCAATTTGATGAGAATTTTCATCATAAAACAATGTTGTTTTTTGTCAAATAATTTTTCTACATGTATTGACACAGTCATATGATTTTTATATTTCATTTTATTACAGTGTATCATATTATTGACTTGCATATGTTGAACCATTTCTGCATCCCAGAGATAAATTCCATTTGATCATAATGGATGATCTTTTTAATGTACTATTGAATTTAATTTGTTAATATTTTGTTGAGAAGTTTTGCATCTATACTATGATAATCAAGGAGGTTAGCCTATAGTTTTCTTTTGTTATCTGGATTTGGTGTCAGGGTAATACTAGCCTTGCAAAAGTTTGAGAGTATTTACTCCTCTAATTATTTGGAAGAGTTTGATGAATGGGATTAATTCTTCTTTAAAATGTTTGGCAGAATTCACCATTGAAACCATCTGGTCCTAGGTTTTTCTTTATTTGGAGATTTGTTTTATTACTAATTCAGTATCCTTACTCATTATTTGTCTCTTCATATTTAATCTTCATGATTCAGTCCTAGGTAGCATAGGAATCAATAATCTCTTATAGGTTATTTAATTTGTTGGTATATAATTGTTCTTAGTAGTCTTTTATGGTCCTTTGTGTTTCTGTAGTATCAGTTGTAATGTCTCTTTAATTTCTGATTTAATTTGAGTGTTTTTTTCTTAGTCTCGCTGAAGATTTGTCAACTTTTTTACAGTTAAAAAGACAGCTCTTCTTGACATTTTCTATTATTTTTTTGGTCTCTAGTTAATTTCTTTTTTAAGATTTTATTTATTTATTCTTGAGAGACACAGAGAGAGAGGCAGAGACACAGGCAGCTGGAGAAGCAGGCTCCCTGCAGAGAGCCCGACGTGGGACTCGATCCCAGGTCTCCAGGATCACACCCTGGGCCAAAGGTGGCGCTAAAATGCTGAGCCACCCGGGCTGCCCTAATTAATTTATTTCTGCCATCTTTTTAATTTCCTTTTGCTAGCTTTGGGCTTGGTTTATAGCTCTTTATCTAGTAACTTGAGATATAAATTTAGGTTGTTTATTTGAGATTTTCTTCTTACTATAGCCATTTATTGCTATAAACTCCCCTGTTAAGACTGCTTGATTTCTATGTTTATACCATTGTGATCAGAAAAGATACTTGGTATGATTTCAATCTTCTTAAATTTGCTAATATTTGGTTTTTGACTTATCATATAATTTATCCTGAAAGATGTTCTGTGTATGAGAAGAATGTGTATTCTCCTGCTACCTGATGGAATGTTCTGTATATGTCTGTTAAGTCCATTTGGTCTAAACTATATTTCAAGTCCAAGATTTACTTATTGATTTTCTATCTGGATTATCTATCCATTATTGAAAGTAAGGTATTGAAGTCCCCTACTATATTATACAGTAGTCTATTTCTCCCTGCAGATCTATTAGTGTTTGCCTACTATATTTAGATCCTCCAATGTTGGGTGCATATTATATTTGTGATTATTATATTCTCTTCATGAATTGACTCCTTAGTTATTATACAATGACCTTCTTTCTCTGTTATTACAGTATGTATGTATTTATTTATTTATTTTTAAGGATTTTATTTATTTAGTCATGAGAGACACACAGAGAGGCAGAGACACAGGCAGAGGGAGAAGCAGGCCCCATGCAGGGAGCCCAACATAGGACTCAATCCCTGGTCTCCAGGATCCCGCCTGCCAAACTGCTGAGCCACCCAGGCTGCCCTCTTGTTACAGTTTTTAGATTAAAGTATATATTTTCTGACATAAGCATAGTTATCCCTGCTGTCTTTTGGTTTCTGCTCACATGGGATATCTTTTCCCATTCCTTTACTTTTAATCTATGTGTGCCCTTAAAGCTGAAGTGAGTCTCTTGTAGGCAGCATATACCTGGGTCTTGTTTTTTTATTTATTTATTTATTTATTTATTTATTTATTTATTTATTTATTTATTTTTATTTTAAACCATTTAGCCACTCTATGACTTTGACTGGAGAATTTAATCCATTTATATTTATAATAATCATTGATAGGTGAAGTCTTACCAGGTAATAGGAGTTTTAGATAGTTATAAGTAATGTCATCTTATTAATTTTTTTCTAGCTGTTTTGTAGTTCCTTGTTCTTTCTCCCCCTCTTGTTGCCTTCCTTTGTGAACTGATAGTTTTCCTTAATGATAATTCTTTGATTCCCTTCTCTTTATCTTTTGTGAACCTACTATAGATTTTTCCATTGTGGAGGCTTCTGTGAAATATTTATAGATATATATTTTGTGATTCTACTGTAAGTTTTTCCATTGTTGATATCACGAGGATTACATAAAACATTTATAGGTCTATTTTGATGTTGATAACAACTTGACATTGATCACATACAAAAATTCAACTGTTTTACTGCCCTCCTTATATATTTTTGATGTCACAATTTACCTCTTTTTATATTAACAAATATTTTAGCTATAGTTATTTTAAATGCTCTTGTCCTTTAACCATTATACTAGAGTAACTGGTTAACACACACCACTATATTATAGTATTAGAGTTTTTTGAACTTGACTATGTACTTACCTTTACTGATGTGTTGTACATTTTCAAATGTTTTCATGTTATTAATTAGTATCCTTTTATTTCAGCTTGGAAAACTCCTTTCAGCATTTCTTATAAGGCATGTCTAGTGATGATGATCTTCCTCAGCTTTTGTTTGTGTAGGAACATCTTTATCTTCCCATCATTTCTGAAGGACAGATTTGCTAAATACAGTGTTCTTGGCTGACATTTTTTTCTTTCAGCACTTTGAGTATATCATCCCACTTTGTCCTGCCCTATATGGTTTCTGCTGAGAAATCCACTGATAGTCTTATGGGAGTTCCCTTGTAGGTTACAAGCTTCATTTCTTTTCCTGCTTTTAAGATTCTCCCTTAGAATTTGATTTTTGTCATTTTTATTGTAATGTGTCTTGGAAAAGATCTCTTTAGGTTGAGTTTGATTGGTGACCTATGAGCTTCATTAGTTTGGTAATCTAAATCTCTCCCCAGATTTGAGATGTTCTCAGCCAATATTTCTTCAAATAAACTTTATGTCCTCTTCTCCCTTTCTTCTCCTTCTGGAACTCCAATCATTTACAATTTGTTTCTTTTGGTGGTATCCCAAATAACATGTAGGCTTTCTTCACTCTTTTTCAATTTTTGAAAATTCTATTCTGACTGGATGATTTCAAAATTCCTGTCTTTAACTTGCATATTCTTTCTTCCACTTGATCCATTCTGCTGTTGATGTTCTCTATTTCATTTTTTATTTCATTTATTATATTCTTTAGCTCCAGAATTTCTATTTGGATACTTTTTATTATTTCTATCTCTTTTTTAGGTCTTATTTTTTTTAATTTATTTATTTATGATAGTCACACACAGAGAGAGAGAGAGAGAGAGAGAGGCAGAGACACAGGCAGAGGGAGAAGCAGGCTCCATGCACCGGGAGCCCGATGTGGGATTCGATCCCGGGTCTCCAGGATCGCGCCCTGGGCCAAAGGCAGACGCCAAACCGCTGCGCCACCCAGGGATCCCTTTTAGGTCTTATTTTTTAAAGTAATCTCTACACCCAACATGGGTTTAAACTCATAGTACTGAGATCAAGAGTTGCATGCTCTTTTGGCTGAGCCTGCCAGGCACCCCAATCTCTATCTCTTTTTTGAATTTCTCATTTTGTTTGTGTATATTTTTCTGATTTTCATTGAATTTCATTGAATTATTCATTGAATTTTTAATTTCTTTATGTTTTCTTGTAGCTCATTGAACTACCTTAAAACACCTATTTTCAATTCTTCATTGAAAAATCTTCATTGGTAAATCTCAGATCTGCATGTCTTTGGGACTGGTTACTAGTAGATTATAGTGATCTTTTGGGGTGTCATGTTTCCTTGATTTTTCATAGTTCCTGAAATTTTGCATTGATGTCTTTGCATTGAAGTAGCAGTCACTTCCTCCAATCTTACTAACTGCACTCAGGAGAGAAATAACCTTCTGTCAGCTCTGCTAGTGATTCTGAGGTTTTCTCAGTCCTTCCATGGATATACTTAGTGTACACTTTTTGCTCTCTCTGGTGGCATGATTCTTAAGCTTGACATCTTTTCTCAATCCTTCAATGCACCATGGTGGGTGCTTATATTCTCCCTTTTTCTTTCCCAAGCATGGTGGAAAAGTTTATGTTTATTGTCTCACCCTAACCTGCAGTTTGGGGCTGGTTTTCTTTGCATGCTCACAAGCCATTTACCAGAACTTACTCTCACCATCACTATTGGGAACACACATAGGGAGCCAGCCACAGATGTGGCATGTAGGTGAGGTACATGGAATGCTGGGGGTGCCTATGGACCAGTTGGTGGCATCTTCAGGTGAGGCAGGCATCCTTAGTAGCTTGTGGGTAGGATTTTGAAGGAGTCTGCAATGTGGTTAATAGGGATCTATTGAGGGCAGCCTGGGTGGCTCAGTAATTTAGTGCCACCTTCAGTCCAGGGCCTGATCCTGGAGACCCGGGATTGAGTCCCACATCTGGCTGCCTGCATGCAGCCTGTTTCTCCCTCTGCCTGTGTCTCTGCCTCTCTCTCTTTCTGTGTGTCTCTCATGGATAAATAAATAAAAATCTTTTTTAAAAAAGGATCTACTGAGATAAGATATCTTGGTCCTGAACTGTGGCACCTTGGAGAAATGGTGATTCAGGTAAACCAAACCATTCCTCTTACCATCTCCAATGCATTCAAATTCTTTTTTTTGCTTCAATTGTATGCTGGAACTTCTCCACCAGAAACCTGGACTTCCACAAAGACTCTTGCCTGTGAGTGACTATCGAAGACAATGTACTCCAGGGGTTTCTGGACAAGAGGGGCTAGAGTCATGTTGTTATTAATAGATTTCTTAAAATGTGGCATATACAAAGAATGGAATATATAGCCAGTATCATTCTGATACAAAAAAAAACAGACAAAAGGACAGCCCGGATGGCTCAGTGGTTTAGTGTTGCCTTCAGTCCAGGGCCTGATCCTGGAGACCCAGGATTGAGTCCCACGTCAGGCTCCCTGCATGGAGCCTGTTTCTCCCTCTGCCTGTGTCTCTGCCTCTCTCTCTCTCTCTGTCTCTCATGAATAAATAAATAAAATCTTTAGGGAAAAAAACAGACAAAGACATCACAACATTTCATCAAGGTATCAAGACAATTGAATGGAGAGGTGCCTGAGTGGCTCAGTCAGTTAAGCATCTGACTCTTGATTTCAGCCCAGGTCATGATCTCAGGGTTGTAAGATGGAGCCCCACATCAGGCTCCATGCTGGAGGTGGAGCCTGCTTAAGACCCCCTCCCCCCACCCTGCCTATGCCTCCTACTCCTGCTTAAAAAAAAGAAAAAGAAAAAGAAAACAAAAACATTTTAATGAAGGAAATTTTTTTTCATCAAATGGTATGGGTAAAACTGGATAGTGAATCATAATTTTCTTGCTTATGGTTGACAGCAAAAATATCAATATATTGTGGGGTTTAATAACATGTAGGAAGAAGAAGTAAAATGTATGACAACAATAGCACAGACTGCAAGGGGATAAACTGAAGTATGTTTTAAATTCTTATGCTATATGTGAAATGCTATCATATTACTTAAAGGTAGACAGTGACAAATTAAATATGTGTATTGTAAACTCTAGTGCAACCACTAAAAATAACACAAGTAGTTATAGTTACTAAAGGCACAATGGAGATAAATGGGACTATAAAAAATACACCGTTCATTTCAAACAAGCAGAACAAAAATAGCAAAACAAGGCAGAAAAAAATAAGAAAAATGCAGATAGGACAAATTAAAAATAGCAAGGCAGAAGACCTAAACCCAAGCTAATCCATGATTACATTACATATAAATAGTCTAAACATTCCCAATTAAAAGGCATAGGTTTTTAGGTTGGATAAAAAGCAACAAACTGCTATAGATATTGTCTAGAAGAAACTTATTTTATACATAAAATAGGTTAAAAGTGAATGGATGGTACACAACACTGTGAACATAATTAGTGCCACTGAATTGTGCACTTAAAATGGATGAAAAGTATGTTATGTGTATTTTAACACAATAAAATAGAACAGTTAAAAGGTAAAAGATGGGAAAATAAATGATGGTAACAGCGTAGAAAAGGATTAAAATATTTGGCCTGACTGCGATGCTCTGATGGCATCTTATAAGGTTGGCCCTTGACTATTGTCTGGAAATGGATTTCAGGAGAGTTTCTATCATTAACTGGTAATAGAGGACTATTATGCCTAAATTTTGTACAAACAATATGGTTTATGCTAAACACTTGCTTTCCTTCTGGCAGCCTGGGATTTGGTTATATACCAGAAAAATATTGTCTTTGTGATCATCCCTCCATCAAAACCATGCATATTTAGTCTCTAATAACCTATCTGGATGACATTTCACACATGTCGTGACATCTTTTGTTGGGGTAACTCAGCATGTGTGACTCCACTAGGAAAAGACCCTAGAACTCTGCACATAGTTTCCCCTGAATTCAGCCCATGCATTTGATTTATAGGTTAAATTAATTCCTAACCAGGGATCCCTGGGTGGCGCAGCGGTTTAGCGCCTGCCTTCAGCCCAGGGCGCGATCCTGGAGACCCGGGATCGAATCCCACGTCGGGCTCCTGGTGCATGGAGCCTGCTTCTCCCTCTGCCTGTGTCTCTGCCTCTCTCTCTCTCTGTGTGACTATCATAAATAAATAAAAATTTAAAAAAAAAAAAAAAAAAATTAATTCCTAACCAAATTCCAATCAGCTCTTTTTGAGAAACTGCCAATCTGATTCTGTAATTTATATGAAAATGCAAAGGAACTATAATAACCAAAAGGATATTTAAAAAGGAAAAAAATTGGAAGACCTACAATGATTTTGAGTTATTTTAAAGCTCAGTCATTAAGACAGTATGATATTTATACAAAAATGTATAAATAGATGAATGGAATAGAATAGGGCATCCAGAAGTAAACTCAAAGATATACAGTAAATCTATTTTCAACAAAGTTGTCAAAGTAACTTAATAAAGAAAATTTTTTTCTTTTTTAAAAAAATTTTATTTATTCATGAGAGACACAGAGAGAGAGGCAGAGACATAGGCAGAGAGAGAAGCAGACTCCCTGCAAGGAGTCTGACATGGGACTTGATCCCAGGACCCTGGGATCACACCCTGAGCCAAAGGCAGACACTCAACCATCAGCCACCCACTGATGGCTGAGCCATCAGCCACCCAGCCACTGATTTTCTTTAAGTGCCCCTAAAGAAAATCAATATTTTCAACAAATGTGCTGGAACAATTTGCCATCCATTTGTTTAAATAATGAACTTCAGTTCATACCACATATTTTTTAAAGATCTCAAAATGGAGTAAAGACCTAAATGTAAGAACTATAAAGCTTATAAAAGAAAACATATGAGGAAATCTTAGTAACTGGGGGTTCTTAATGATAACATAAAGTCATGAAATATAAAAGAGAAATATAAAGCATATGTCATTAACATTAAAACATTGGAGTGAAGTAAAGGAAGATAGAAGAGTAAGAAGAATCAGGAATCTATCTTTCCACCTACATAAAAATTGTACTAGCAGAAACTGTCTGATGTAAGTATATTGGAATTCAAGTCTATTTGAATGATTAGTTTTCTGGGAAAAGGTTGGGTCATAAATTACAGCTCATTTTTATTAATTTCCATTTCAGTACAGTAATGGCTACCCATCCTCCATCCACCAGGCCTGTGGCAAGCAATCATAATCTTGGTTCCTGGTGTGGCTTTCTGGAACCACATGAGCAATAAGGACCTTGTCACAAATATTAATGTTTGGTTTTCTCACTATGAGCAATAAGGACTTTGTCCTCAAATATTGGTGTCTGGTATTCTGATTTTTGACTGATGCTCTTGACCACTGAGATGCAGGCCCAGAGGCTAGCCATTGTTGTTTTAACTTGCACCAGTTGAAATTGCTTCCAGGGGATTTAAAGTAACATTCCTTGAGGTATTTTTTTTTTCTGTTTTTCTTTTTACCTTTTTCCCCCTTTGAAAATCAGACAGTAAAGGATTATGACATTCAAAATCTAACATGTATGCCAGGGAATTCAGAAAGCCCCTATGCATGCCCAAGCAAACAAAGTATCAGAAAAGACAAGAGAATATCTCTTGCTGGTCCCAAACAGCGACTCCCTTAAACAACTTTAAAAAAGAGCAAATTCTGTGCTCACTTTGGCAGCACATATACTAAAATTGGAACAATACAGAGAAGATTAGCATGGCCCCTGCGCAAGGATGACACGCAAATTTGTGAAGTGTTCCATATTTTAAAAATAAATAAAAATAAATAAATAAATAAAAATAAAAAAGAGCAAATTCTGCGGAAGGTGAAAAAATATGATTCCAGAGTTACCACATTATGAAATTCAAATGTCTAGTTTTCAACAACAACAAAAAATTACAAACATACAAAAACAAAGAAGAAAGTATAGCTCATTTAAAGGAACAGAATAAATTGCCATGAACTATCTCTGAGGAATCCCAGACATCAGACTTACTAGATAAAACATTAAAAAAATAACTTTCTTAAAGATACTCAAAGAGCTAAAGGAAAACATGGAAAAAGACAGGAAAATGATATATGAACAAAATGAGAATATCAATAAAGAGATAGAAATCATATTTTTTTAAAAAAGGAAACCAAAAATAAACTCTCAAACTGAAAAGTACATTAAGTGAAATAACAAATTCACTGGAATGCTTTAAAAGCAGATTGGAAGAAGCAGAGGAAAGAATCAGCAAACTTTAAGATAAGACCATTGAAATTATTTAGTCTGAGAAAAAGAAAAGAAGAAAAATGAACAGAGCCTAAATGACCTGTGGGACACTATAAAATGATCTAAATATATCTTGTCAAAATCACATAAATATAGGAGAGTGAGAAAGAAGTAGAAAGAATATTTGAGGAAATAATGGCTTAGAACTCCCCAAATTTGCTGTAAGATATGAATCTACAAATCCAAGAAACTCAACAAATCCCAAGTAGGATAAACAAACCAACAAAAAAACTCACACCAAGATACATTATAGTCAAACTATATGAAAATCCAAAAACAATCTTGAAAGCAGCAAGAAAGAAGCAGTTTCTTACAGGAAGGAATCCTTAATAAGATTATCAACTGATTTCTCATGAGAAATCTTGGAGGCCAGAATATAGTTGGGTGATATATTCAAAGTGCTGAAAGAAAAAAAAAGGCCACTATGATTTCTATATCTAGCAAAACTGTCCTTCAAAAATATAAGGCAGAAATTAAGACATTCTCAGATAAACAAAAGCTGACCATATATGTTACCACTAGAGCTGTTCTACAAGAAATGCTAAAGGGGATCCTTCAAGTTGAAATGAAAGCATGCTAGACAGCAACTCAAAACTATATGAAGAAATAAAAATTGGTAAATGTGGAAATTATAAAAGCTATTGTTATTGTAATTTCGCCTTGTAATTCCATTTTTTATTTTCCCCATTATTTAAAAGACAAGTGCTAAAAAGTTACTCATCTATGGCATTGAGCACCAAAAATATAAATATGTAATTTGCGACATCAGTAACTGAAAAGAAGGAGAACTAGCTGTATAAGAATAGAGTTTTTGTATGATACTGAAGTTAAGTTGGTGTAAATTCAAATTAGATAGTTATAACTTTAGGATATTAAATTTAATCCCCATGGTAATGACAAAAGATATATACAACATACACAAAAGGAAATAATGGAATAGAAACTTTACTACAGAACTTATCAACTAAACATAAAAAAGACAGTAATGGAGAGACCGAGGTACAAAAAAAGCCCATAAGTCATGTAAGAAAGCAATAGGAAAATAGTAGAATTCCTTCCTTATTAGTTACTACTTTATGTAACTAAATTAAACTTACCAGTCAAATGATAGTAACTAACAGAATGGATTAAAACACATGATCCAGCTATATACTTCCTGTAAGTGGCTCACTTTTGATCCAAAAACTCAAATAGGTTGTAAGTGAAAGGACAGAAAAGGATATTCCATGCAAATGGTAAATAAAAGAGATCTGGAATGATTATTCTAATATCAGACCAATAGATTTAAATAAAAAATATTACAATAGACAAATATATTGTATGGTAATAAAAGGTTTACAGAAAGAATATAATACCATTTACAAACCTAATGACAAGCCCTCAAAATATATGAAGCAAAAAACTGACAGTATTAAAGGGGGAAATAGTTCTACAATAATGGTTGGAAACTTCAATAGCTAACTTTCAAAATAGATAGAATTACCAGACATATTGATAATAAGGAAGTAAAACAGTTGAACAACACAAGAATCCAACTAGACCTAACAGACATAAACACAACACTCTACCCGAAACAGCAGAATATACATTTCTTCTGAAGAGCACATGGGAAATTCTCTAGGGCAGACCATAAAATAGGTCACAAAACAGGTCTCAATAGTTTTTTTTTAAAGATTTTATTATTATTTATTTTTTATTTTATTCATAAGAGACACAGAGAGAGAGGCAGAGACAAAAGCAGAGGGAGAAACAAGCTCCCTGCAAGGAGCCCAATGCGGGACTTGATCCTGGACCCCAGAATCCTGCCCTGAGCCAAACCGCTCAACCGCTGAGCCACCCAAGAGTTCCTCAATAGATCTTTTAAAATATATATCATACAATGTATTTTCACTTAACAACAAGAGGATGAAGTTACAAATCAATGACAGAAGGAAAAGAGAAAACTTCACATATATGTGGAAATTAAACAATAAATAAGTCAAAGAAAAAACTCATGAGGGAATAAAAAGCATACTTAGAGTCAAATGGAAAAGAAAACACAACATACCAAAACGTATGGTATGCTACAAAAGCAGTGCTCAAAGGACATTTATAGTTGTAAATATCTACTTCATCTGCCTTGGGCTCAGGTTGTGTTCCAGATGTCCTGGGAACAGGCCCCACATCTGGCTCCCTGCTCATTGAGAAGCCTGCTTCTCCCCCTACCTGCTTGTGTGAACTCTCTCTCTCTCCATCAAATAATTAAAATATTAAAAAATAATAATTAGAGGGGATCCCTGGGTGGCTCAGCGGTTTGGTGCCTGCCTTTGGCCCGGGGCGCCATCCTGGAGTCCCGGGACCAAGTCCAATGTCAGGCTCCCGGCAAGGAGCCTGCTTCTCCCTCTGCCTGTGTCTCTGCCTCTCTCTCTCTCTATGTCTATCATAAATAAATAAATAAATAAATAAATAAATAAATAAATAAATAAATCTATCTTTAAAAAAAATAATTAGAGAGCATGGGGAGAGGGACAGAGGGAGGAGAGAGAGAATCTCAAGCACACACCCTGCTGAGCATGAAGCCTAATGCAGGTCTCACTCTTACAACCCTGAGATCATGACCCAAACCAAAATTTCAAAAATCAGGCCAACTGAGCCATGCAGGTGCCCCTGGAATTGTTTTCTTAATTTCTTTTTCAGATTGTTCAGTGTTAGTGAATAGAAATGTTAATTAATTTGTTTTTTGATTTTATATCCTGCTTCTTTAATGAATTTATTTATTAGTTATAATAATTTTTGTATGATTTTTTAAAAGACTTTATTATTTATTCATTAGAGACACAAATTGAGAGGCAGAGACATAGGTAGAGGGAGAAGCAAGCCTGATGTGGGACTCGATGCAAGGACCCTGGAATTACAACTTAAGCCAAAGGCAGACGTGCAACCACTGAGCCACTCAGGCGCCCCAGTTTTTGTCCAATCTTTAGGATTTTCTATATTTAAGATCATGTCACTTACATAGATAATTTTATTTCTTTCTAAAAGATTTTATTTATTAGACACACACACACACGCAGTGAGAGCGAGAGTGAGAGATGCAGAGACAGAAGCAGGCTCCATGCAGGGAGCCTGACGTGGGACTCATCTGGGGTCTCCAGGATCAGACCCTGGGCTGAAGGCGGCGCTAAACCGCTGAGCCACCCGGGCTGCCCCTATTTCTTTCTTTCTAATTTGGATACAATAGAATATTATTCAACCATGAAAGGAATGAAACTGAAATATGCTTCAAGACACTATGCTAAATTTTTAAATATTTATTCATTCATTTATTTGTTTGTTTGTTTGTTTATTTATTTTAGAGAGAGAGAAGAGTGCACAGAAGCAGGGGGAGGAACAGAGGGAGATAAAGAGAATCTCAAGCAGACTCCACACTGAGCGCTAGCCTGACTCAGGGCTCAATCTCATGACCCTTAGATTATGACCTGAGCTGAAACCAGAGGCTTAACTAACTAACTGAGTCATCCAGGTGCCCCAACTATGCTAAATTTAAAAAGTCAGACACCGAAGGCAAATAAAATGTATTCCATTTGCGTGAGTTACCTAGAATTGGCGAATTCATAAAGACAGAAAGTAAAATAGTGGTTGCTGAGGCTGGGGGAGAAGAGAATATGAAGTTATTGGGCAGCCCTGGTGGCTCAGTGGTTTAGCGCCTCCTTCAGTCTGGGGCCTGATCCTGAAGACCTTGGATCGAGTCCCACATCGGGCTCCCTGCATGGGGCCTGCTTCTCCCTCTGCCTGAGTCTCTGCCTCTATATGTCTCTCATAAATAAATAAATAAATAAATAAATAAATAAACAAACAAACAAACTTAAAAAAAGAATATGAAGTTATTTTTTAATGGGTACAGAGTTTATGTTGTAGATGATAAAAAATCTTGGTTATACATAGTAATGATACATAGTTGTGTTATACAACATTGTGAATATATTTAATGCCACTGAATTAAATACTTAAATGATTAAATGATAAGTATTATGCTATATATGTTTTGCCACAAAAGAAACTAAGACATTTTGTTTTTTTACAACATTGTAAAGAAAATGAAAAAGGAAAACCCCAGCTGGGAAGAAAATATTTATAAAATATATAACCAACAAAAGACTTATATCTAGAATATACAAAGATAACCAATAAAAGACTTATATCTAGAATATACAAAGATATCTAGAATATACAAAGAATAAAATATCTTTGTATATTTTAGAATTTCTTCAACAATTCTCAATTGAAGAATTTCTTCAACCAGCCAATTTAAAATGGGGACTGAGGGCAGCCCCTTTGGCGCAGCGGTTTAGCGCCGCCTGCAGCCTGGGGTGTGATCCTGGAGTCCTGGGATTGAGTCCCACGTGGAGCTCCCTGCATGGAGCCTGCTTCTCCCTCTGCCTGTGTCTCTGCGTCTCTCTGTCTCTGTGTGTCTCTATGAATAAATAAATATCTTTAGAAAATAAATAAAGACAGATAAATAAAGAAAATAAATAAAGACAGATGCTCAACCGCTGAGCCACCCAAGAGTTCCTCAATAGATCTTTTAAAATAAATAAAATGGGGAATGAGGAGGGGCACCTGAGTGGCTCAGTGGTTGAGAGGCTCAAGTCGTGATGCCGGGGTTCTGGGATGGAGTATTATATCAGTCTCCCAGTGGGGAGCCTGCTTTTCCCCCTGCCTATGTCTCTGCCTCTCTCTCTCTCTTTCTCTATCTCTCTCTGTTTCTCATGAATAAATAAATGAAATCCTTAAAAAAATAAAAAAATAAAAATGGGCAATGAGTTGAGAAGATACTTCACCAAAGAACATACATAGACGGTAAATGAGTATCTGAAAAGATGTTCAGCATCTTTAATTAGTATGGAAATGAAGATTATTAAAATTAAAACCACAATAAGATATTTTCACACACCTCCTAAAATGGTTAAAATTAAAGAGTGACCGTACCGGGATCCTTGGGTGGCGCAGCGGTTTGGCGCCTGCCTTTGGCCCAGGGCGCGATCCTGGAGACCCGGGATCGAATCCCACATCGGGCTCCCGGTGCATGGAGCCTGCTTCTCCCTCTGCCTATGTCTCTGCCTCTCTCTCTCTCTCTCTCTCTCTCTCTCTCTCTCTCTCTGTGACTATCATAAATAAATAAAAAAAATAAAAAATAAAGAGTGACCGTACCAAGTGTTGATGTTGATATGCATGCAGGGAAAATGAAACTCGTACACTGCTGATGGGATGTAAATGATTAAAACCCTTTGGAAAACAGGTTGGGCTTGGAAGTTTCTTAAAACTTAGAAGATACAACTACCTATGACCTATCCATTCCATTTCTAGGTTTTTACCCAAGAGCGATGAAAGCGTATGTCCAAACACCTGTATAGAAATATCCCACAGCAGTTTCATTTGTAGTAGTCAAAAACTGGAAACAACCACAATGTCCCTCAACAAATGAGTGGATTGGGCAGCCCTGGGTGGTGCAGTGGTTTAGCACCGCCTGCAGCCCAGGGCATGATCCTGGAGACCCCGGATGGACTCCCACATAGGGCTCCCTGCATGGAGCCTGCTTCTCCCTCTGCCTGTCTCTCTCTCTCTCTCTCTCTCTCTCTCTCTGTGTCTCTCATGAATAAATAAATAAAAATCTTTAAAAAAATGAGTGGTTACATACACTATGGCATATCCATACAATGGAAAATAGAATGTTATTCAGCAATAAAAATAATATACTGTTGATACAGGCATAAAAATGGGTGAATCTAAAAATAATTATTCTGAGTGAAAGAAGCCAGACAAAATATAATATATAGTATATGCTTCCATTTATATAAAGCCCTAGTAAATGCAAGCTAAACTTACAGTGAAAGAAGGATCATCTGGGGGTGAGACGGAATGGGACAGATTATAAAGGTCACAAGGAAACTTCTGGGAGTGATAGAAATATTCATCATCTTGACTGTGCTGTGGGTTTCATGGGTATATTTATATTCTAAACCTACCAAATTGTACTTAAAATATGTTCAATTTGAGAAATTTCAATAAAGCTATAAAAAAATGGTTGGGTTGTTTCTTATGGCTTATTGTCCTGTGCAGATATTTTCTAGCTTCTTTTATTACAACTTTTAATGAAGTATAATATATGTATGGGAAGATACATATAAACATAGTGTAGTGCTCCTAAAAATATATTCAGAAATTTTTTGATTTTTGTGATGGTTAATTTTATGTGTCAACTTGACTGGATCTCAAAGTGGCCAGATATCTGATTAAACATTATTCTGGGTGTGTCTGTGAGGGTGTTTCTGGATGAGATTAACATTCAAATTGACAGACTGAATAAAGCAGATTGCCCTCCCCAATGTGAGCAGTCCTCCTCCAAACCATTGAAGGCCTGAACAGAAAAAAAAAAAAGGCAGTGCAAGAGAATTTTCTCTCCACCTGACTGTCTTGAGCTAGGATACCAATCTCCTTCTGCCTTTGGGCCCAGACAGGAATTTACACAATTGGCTGTCCTGGGTCTCAGGCCTTCAGACTAAAGATCTTAGGACTTTAGTCCTAAGACTAAAGATCTGAGATCTTAAGATCTCAGCCTCCATAATTGTGTGAAATAATTCGTGTGTGTGTGTGTGCGCGCGCGCGCGCGTGTGTGTGGGTGTGTGTATGTGATGGCATTTGGTGGTACGAGCCCTGGGGAGGCAATTAGGTTTAGATGAAGTCATAAGGGTGAGCTCCTCATGATGGGAGCCTCTTATTAGTGCCCTTATAAGAGGGGACCAGAGGGACACCTGGGTGACTCAGTGGTTGAGCGTCTGCCTTCGGCTCAGGTCATGATCCTGGGGTCCTGGGATCGAGTCTTCCATCAGGATCCCTGCTTCTTCCTCTGCCTGTGTCTCTGCCTCTCTCTGTGTGTCTCTCGTGAATAAATAAATAAAATCTTTTTTTAAAAAAGGTGGGGGGACCAGAGAGTACATGGTCTCTTACTCTCCCACTTGCTTTCCCTCTCCTTCTCCCCAACACCTACCTCTCCCAGGTGAAGACACGCAGAAGGACAACCATCTGCAAGCCAGGAAGACAGCCCTAACCAGGAACTGAATCGGGTGGCATCTAGAGCTCAGTTTCCAGCCTCCATAACCATAAGAAATAATTTTCTATTGTTTAAAAACCACCTACCCGGGCAGCCCGGGTGGCTCAGCGGTTTAGCACCGCCTTCAGCCCAGGGCGTGATCCTGGAGACCTGGGATCGAGACCTGCTTCTCCCTCTGCCTGTGTCTATCTCCTCTCTCTCTTTCTGTCTCTAATAAATAAATAAAATCTTAAAAAATAAAAATAAAAAATAAATAAATAAAAATAAAAACCACCTACCCAATCTACAGTATTTTGTTGTGACAGCCCAAGCTGACTAATACAATACTCCTCCCTTCAAATACTGGAGCTTAGTTCCCCAGTCCATGACTACTAACCTAAGTCCAAATTATTAGACTTAGTAATTCACTTCTTATAATAAGATAAAATAATAGAGTGTCACTCTGATACCTCATTAAAAAAGACTTTGGGGCCGCCTGGATGGCTCAGTCTGTTAAGCATCTGCTTTCGGCTCAGGTCAGATCCTGGGGTCCTGGGATGGAGCCCCATGTTGGGCTCCCTACTCAGCAGGGATTCTGTATCTCCCTCTGCTCTTCATCCTGCTCACACACGCTCTCTCTCTCTCTCTCAAATAAATAAATAAAATCTTTTTTAAAAAGACTTTGGGATTTTCTCCTCCTCCCTCACCCTTTCCCCTTCTTCCTCTCCTTCACTTTCACCTACTCCCTCTCATCACTCACTCTGCAGCAATACAGCTACCAAGTCATGGGGACACTTAGGCAACTTTGGAGGGGCCCATGTGGAGAAACTGAGGCTTCTAGCCAACAGCTAGTGAGGAACTGAGGCCTTCTAACACGTCCATGAATTAATATAGAAGTGAATCTTTCAGCTCCTGTTGAGACTTCTAATCATTTTGATATGAAAATGTTTGAGTTCAGGAGCAAATAGTCAAGAACAAATTCTTGAGGCATCTTTGATGCAAAAAGGGTGGTTTAATTAAAGCACAGGAACAGGACCTATGGGCAGAAAGAGCTGCACTGGGGTTGTGAGGAGTGGCCAATTACATACTGTCAAGTTGGAAGGGGGTTAAGGATAAGTCTCTGAGGAATTTGGAAGCAAGGTTTCTAGGACCTTGAGGGGGGCTAGCTGTTGTTAGGATAAGGTCATTTAAGGTCTAGTAAAACCTTTATCATGAGACCCTTCAGATGTATATCAGAAGGCCATATGCTTGAAGGATGGTTGGCAATGTGTTTTTGGTGGAGGCGGAGGGGTAAAATAAAGGAATTTTCCAAAGGAATTTTCATATGTCACCATGACTTATGGGATCCTGGAGGTCAGGCTCATGTCAAGCTAAGGTTGCCTTTTGCTTTTAGCAAACCATTAACAGTGAGGCAGTAGAGAGTTCCTGGAGGAAGGTCACCCTGCCTGACCCAAGTACTTGTCAATGGGCTGTCAGTTTTGAGGAGGTTTAATTTCTTCTCTCTTGCCTTTGTTCTCCACACTCACCCAGTTCCTGCTGACAGCTGGACTATAACCTCATGAGACATCCTGTGGTAGCCTCACTCAGATTCTTGCACAAAATTCAAGATTCTTGTACAAAACTAAGATCTTTATACAAAAATTGTCTGAAATAATAGATATTTGTTGTTTTAAGGTGCTAAGTTGGGCAACTTTGTTATGCAGCTAAACAAAATACAATTGAGTCACTCACTGAATTTTCACAAAAGGAAAACACTCATATAGTCAACACTCAGAACAAGAAACAGAACAGCATCCCTGACATACTCTGCCATCCCCCCCCACCACAAAACCCCCCAAACAGAAGTACCAACCTACTTTTTATACATAACTCTTGCCTATTTTTGTTCTTTAAATGAATGGCATCATGTAATATGTCCTCTTTTGTGTCTGATTTTTTTGTTCAACATTATGTTTGTGAGCATCTGCCATAACATTATGTGTACTTTTTTAAAAAGGCTTTGGGATTTTCTTTTGTTACTTTATAATATTGTGTTATGAGACCACACTACACTTCATTCATCCGTTCTGCTGTCAGTGACCATTTGGACAGCTTCAATTTGTTATAAACCGTACTAAAGTGAATGGGTTTTAATACATATCTTCTGATGGATGTATTTATGTATTTTTGTTGGGCACGCATCTAGAAGTAGATGAATCACAGAGCAGTCTTCTTTCTTTTTAATTCTTGAGGTACTGTAATTTTTTTTCGATTTGAACGATCATTCCAATACCTGAATTATTTGTGGGTCTGTTTCTGCTGTCTTTATTTCTTTTTGTTCTACCTCATTGCACATTATTTCCTTGTGTTATTAGTTGATTGTGAGCTACTAATTTCCTTGGAATATTATTGATGAGACATTCTTGAGGTTTTGGACAAAGGTGCCTTTTTCTGAAGGTCACTAGAATTGCTTTAGCCAGGCCCCTAGGTGGCACTACCAGTTAGAGCACCACAGACTAAATTCATTCATAGCTTGGGGTTTTATAGACAAACTAAAAGATACAAATTTGGCCTGCCAGTGTATACATCTTAGAAGGACGTCTGCCTCCCCACCCAAGCAACTTTCTTTGATGTCTCCTCAGGGTGGGACTGGCTTGATGTTGAGTCATCCTGACCCTGAAGGCAATATCTGGGATCCCATTTTTATGTGAGGAAGATCTCCTGTTAGATTCCTAATCTTGAGCAGACTCTGTATTTTGTCTTTTGTCCATGTACCTCTATTGGGGGCTCAGACATGAGACACATTGGCTACCTGGGGCTTGTTTTGCTTATGATGGAGCAGGAAGTTCTCAGAAGAGTAACTGATGTCTTGAAGGATGGGTTATAAGAACTCATGCCATGTCATTTCCATCTATATTCCATTGGCCCAAACAAGTCATATGGTTAGGCCTAAAAATACCATGGAAAAATATACTGTCTCAATAGTGGGAATGCGTAGAAAGTAAATATTACTTGAATAATAAACCAAACTATCTTTTTTTTTTTAAGATTTTATTTATTTGTTCATGAGAGACACAGAGAGGCAGAGACACAGGCAGAGGGAGAAGCAGGCTCCATGCAGGGAGCCCGACGTGGAACTCGATCCCAGGTCTCCAAGATCAGGCCCTGAGCTCAAGGTGGCACTAAACCGCTGAGCCACCTGGGCTGCCCTAATCCAAACTATCTTAACCCACACCTTTGTTCTCAAATATTCATTATAATTCTGCATGAAAAATATTCTCATCCTATTCTAAGGTCTCAAAACTTCCATGAATCACAGCATCAGGCTTGGAGTCCAGGATTTCAAGATCCATATCAGCTGGGATATAGATGTACACACTAAATATACAAGTTACTTGCTCCCTCTCCCTGTCCCAACCACCTAATGTACAACGGTGGAAAAGAAACAAGAAAACTACAATAAATACTCCCAGTGGCAAAGAATGGGGGTGGTAAAGTGGAAGAATGAGAGGAATCCTGAAGTCACTGCCTCTTAGTAATTACAAAATCTCTCTGGGCACAAGTTGCCAGGCATCCCTACCCAGTGAGTAGGAAATATTCTTTGTGAACCATTCCCCAGCTCACTATTGACCATTGTTTTTAGCTCCACCCTCAGGGAGATCACTGCTTTTCCATCATTCTCCTTGGCCACTTTTGAAGAAGACATCAAACAAAATGCCTTTATAGTGACTGATAGCTTTCTCAGCATGCTCCGCCTGCAGAAAGTTCAGGACCCAGCATCACTGTCTTTCAGTCTACTGTGTTGGTGCTTTTGTCAATACCACTCTCAAAATTTTTGTGGATATCTTAGTCCTTTGGGCTATTGCAATAGAATACCACAGACTGGGTGGCTTATAAACAACAGAAATTTATTCCCACAGTTCTAGAGGATGGAAGTCCAAGACAAGGTGCCAGCATGGTTGGTTCTGGTGATGGCCCTCCTTCAGGTTAGTTGGCCCTGCCAACTTCTCACTGTGTCCTCACAAGGTAGAAAGGGCAAGGGAGGTTTTTCATTCCTCTTTTATGAGTGCTAATCTTACTATTCATAATGGCTTCACCCTCATGACCTAATCACCCCCAAAGACCTACCTCCAAATACCATTATCTTGGGATTAGGATTTGAACATATGAGTTTGGTTGGGTAGAGGGGAACAAACATTCACACCTTAGCAGTGGGTTTTCCCTGTATTTGATTCCATGTGCCAAAAACTCTATGTGCCAGAACCACACCCAAAATTCTTTTCAAGACATGTCTCTGGATTTACTTTGGGCACATTAGGCTTCTACAGAAACATACTCTGAACCTTTATAGGAGCACCCATTTTTAAAAAGATTTTATTTATTTATTCATGAGAGACAAAGAGAGAGAGAGAGAGAGAGAGGCAGAGACATAGGCAGAGGGAGAAGCAGGCTCCACGCAGGGAGCCCAATGTGGGACTTGACCCTGGGACTCCAGGATCATGCCCTGGGCCGAAGGCAGGTGCTAAATCGCTGAGCCACCCAGGGATCCCCTATCCAGCTGCAAGGATCTACGAGGTGCCACCCTAACAAAGTACGTCACACCTACATCTTCAGTTGATATTTACCCTCAGCCCATGTCTTACTGCCAAGTTTTAGACATGGGCTTCTTCCTGAGGTTATGTGGGGACTGGCCTCACACTTGATTGATTTAGAAACAGTCTTATCTTCCAATGCTGTAACTTTTTCACTCTCACCATTGATTCTAAATTCAGCTTGCAAATTGGTCATTTTATTTTTTAATAAAGATTTTTAAAGAGGTTTTTATTTTTTTAATATTTTTTGGTTTTTATTTTTTAAAAGATTTTATTTATTTATTTATGAGAGACAGAAAGAGAGAGACAGAGACATAGGCAGAGGGAGAAGCAGGCTCCCTGCGGGGAGCCTGATGCGGGACTCAATCCCAGGACTCCGGGATCATGACCTGAGCTGAAGGCAGATGCTCAACCTTTGAGCCACCCAGTGCCCAAAAGATTTTATTTCAGAGAATTTTCAATAAATATTTTATTTATGTATTTGAAAGAGAGAGAGAGAGAGTGTGTGTGTGTGTGTGTGTACACAATTGTGCATTAGTAGTGGGGAGGGACAGAGGAAAAGGGAGAAGCAGGCTTCCTGTTGAACAGGGAACCTGATATGGAGCTCTGATCCCAGGACCCTGGCATCATGACCTTAGTCGAAGGCAGACACTTAACTGACTGAGCCATTTAGGTGCCCCACAAACTGGTCATTTTGTGAGTGCATTTTTGTGTGCATGCGGTAGAACCCTATCAAGTGAAGCTAGAAGCAACCAGCCCATGTTTTCAACATTTGCCTTATTCTTTTCGCTCAATGATGCAAAGTTCATTAGATAGTTTTTTTCTCATAAATTACTTGTAAGTTTACTAGGGTTGCCAAAACAAAGTACCAAAGACTGGGAGGCTGAAACATCAGAAATTTATTTTCTCACAGTTCTGGAGGCTAGAAGTTAAAAAAAAAAAAACAAGCATGTCAGCAGCATTGTTTCTCCTGAGGTCCTTCTCCTTGGATTATAAATGGCCTTCATTTCCCTATGTCGTCACATGGCCATTTCTGCATCTGTTTCCTAATCTCTTAAGGACCAGTCAGATTGGGTTAGGCCCATCCAAACAACATCATTTAATTTAATCACCTCTTTAAAAACCCTGTGTCCAAATACAGATGCATTCTGAGATATTAGAGGTTAGGACTTCAACATATGAATTTTGGGGGGACATAATTTAGCCCATAATATTTACCAGAGGCTATTTTGTCAATTAATAATATAGATCTCCATTTTTTCAACTTTGTTTTAAACAGGTTCTTACTACCCCACTGCCTGGTCCCAAACCAATGCCATATATTTGTAGGTTTTGTCATATAAGTACATCACTTCTAAGAACCAATTTCTGGGGAAGCCCGGGTGGCTCAGTGGTTTAGCGCCGCCTTCGGCCCAGGGTCTGATCCTGGAGAACCGGGATCGAGTCCCATGTCGGGCTCCCTGCATGGAGCCTGCTTCTCCCTCTGCCTCTCTCTCTCTCTCTCTCTGTCTCATGAATAAATAAATAAAATCTTAAAAAAAAGAACCAATTTCTGTATCCATCAGTATTACCAGAATAAGGCAATTACCACATTGTCACAACAATGTAACAATCTCAACCTCTCTGTGACTTATGCTTAAAACTACATTTACTAAAAAACAAAACAAAACAAAAAAAACTACATTTACTTTTGTTTAAAAGATTTTATTCATTTATTCATGAGACACACACAGAGAGAAAGAGAGAGAGAGAGAGAGAGCAGAGATACAGGCAGAGGGAGAAACAGGCTCTATGCAGGGAGCCCGACGTGGGACTCGATCCCAGGTCTCCAGGATCATGCCCTGGGCTGAAGGCAGTGCTAAACTGCTGAGCCACCTGGGCTGCCCTACTTCAAAAAAAAAAAAAATTAAATCTCACTGTAGATCTGTGGCTTGGTTGGGGTTTGGATGATCTTGGCTAATCTTGCTTCAGGCTTCAGATTGGGGTTGATTCTTCTCTACATGCTCCATTCTGAGCTTCAAGCTGAAAAGGCTGGGACTCATGGATGCAGCAGAAGTGCAAGAGTGCACACCAAACAATGCAGGACATTAAAAACCTCTGTTTCTATCATGCCTGCTAACCCCCAATGAGCTGAAGAAAGTCACAGGGGCAAATCTGAAACCAAGGGATGAAGAGGCACTTTCAGTTCATGACAAAACCATGGCAAGACTATGGATGAGTCCTATTGCAGAGAATTAAGACATGGGACCATTCAATCTACTATAAATCTAACCTCTTTGTACACGTTTCTCAGATGATGCTTGAATTTTGACCTGATAATACCTTAAATCCATTTATTCCACTCCTAAATTACATACTATGATTCTCATATATTTTAATTTTGATTTTTTTAATAATTCTGATATTTTTAATCCCAGAAGGCATTATTATTTTGTACTATACAGGTAACTTTCATTTAGATTACACATTTTCTTCTTGAATTTTATTCTTCCTATATTTCTGATTCACCATTTGAGATAATTTTTTTTTTTTTTGCCTGGAGAAAATCTAGTAGTGTTTTGGGAGGGGGGGGTCAGGTCTACTGGTAATGAATTTCCCCAGATCTCATTTGTCTGCAAATATCATTTCCTTTATATTCCTAAAGGGCTTTTTTTTCAAATATAAAATCTAGGTTAGCAGGACTTTTTTTTTCTTCACACTTTGAAGGTATGATTCTTCTGTGTTCTGGCTTCTATTGTTTGAGAAGTCAGTTCTCAGCTTAGTTACTGCTCCTTAGAAAGTAATCTGTCTTTTCACTCCGGCTGTTTCTAGATTTGTTTGTCTGAAGTTTTCAGCAGTTTTACTATGACATGCCTAAGTGTGGTTTGCTTTGTACCAATTCTGACTGAAGTCATAATGCTTCTGGAACCTGAGGCTTCATGGATTGCAACAATTTAAAAACCCTAAGCCGTTATTTCTTCAGACATTGCTTCTGCTTCATTCTCTCCACTTCAAAGACTCCAATTTCACATATGTTAGACCTTGGTACTGTAGCCTCCATATTCATCTATATTCTGTATTTTCTATCCTATTCTCTCTGTGCTTTAATTTGGATATATTCCTCTGACCTAAGTCTAACTTTATTTATTTATTTATTTTTAAGTAATTCTTAAAAAATTTTTTTATTGGAGTTCAATTTAACAACATATAACATAACACCCAGTGCTCATCCAGTAAAGTCCCTCCCTCAGTGCCCATCACCCAGTCATCTCATCCGCCCACCCACCTCCCCTTCCACTACCCCTTGTTCATTTCCCAGAGTTAGGAGTCTTACATGTGCTGTCACCCTCACTGATATTTCCCACTCATTTTCTCTCCTTTCCCCTTTATTCCCTTTCACTATTTTTATATTCCCCAAATAAATGAGACCATATGTTTGTCCTTCTCCTATTGCTAAGTCTAGCTTTATTAGTTTCCTCGTTTCAGCAATGTATAACTTGCTAACAAACACTATCCACTGAATTTTTTTTACTTCAGTTATATTTTTCAGTTATAGAATTTTCATTTGGTTCTTACAGTTCACAGGTCTGATAAAATTCTCAATATTGGGAATCCCTGGGTGGCTCAGCGGTTTGGTGCCTACCTTTGGCCTGGGGCCCGATCCTGAGATCCTGGGATCGAGTCCCCCATCGGGCTCCCGACGTGGAGCCTGCTTCTCCCTCTGCCTGTGTCTCTGCCTCTCTCTCTCTCTGTCTATTATGAATAAATAAATAAATAAATATTTTTTAAAAAATGCTCAATCTTGTCTTTCATCCTCTTAACCATATTAAGCACAGCCCTTAAAAGTCTTTGGGAAACCTGAATTACTTCAATCCTCTACAGATATGTTTTTCTGTTATTTCTCTTGTTTTACAATCATTTGTCTTATCTCCTTGGATGCCTACTTCTTATTGAGCACGATCACTGCATATGAACAATAGTAGAAATGATGTGAGGCCTATCATGAGGCTATCTCTCTCCCAAGAGAATTTATGTTTACTGCTGGCAAGGACAGGTATGATCTGAATGGCATCCCAAACAATTCATGATCCCCAGCAATACATTAGGGTACCTCCTTGGTGGTTCCCAGACTTAAACTTTCTCCATCTAGGGCATAAATGTGATAAAAATGCTGCTCAGGGTCCTAGCTTTTCAACCATTCCTCTGGATTTGGCAGATGCCTCTCAAGAAAGATCATCCCAAATGAGAGGCTGACCTCTCATTTCCTTTTTCTCTTGGATATTGGCTTCATAATTATTCATTCCCTTGTTAGTTCTCTGGTGCTCTCTGGAAACAGAAGTCCTCCATGGGCTTTTTAATTTCATTTATCTGAAAGCCACACGGGAATTTCAATTTGGATATAACATGTTTTCTGTGCCAGTTATTAAGTTTTGTCTTTCAGTTCCATCTTCCCTTCCCCTTATATAAACTGTATTGTGGTGCTGGGGCTGAGACTCTGGAAACAAGTATTTTTGTGCTGGCAGATATTTCATTAGACTCTGCCTGTAAGGACACTGGTGAATGACTACAGGACCTGTTCCTGTGAACATCGTCTCAGCTACACTTCAACCAGACAGGGCAAATTCTTCCCACAGCAGAGGCTGAATCCAGTCTGAAGTTTTTCAAAGACTTGCAGAATCAACCTCAGTGCCCCTCTTCCTTGGAACTTTGCCTCCTGGCCCCACTGCCCCTCACTAGCCATGTACATGAGTCCTGGAGAGACCCTCCTCTAGGTTTAGAAACCTTGGCTCTAGCTGGCCGACCCCTCTCCCCAGAAGCCTGAGTTCCAGATCTCCAGTGGCCTTCCTCTAAGTTGGAATATTTTCAGGTTCTTTCTGTTTATCCTTGAGCTCTACGAGTGGTAGCTAATTCCTTCCTGCACTTGTACCTCCATAGTAACTTGGAGTCCTTGTTTTACCCTTCTAGCTATTTAGTTAATAAGGTTAATTTCATGTCAACTGTTGTTTATATTCATTTCCCTCTGTTCAAATAACGAGTGTGGTTTCTGTCTCCTGATTGAATTCTGACTGTTCCCATCCTTGTCCTTCCTTTATTCTAATTTTATTTACCTCACAACATGATTAGATAATTCTGGGCCCACTTACAATATTGTGGCAAGGCTTTGCTGTCCTCTACTACATTTTGCATTTCTAGAAATTTCATTTATTTCTTTTTCAAATCTGCTTGGTCATTCTTTATAGTTTGAGGTTTCCTGGATGTATTTTCCCACAAGTAGTTTATTTTTTAAAGACTTTATTTATTTATTCATGAGAGAGAGAGGCAGAGATACAGGCAGAGGGAGAAACAGGGTCCATGCAGGGAGCCCGATGTGGGACTCGATCCTGGGACTCCAGGATCATGTCCTGGGCCGAAAGCAGGCGCCAAACCACTGAGCCACCCAGGGATCCCACCCACAAGTATTTTAAAGCTGTTGTTTAGGTCTCTTTACATATTGAGTATAGTAATTTAAAAGTTGTTTGTAATAATCTCATTTTCTCAACCTCTTTGAGTCTGTATCTGCTTCTTGGTCTTCCTGGTTCTTTCTTGTGGTGCCTTGTTTCTCTGAGTGTCTGGCTGGCTGGCTGGCTGGCTATTTATTTTTACCATGAACTGCTAACCTTCCTTGGATTTTATTTGTAGGATGAAGGTCTGCAAGAACAACCGCAGAATAGATACCCTAGATAGAACACGAAAGTGCACATGCATCAATATCACTAAATTACTCTCTTCATATCCCTCTGCCACATTACCCAAGTTTTTGCCCTGTGGATAGGTACAACATTAATATACAAAAATATGTAAATTTACAAATATATATATGCAAGTCACTGAACAGTGGTGAGAAAACTAGAACCCTTCTTTTTTTAAAATATTTTATTTATTTATTTATTCATGAGAGACACAGAGAAAGAGAGAGAGGCAGAGACACAGGCAGAGGAAGAAGCAGGCTCCATGCAGAGAGCCCGATGTGGGACTCGATCCGGGGACTCCAGGATCACACCCGGGGCTGAAGGCAGGCGGTCAACCGCTGAGCCACCCAGGGACCCCCTCAAATCCTTAAATCAAGAATTTTCAGTTCCTTTATAAGTATAGACACACAGCGAGGTCTAAACTTATTAAAAATCCTATTATTTTGCATAACCACAATTTTTTGAAATTCTTTCTTCTAGGATGTAAATTTTTAGTTTTGACCCCCAAAATGCCCCCTCCCTTATAAGGGGATGATGATTTAGGGAGCAATACTATTAATAGTAAAGAATTTATATGTTTGGTCTAAAGGGTACTTAGAGTCACAGGCATAATTGCCAAAATGGAGAGATTTGAGTGTTATTACCCATAGCAAAAGCTGGCTGCAGTGTTAGATGGTGAGGCCAGACAGATGTTGAAAACAGCAGTCTGCAAAGGTCTTGCCTAATACTGAAAAAGAGATTTAATTTGAAAGAGAGCAGTCTTTATTCTTTAACATATTCTTGGATGACTAGATTATGAAGCTATTTTGCAAATAATTGCACAATCACCGTATTATTCACGGTAGAGTATTAATTTCTTAAAATTACCAGTGAGCAACGTGAAGCATACAGGGTATCGATTACAGTGTGGGAATGCATACACAGAATGCCAAAGGCTTTCCCTTCCCTGACAAACCTCCTTTATGCAGCTGAGCCATCTGCATGCAAAACACGTCTTCAAATGGTGCCTCAGAAAACAACTAACCGCTGGGCAAAGCAGGTGTGGGCTCTAGTTCCGGATCTGCTACTACTATTGTGCTACCACAGACAGCCCAGGTGACCCTCAGTGGCCTTTGGTTGTTCATCTAATGCTAGATGTGATTTTGGCAGGCTCTTTGCCCTGAAATTCCCATACAGCACATTCTATGGAGATTGCATGAGGCAGGAAAGACGCTCCCTACAGAAGTGAGGGCTGAGCCTCGAGCAGACACACTCATCTGCACCCATACTTCCCAGACTCCTTTCACAGTGTTTTAGGCACATCTGTACCTAGAGGAAAAAAAAAAAAAAGAGTATTCCTGAATTCAACTGTCCAGAGTTTGAGGTAGAACTTTCCCCACTGCCCGCCACCCTACACACAGGAGGCTCTAGGCAAGGGCAGTCCAGGAACTTGGTTTACCTCTTCTGAAAACCCCATACCTCGGAACTTGCGGAGGGCAGCCAGCGCCTGGTCCCTGTCCTCACACACCCGCTCTGAGCACTGGCTCACTGGGACCAGAGACTCCATCCACCTTCAGGAGCACACCAGTTCTGGGCAGCTGCGGGGAGCAGCCCCTGCCTGTTCCATGCACACCTGCCCCAGGCACTGGCCTGAGGGTTGGCCCAGAACCCCTCCACCTTCTCCTGCACATTTGCGGGGGGTACCAGCTGGGAGTTGGCCCGGAACCCCTCCATCTTCTCCTGCACAACTGCTCAGGGCACCAGCTGGGGGCTGGCCTGAGACCCCTGCACCTTCTCCCACACACCTGCGCAGGGCACCAGCTGAGAATTGGCCCAAGACCTCTGCACCTTCCCGTGCACACCTGCCTGGGTCACCAGCTGGGGGTTGGTCCGGGACCCCTGCACCTTCCCGTGCACACCTGCCCGGGACACCAGCTGGGGATTGGCCCGGGACCCTGCCACTTTCTCGTGCACAACTGCCTAGGGAACCAGCTGGGAGTTGGTCCGGAACCCCTCCACCTTCTTGTGCACAACTGCCCAGGACACCAGCTGCGGGCTGGCCCCGGACCTCTGCACCTTCCCCGCACACCTGCCTGGGACACCACCAGCTGGGAGTTGGCCCGGGCCCCCTGCACCTTCCCGCGCACACCTGCCCGGGACCCTTGAATCTTCCCGCGCACAACTGTCCGGGACACCAACTGGGAGTTGGCCCGGGACCCTTGCACCTTCTCGCGCACACCTGCCCGGGACCCTTGCACCTTCCCGCGCACACCTGCCCGGGACCCTTGCACCTTCTCGCGCACACCTGCCCGGGACCCTTGCACCTTCTCGCGCACACCTGCCCGGGACCCTGCACCTTCCCGCGCACACCTGCCCGGGACACCAGCTGGGGGTTGGCCCGGGCCCCCTGCACCTTCCCGCGCACACCTGCCTCCCCAGCGCAGACGGGTTCCTGCCTCGGAGAGCTGGAAGTGCGGCTACGCGAGGGACTACTTTTCGCGGACCCTCTGGAGGCGGGCGGAGGGATCCCGCGTAGGGTCCATGCGGAGGCAGGCGCGTGCGGGACGCGGGATGGGGCACTGCGCCTGCGCGGCCGCCGCCGCCGCCGCCGCCGCCCGTCTGCCCGCGTGAGGGGAGCCGCCGCCGCCGCCGCCTCGGTTTGTGTCTCCGCCGCCGTCTCGGCCCCGCGCCCGCCATGGCGCAGATCCTCCCCATCCGCTTCCAGGAGCACTTCCAGGTGAGGCCCGGGCTCCGGCGCCGAGGCTGGGCGGGCTTCAGGGGGCGGGTCGCGCGCTCCGTCCTGTCAGCCGCGCCCCCCGCCGCCCCGCCTCCCGGGGGACCGGGCTGGAGACGCCGCCCGGCCGGCCGCCCAGACCCCGGCCCAGGCCCTGGACCCGGACCCCGGCTCCCGCGGACGCAGACGCGGCCGGGCCAGGGCGGGGGCGGGCGGCCGGCGCGAGCGGCTCGCCGGGGGTGCTGGCCGCCGAGACCCGTTGTCCGGCGGCGACGGTAGAGCCCTGCGGGCGTTGGGACCCCGACCCCGGAGCCGGAGGGCGTGCTGGGAGCGCGGGGTGGGTGCGCCCCCAGACCGGCGAGCGGGGCACCCGGACTGCAGCGCGAGCTCTGCGACTCTAGAGCCCGTGCCTGAGCCTGATGCTCTCTCTCCGCCCCTCCATCCTTCCATCTGACTCTGCGTCTGTTGGCTCCCTGTCACTGGGGCGGCTTCGTGGGGGGAGGGTCGTCAAGCCGTGTGATCAGGGAGGAAGAGGCACCCTTCAATATGCAGTGACACCCCAAAAGTTTAGCTGTTTAGTGAGGTCGCAGTTTGTTATATCTCCTACTGTCCCAGTAGAGTTGTGTCTCAGGGAAATACAGATTGGGCTGCCTGTGTGTGACCGAGGATCGTGGACTGGCACGGTGCGCAGTGCTCTACTCCATGACAAGCCTGTGTCACCTGAGCGGTGATGTGATTCCCTTTTTACAGGTGAGGAGGCAGGGCTACATGAATACTTGCCATTGGCGCTGTGCTTTATGTAAAATCATCGCAATCCTGGGCTCCTGGGTGGCTCAGTCTGTTAAGCGTCTGACTCTTGATCTCAGCTCAGGTCTGGATCTCACCCTTGTGAGTTGGAGTTCCCTGTTGCTGGGCATAGAGCCGACTTAAAAAAAAATCATCACAATCCCATAAGATCCCTGTTTTCTAGTTGAGGAAACCAAGGCACAAAGATGTTAAATAAGTTGTCAAGGGGATCCCTGGGTGGCTCAGCGGCTTGGCGCCTGCCTTTAGCCCAGGGCGCCATCCTGGAGACCCGGGATCGAGTCCCGCGTGGGCCGGCGTGGAGCCTGCCTCTCCCTCTGCCTGTGTCTCTGCCTCCCTCTCTGTGTGTCTATCATGAATAAATAAATTAAAAATTTAAATAACTTGTCTAGTCATTTGGCAAATAAGAGCAGGATTCAGACTCAGGTCTTTTTTTTTTAAGGTTTTATTTATTTATTCATGAAAGGCACACAGAGAGGCAGAGACACAGGCAGAAGGAGAAGCAGGCTCCATGCAGGGAGCCCGATGTGGGAACTGATCCCGGTACCCCAGGATCATGGGTGGAAGGCAGGCGCTAAACCGCTGAGCCACACATGCATCCCTAGACTCAGGTCTTTGTGGCTAAATTGTGGTATTGCAAGGAATGTGGTGGATCGGAAGGTCTTTTTTTTTCTTTCTTTCTTTCTTTTTTCACAGCATAGAGCACTTCTTACTCTGTATCCAAATGGGAAAGGCCCTGGGAGTATAGTGACTGGCTAGATCCACCTATTATACAGATTGAAAACTTGATCCCTGAGTATTCCTCCATTGTCACTTGGTTAGTGATAACAGCAGCTGTAGTTGTGTGGAGGTAGAAGGTATCCTGAACGCCCATCTCTTGACAGTAATGTGAAATAGCAAAATACTACTGCTGCTGTTAATTAGAACAATGTAATAATATGTGCCATTTATTGAGCCATTTCTGCTGCTAGTCACTATATTGTGTATTTTATAAACCTCATTTAACTTAGTGTTTATCTAACTGGGGCACAGAGAGGGTAAGTAATAAAGGTAAAATTACACAGCTAGAAAGTGACAGCTTGGGTTCTAATCCTGATCTCTGATTCCAAAGCCTGTGCTTTAGCCACTAAATATGTTTTCTTCAGAAGGCAAGGAAGCAGTAACGCATTTTAAATTCCTATTGAAGTTCATAATGCCTTGAAGAGATATATTCTATTATCTGGAAACTACTTGTGCCTTGTTAGCATACAGGCTATGTAAATATGGTTTGTGGTCTCCAGCATTAACCAGCTGTTGAGGTTACTCTGCACTCCTTGTTTTTCTAGTTTGTACACTCTCCCTTAGCTGCACACATTTCAAAATTTCCGCTTGTTCCTTAAATCTCTGATCCCACTACTCCCCCTTGCTGGTAGCAGATGGTTGGAGAAACAGAAGCCATAAATGGGATATTCCTCACCTTCATGCCTGCAGTCTTGAAAACTTGTCTGTAGTTGCCCTTTTCTGCTTTCCTGTTATCTTAGAAGTGGGTTTTTCCCATTTTTTCCTTTGTGTTCTGGATCCTACATTCTTCCCCCTTTTAACAGGGCCTTACTCAGTAGCATCTTCTCTTTCCTTTGATTTCATCCATTCCCTTGTGGTGGCTTCTTCCATGTTTGTGTTTAACCATGCTCATATCTCTTCTGTCTTTACAGCAAACAAACTTCTCCCTCTCCCCTGTCCCCTTGAAGCTCTTACTTCACAGCTAGACATGAAAGAATCACCTTATGACTCCATCCCTTCCCTTATATTCCTCAATAATCTGCAGTCTGGTTTTTGCATCCACTCTTCCCCTGCATCTGTTGTTGCCAAGGTCACAAGTTGAAATGTAGACTTTTTTTGTAAAGGACCAGGTATATAGGTTAGGCCTTTGAGGGCCACATTGTGTCTCTTGTCACATATTTCCCATCCTCCCCTTTAAAAAAATCTTGTAAAAAGTGCAAAATCCACTTTTAGTTGGGCTATACAAAAAGTTTGTAGTTTGCTAAGCCCTGCTCAAAAAAAAAAAAAAAAAGAACTCAAATCCCAGCATTACAAACATCTACAGTTGACAATGTGCTTTACTGCCGCCTTATGACCCTTTTTCTGTTGCTTTTGCTAGTACCACAGTCTCCCAGGGTTTCTCCTATCTCTCTGCCCACAACCCAGTTTTCTTTGTGAGCTTCTCTTAGGCATAAGCCTGGGGTCTGTCTTGAGTCCCTTTATCTCTCTTTTTTTTTAAGATTTTATTTATTCATTCATGAGAGACACAGAGAGAGAGAGAGGCAGAGACACAGGCAGAGGGAGAAGCAGGCTCTGTGCAGGGAGCCCACGCGGAACTTGATCCCAGGACTCCAGGATCAGGCCCTGCGCCGAAGGCGATGCTAAACCGTCGAGCCACTTGGGCTGCCCTACCCTTTATCTCTTCATTCTGTATGCTCTACTGGGTGATTTATATGTATATCCATATGCTCAGTGTTCATAGGCAGGCTACATACTTTTGCTGATCCTCAGAGATACATGAAGGAGAGACAATAAAAGGCTCTGGTTAAGAGCACAGACTGAAGACCAATGGAAGGGTTTGTTTAAATCTGGACTCAGGCACATACAAGTGCATTTGGGCAATTTTTGTAACCTTTTTGTAAGTACATTTCTACATCTATAATATAAAGGTAAAAGGTACAGTTTTTACCTCATAGAGCTGTTGTGAGGTTTTGAGTTAATAAATGTGGTAAATGAAAAAAAATAAATGTGGTAAATGTAAGGTGTGGGACATAATTTTACAAAAAGTTTGTAAAATTTTTATTATGTCTGGTACATAATAAAACACTCTATTCTTGTTATTTGTTACTACCATGATGACAGCTGTCTGTTGGAGAAGGGCATTGGATCCATAGGTTCTTCAAACACATCACGTTCCAAATAGGGTTCCTCTTTTTCTCTAAATGTGTATCTTCTCCAGTTTCCAGCCAGGAACCTAGGAGACAGCCATGACTTCTCCCTAACTTGTTGATTCTTCCTCCTGTGTATTTTGGGCATTATTCTGCCACTTTGAGCATGACTGACATGACCCTGGACTATGCCAGCATTCCTCACCTAGATGGCTGCACTAACTTTGTCTCTGGTCCTCTACCTCCAGTCTAGCACACAGGCAAAGAGATCTTCTCAAAGGCTAAACATCTGCTTAAAGTTCGTCAGTGAATGCTTCCCTCTTGCTTCCAGGATGAAAATGCCAGACTCTCCAATGCCCTGTAAAGCTGTGCCTAATCCAGCACCTGCTCAGGTTTTTGCTGCTCCCCATCTTGTCCTTCAGGACCTTTTCTTACCTCTGGGCTTTTGCAGGTTATTGCCTCTTTCCAGAACATTCCTCCCTTCACTCTTATTACCCAGCCAAGTACTACTTAGCCTTCTGGTATCTATCTGCTTAAATGACAGGAAGGTGTCCGTGACATGTCAGAATTAGGAGTCCTTCCTGAGTGCCCCCATAGCTTTAGGGCTTCCCTCATGATGGCCCTAACCATATGGTATATAGGTCCCTACTGTACTGTAAGCTCAGGATCTCCTATCTGCAGTTGTATTCCCACTGCCTGGTATATAACAGGCTTGAGATCTTTGAAGGAATGGAACCCAATAATTCATATTAAAATGTATAATCAATAACTAATTATAATGTAGATTGTCTAATGATACAGTTTGTAGGCTTTTCCAGGCCCTCCATATAGCTCACCTGTGACCAATTTATTCTTAAGTCTATTTTATTAAGAATACTCCTGCTACAGGCAGCCCGGGTGGCTCAGCCGTTCAGTGCCGCCTTCAGCCCAGGGTGTGTGATCCTGGAGGCCCAGGGTCGAGTCCCATGTCGGGCTCCCTGCATGGAGCCTGCTTCTGTCTCTGCCTGTGTGTGTGTGTCATGAATAAATTAATTAAAAAAAATAATAATAAAAATAAATAAATAAATTAATTAATTAATTAAAAAAAAAAAAGAATACTCCTGCTAGGGGTGCCTGGGTGGTTCAGTTGGTTAAGCATCTGCCTTCAGCTCAGGTTGTGATCTCAGGATCCTGGCATCAAGCCCTGCATCGGGCTTCCTGCTTTGGGGGGGGGTCTGCTTTTCCCTCTCCCTCTGCTCCTACCCCCCAACCCTGGTTGTTGCTCTTTCTAAATAAATAAATAGATAAATAAATAAAATCTTAAAAAATATACTCCTGCTTATATCACTGACATTTTTTTTTCTGCCCCTACCCTGTGTCTACCATATTATCACTTTACATTTTATGAATCTTATTATTTTTTTCTGTTTTTAATTTTGGTTTCTTTCATATGAAAATTCTTGGGCCAGATTTTCCCTAGAGGAAAAACAATAGTTTTATAATGGTCAGTTGGAAAATAGAAATCAGTGTATAGCAGGGCACCTAGATGGCTCAGTCAATTGGGTCTCCAACTCTTGATTTCAGCTGGGGGTCGTGATCTCAGGGTCATGGGATCAAGCCCCACGAGAGGCTTCATGCAAAGTAGGTGGGAGAATCTGCTTGGGATTCTCCCTCTCCTCCTCCCCCCGCCCCCTCGTGCATTCACCCCCTCTCTCTGTCTCTCTAAGATAAATCTTTAAAAAAGAAAAAAATGGGTGCCTGGGTGGCTCAGTGGTTGAGCGTCTGCCTTTGGCTCAGGGCGTGATCCTGGAGTCCCAGGATCGAGTCCCACATCGGGCTCCCCACATAGAGCCTGCTTCTCCCTCTGTGTCTCTGCTTCTCTCTCTGTGTCTCTCATGAATAAATAAATAAAATCTTTTTTTAAAAAAAAAAGAAAAAAATTAGTGTATAGGAACTTTTATTCTACAAAGAACCTTTCAGAAATGTACCAAGAGCAGAAGCTGCACTTCTAGATCTAATGCATTGTAATAAAGCATCCTTCAACTTCAGCTTGGGATGTTACAATTTATATGAATTTATTTATCCTGTCACCCTGGTTTTGAGAGGAGTACTTATCCTGCAGAAATATTTTTCTTATATGTACTATTTTAACTTTTTTATATTCCAATATCTAAGTTTGAAAGTTGTTGCTCTTTATGCTAGAATGGAAAAAAGCAAAAGAGCTAAGAAACAATGACACCTTAATTCAGAAGAGGAATAGTTATTTGAAAGAGTTTTGAAGTGTGACACAGCTCAATACACAAAGAACATATAAATGCATTCCCTTAGAGTTTTGGTTATGTAGCATATCTTTGAGGTGATGTTCTTACAGAGTCTGCCAAGGTGATCTATGTAAATTATAGGAGCAAGGTGGTCACTAGTCTTAATCAGTGCTTCCTAGCCCAGGCTGAGAAACACATAAGTGCGCACCTTAAACATTAAATCAGGATCTCTGAGAGGTAAGGACTTTGGCCTTTCTTTCCAGGTGAGTCTCACATGCGACTGTATTGAATCAATCTTCTAGTCATTCATAATTAAAGAAAGAGGTTGATATTTGAAGCCTTTTGCACATGAGTAGGGAAGGCAGCACTTTGAGGAGTAGATTGAGCGTGAATTGAAAACAGTTCATGTGTATCTGTGGCTGCTGGTGAAGAAGCGGGGAGTCACTCTGAAAGGGATGCTGTACTCACAGCCTAGTATGTGTTTAGTTTAAGTTGCCATTATGTAGCCATCTTATTTTGTGAAATGGTTTTTGATATACTAAGACAAACAGCGGTAGGCTGCTTGTGTCCTGAAATTGTTGTGCACCCATGTAAAATGTTTTTATGGTCTTGTATAAGCTGTTAAATTTTGCTTCTTGGTGGACTGATGATTCTTGTATTGGAAGGAGATACTGGGTCAGTCATTACCTTCTGACTTTCTTATTTACAAAGTGAAGAAAGTAACCAGAGAATGTGGAAGGGTCAGCCTTTGTGAGTGTGTCCACAACAGTGGCATGTTAAGTGAGCAAATATTAAATGTATTTGGACAGGTCCTCTTTGGAAGAATAAATTATTACTATTGAGCATATTTTAAATGTTCAAAATCCCCAAACTACATAAGTACTTTTTGAATTTATTGGGTTAAAAGAGTTACCATGTACTAGGAAGATCTTAGTCAAGGTCCCTCTCCACAAGGTTCTTGAGCAAAGTCCATAGCTGGGGCAAAGTCTGCCTGGAACAAGCTTTAAAGTAATACGTATACATGGGAAGAATAGCCCTAAATAGAAAGTATAAATGAAAAGTAAACCTTTCTGTTCAAACACTGGGTCTTTTCCCAAAAGAAACTACTATTAAAAATCATTATATCTTTCAAAAAATAATTTAAAGAATCCTGCTATAAAATTCCCCACCTTGGGGCGCGTGGGTGGCTCAGTCAATTGAGCTGCTGCCTTTGGCTCAGGTCATGATCCTGGCTGGGGTCCTGGGATCAAGCCCCTCATTGGGCTCCTTGCTTAGTGGGGAGCATGCTTCTCATCTCCTGCCTGCCACTCCCCTGCTTGTGCTCTGTCAGTCAAATAAATAAAATCTTTTTTTTTAAATTCCCCTCCTTTTGCTTTTGTAAGTTAACAGAGTTTGAAGCTCTTTCAAGATTACCTACAGATAAAAATAAATAAATAATAAAAATAAAAAAATAAAAAAAATAAAAGATTACCTAGAGATTGGGACGCTTGGGTGGCTCAGTTTGGCTTAGGTCGTGATCCTGGAGTCTAGCGATCAAGTCCCACGTCAGGCTCCCTGCAGGGAGCCTGCTTCTTCCTCTGCCTATGTCTCTGCCTCTCTCTGTGTCTCTCATGAATAAATAACTAAAATCTTAAAAAAAAAAAAAAGATTACACACAGATTGCAGCATGTATTTGACAGTATTGCTTACTAATATCCTTCTGTAGTTGTTGACACCTGTCACCCCATCCTGTATTTCTTTGCTTTCCCTTCCTGCTTCAATAAATCTATTGCTTTCAGTCTATTCTGTATTTTCTTTTGTTTCTCTTGCTTGGGACCTGCTGGCGGTCTCCATGCCAGGGAAAGATTACCATCTCTTGGCTGGCTGAAGAAGGATGCCGCAGAGCTGCCCTAGCAAAGTTCAATGACAAAATTAGAATCCAGGCAGATCTTGACAGGCTAGGATCCAACTAGTTGACATTTAACAGGTATAAATATAGGGTCTTGTGCGTTGGTTTTAAAATACAGAAAACCTACATTGGTGTAATTTGAGAGAGGTTCTATAAAGCACTCTACAAATGTTGTTTTTAAACTACTCTGAGCTAACCTAGTCCTAGAATTTTAGGTTACTCCTAGGAAGGACCTCAGTATCATTATTCTTCCTAGGTCCTCAATTACAAAGCTCCCTCTTTAAGGTAGGAAAAAGCTTGCTGATAAGTTTGAGATATAAAAGATTTCTAAGTTACTTCAAATTATTTTTTTGACTGCCTAAAACTTGTTAACTTCTTTACTAATTAATTATTGAACGACCATGTGCTGGGCATAGGGATAAGGCAGAAGTAAGTGAGCCTGCAGAGACTTATACAAAGGAAAAAGGACTAGGTTTTTCAAAGAGAGGCATAAAAACCTGGATGTTCAGTGTAACTGGAACGTTCTGGCTCTTTGATACTGGCAGTTTGTGTTTTCACTAACAGCCCTATGTAAACACAGCTGCAACCTTCCCTCCCAGTCAGACTACTGTCCCTAAGCCCTTTAAATATAGAAGCAACAGGACTGTTGGATGAGTAATTTCTTTTTATGTTTTCCCCAGTGTCAGATTTGAATTTGGATTCATTTAATTGCGGGTCTTGAGAACAGAAAAGGATTATTAGATAGTATCTTGTGTACTTTTGCTTAACTCATATATATTGGCTGTTTAAATGTGTATCTGTGTTACCTTTCAGAATAATTATTATAGGAATCAGGAGTCCTTAGTTATAGCTACTAATGAGAAAACATAGTATTTGACATTTTATTTATTTACATATTTATGATTTGTTTATTTAGAGAGAGAAATAGAGGGTGTGCAGGGGTGGGAGGGAGAATCTAAAGCCCCCTCCCGCCCCCCAGGAGAGCATGTAGCCTGCCTCGGGGCTTGATTGCACGACCCGAGATCATGACGCAAGCCAAAATCAGGAGTTGGAAGCTCAACTGACTGAGCACCCAGGCACGCCGGTATTTGATATTTTAGATGTAAAAGTTCTTTTTGTGGAATTGTCCTGTGTTTGACATCCCTGGCCCCAGTAAATGCTAGCTAATTAGTGTTCTCTAGTCATTGTACAATTCGAATTGCCCATTTCCAGAGATTACAGGATACTAGCGCCCCTTGAGAACCACTGTCTTCCTTTCTTCTAGTTCTAATAGTCTCTTATTTTTGGATACACTGTTCTCAGCTATTAAAACAGTGTCTTGATTTGTGAAGTGATTTTACCTTTTCAGAATGCCATGAATATGTGTATATGCTCTTGTGTGAGGAACTGGACTCAGTCACTAATACTTAAGAACCTACTGTGCTCAAGAGGTTGAGTACAAATATTTCTTGATATTTGGAGTTGAAATCAGAATGTAGCCATATAATCCCAAGCTAAGAATAAAATGAAAATTTAGAAAATCTAGGTCCACTTAAATATATGGCTCTGAAATGTAAAGATTTGACAGTGTTGGGTGTTGGGTGCTTGAGTGTTAGGGTGCTCGCGAAATGTTACTATATGTTAATATAGTATAACGCTTACAATAATTCATAATGAGAAAGGAAGACTGTGTAGGTCTCCTGGGAACTTTCTTTCACCCTTTTGCTTCTCCCCCTCCCTCTGCCCCCAAGGGAACTTTTCAGTGCCCTCCTATCAGCATCTTCATATAGTTCAACCAAATAGTGATCGTTAGTCTCCGCAGCCTGTGGGCTCTGGATATTGTGACTAACTATATCTTATGTATCTTACTGCTTTCAGAGTCTAATTAGTGGCTAGCAGGTACTGTGTATTCAGTACTTATTTATGGAACGAATGTATGAAAATTACTTTCTATGAGAAAGTCTCAGCTTTCATTCACTACACTACATTTACAATTGCATTAAGCTGCTATTTCAGATGTGTGAAAATAAAATGTGAATTTCAACTCAATTTTGTGGTCCAGAGCACAAGCTTTATTCACAACTATCTCCATCATTAATAAGCATGGTGGCTTTGGGAAGATAATCTGAAAACCCTGTGTTGTGTAAATTGTGCATGGCATACTTGTCTCCTGAGTTAGCAGAAAGATAAGATGAGGTGACCTGTTGTCCTGTAGTCTGTTCCACTCAGCAGCTGGAATGTTCAATATATGCTAGACTCTGTACCACAAGAAACAAATAAGATACAATCCCTGCTTTTGAGGAGTTCATAGAAAAAAAAAAGATAGAGTAAAGAATTACACTAGCAGTTTGAACAGCCTTGTTTGTGCTTCTTCCAAAGGCTGGTAGTTATTTTTAACAAATGGTCCCTAATCTTTGTTGCTAGCATACTCTTTTATACAAGTTCACACAGAGTAACAGGTACTAAAGGGTTAAGTCAGTAGCAGTAGGGTTTGGGTTGAGCAGAACAATGTTTAGAAACAAAGATACCTTGTAGATAGGTTGGAGCAGGGGAGTTTTATAGAAATAAGCACCATTCTTTATAAGGGTGATAGAAATTTCTTGAGTGTGTGTTTTCCCAGAGTATTTCATTGAAGCTTATCTCATCCAGAGGTTTTTTGTTTTTTTGTTTTTTTATGATAGTCACAGAGAGAGAGAGAGAGAGAGAGAGAGAGAGGCAGAGACACAGGCAGAGGGAGAAGCAGGCTCCATGCACCGGGAGCCCGATGTGGGATTCGATCCCGGGTCTCCAGGATCACGCCCTAGGCCAAAGGCAGGCGCCAAACCACTGCGCCACCCAGGGATCCCTCATCCATAGGTTTTTATTTAAAATAGGCACTATGTAAAGTGACCTTTGGAGAAAGGCACCTGATTTAAGTTTTACACAAGTTCAAGCAGTCTGCCTCCAAAGATGTACCAAATGTGTTGACTTTTTGTTAACCTTGGACTTGCCAAGAAATATTTAAACTGACTGAGAGGGGATCCCAGGGTGGCTCAGCAGTTTAGCGCCTGCCTTTGGCCCAGGGCGTGATCCTGGAGACCCGGGATCAAGTCCCGCGTCAGGCTTCCTGCATGGAGCCTGCTTCTCCCTCTGCCTGTGTCTCTGCCTCTTTCTCTCTCTATGTCTATCATGAATAAATACATTTAAAAGAAATTTAAAAATGAAAGTAAACTGAGAAATTAAATCAGATTTTATGATATGTGGGGTTGCTTTAAGGAAAAACTCTTGGCTGGTTCTTTGTTATTGCTTGCTTTCAGAGAAATCAGTTTTTGTCTTTTCTTCCTTTCTCCTCTCTTCCTCCACCTTCACCTCTCCAAACTATGGGCTCTCCTCAACTATGGGCTTATCTGTGAGGTATTCTTTGTGGGCTCCTCCACCCCCCCAACACTCAACCAGATGTTTTCCCATCTGTATCACTCGTGGCATCCTTCTCTCTTCTTGGTATTATCCTTATTCTTGTATGTTCTCATCAGCCTGCAGGATCAAAAGTTCCTTGAGGGATCCCTGGGTGGCGCAGCGGTTTGGCGCCTGCCTTTGGCCCAGGGCGCGATCCTGGAGACCCGGGATCGAATCCCACGTCGGGCTCCCGGTGCATGGAGCCTGCTTCTCCCTCTGCCTGTGTCTCTGCCTCTCTCTCTCTCTCTCTCTGTGACTATCATAAATAAATAAAAATTAAAAAAAAAAAAAAGTTCCTTGAGAGTTGATTCACAGCCTACTGTTGATGCATTGCCTGTGCCTTTAAAGGTATAGAAACACAAGTCAGTGTTTGCCTCAAATAGTCAATGTTAAGTTTTTTCTAAACTCTTGTTTAACTTTTCTTCCTCCTTCTGTTAGGCTTTGGGAAATGATAGGCTAGATTTAATCTATTTCAGAGAGGAAAGACTTGCTTTTAATCAAATGTTTCTTTTCTATTTAGCTCCAGAACCTGGGAATTAATCCAGCCAACATTGGATTTAGCACACTGACCATGGAATCTGATAAGTTTATATGTGTCCGAGAGAAGGTTGGCGAACAGGCGCAAGTAGTGATTATTGACATGAGTGAGCCAATGGTGCCAATCAGACGGCCCATCTCTGCTGAGAGTGCCATCATGAATCCAGCCTCTAAGGTGATAGCTCTGAAAGGTAAGCCTGATGGGATTTTCAGAAAGGAATTTTACTTCACTTTACCTGCTGTGTTACCTTAAATATCAGACAACTGTCAGCAAATTCACAGGGAAGTGTCATCGGTAATGTTAAATTAAACTCCAAAAGTTTTAGCCAAAGCTCTGTTTTACATACCTTATTTAACCAGAGGCCCCTGAGCACCCCAGCTTTTTGAGACATCATGCACACTACCAAATACAGGAGAGAGTGCCCAGGCCTCATCCTCATGACTGACACATCTGGAAAAGCTAACACCACACTGCATATGTTCCCCAGGAGGGCCATGTGGTACCCTGGACCTCATGATGGGCTGCTTTACGGTGGTGCTCCAGGCATCCCGGAATATGAGCCAAGGTACTACTTCTCCTGTGAAGCACATCAATGACAGTATAGCTGTTGATTAATAGAATTTTACCTCCCTGAAATCAGGGAATATTGGGTGCTTGAAACATCCTAGTTACTTTGAGAGTATAAAATCTTTTCATATTATCATGATTTGGGAAATTGAAAGGATTATGTATATACTGGACTTGTTAGTATTTTATGCAAAGTGTATTGCCACCTACCTTGAAAAGTGAGAGTTTTTTCTGGAGCTAAAATTAGTGAATGCCAAATATTAGCTTTGCCTGTGCTTCTTTTTTGTTACAGAAATAGGGTCTACTTTGTCCTTTCAGTAGGTAAATAGACATCTGAAACTTATGACCATGTAGTGTAAGCAGTGTAAACTAATTTTAATTGAAGAAATTGCTAACCTTTATGGATTCTTCATGACCTTTTGGCTTTTCTGCATTTTCTATTTTTCATTACTTTTGAGAGCCCTTATCTATCATGTCGTTTGCTGTTTGATGTTCTCTGCAGGTCTCACAGATGACCAGCATTTTAGTCTTCCTGGTCCTCTAATACAGTTCTCTTTACCATTGTGCACTATGGATCTCCTGGAAGAGGTTGTTGGAGTGTGGTAAGGGAATGGAGAGAACTCGTATTTACATGCTGTCAGTCCTCTTCAACCAAAGGCCACTGGCAACACACCTGAAGTTGAATAAGTTGGGTTTATTACTTGTTTCAGCGAGGACAAAACACCATGGGGAGCTGGGATGTATCATACTACTATTTGAGGGTGTTAGAAAGAACCTTTTGCCTTTTGTAGGATTTGGGGTTTGGTTGAGGGATTTGGGGGATGGTCTAAGGAAATAGGAGTTTGTTGTAGATTGCTGCTAGAAAATGGGAGTAATTTTATTAGGTTATCTTAATCTTATCTATAGAGAAGGACAGACTAGAGCGAGGATAAAACTGGCATTGGTTAAAGAAGTAGCAGGCACTCATTTCAGCTACGAGAGGGGCTGTTTCATATTTTGTGGGTTGCACATTTACCTTGTTTTTGTCTGTACTTAGATAAAATTCTGAAGCGACCTTGCTTTGTCTCACTTTATCATGGTCTTGGACTTGTCTAAGATGGTTTATGTCTGCTAGGAGAGCAACATGGCCTGGCTGTGAAGACCAGGCCAGCTTTCTAATGGCGGGGCTGTTCTTTATTTTTTTTTTTCTTTCCATTCTTAGTGTTCATATGAATTGCTTCAGCTATAGTAATTGAGTGTTGTTTTCTTTTACATGAGTAAGTGTGAGCTGTGGAACCAAAGTGATATAATTTCAAGTATCCTATTTTTACGGCAATCTTGTGACCATTAGAATGATCTTGGACTCTTATACTACAAATTGTGGGCAAGTATCACAGTGTGATTCAAAGACCCTAGACCAAAATGAGGAAAACTGTCTTTAAGAATTAAAAAAAAAAATGGTATTTGAACAGTGGCTGTATTACAGAGATAATTTAATTATACTTTTATTGCGTCGTATGACTTAGCTGTTCCATAGGTCCCATTGTGAAAGCATGAAAGTGAAGTGAAGGGGCCTGGTCTTGAATCTCACAGATACCCCATTTTGACTGGTGAAGTCTTGTGATTGGAAAGAGGTTTGTGATGAGATGAACCTCTTTTTAAAAAAGGTCTTCCTTCACAGTCTGTCCTTTTATCTGGCTGAGACCTCCTGAGGTTCTCAGCCCATATCACTGCCCATCCTTCTGGAGAAGCCTGGAGCAGATTCACTCACCCCAGTCTCTCTGGAAACTCTGTACTGGTGCTTTTGTGGTGAATATTTTAAAATCAGAGATACAGAATGCCCAGGTGGCTCAGTGGTTGAGCATCTGCCTTTGGCTCAGGTCAGGGTCCCAGGGTTTTGGGGTCAAGTCCTACATCAGGCTCCCTGTGGGGAGCCTGCTTCTCCCTCTACCTGCATCTCTGCCCCTTTCTTTCTCTGTGTCTCTCATAAATAAGTAAATAAAATCTTAAAAAATGAATAAATAAAACCAGAGATAAATTTTTACCTTTGACTAAAGGAGGAGGAAGTGAGGAGTAGAATTCCTCATTAGTTGCTCATCATCTTAGTGGAACATTAATGCTCCAAGTGAGGGGTCAGTAAACTGTTGGTTTTTGTACATCACCAAGCTAAGAATGGTTTTTATATTTTTAAAGAGTTGTAAAAACAGACAAATATGTGACAAAGATCATATATGTCCCTATATAGAAAAAGTTGACTGACTACTTGCATTACTGGCCCAAGTATATTTTTTACTTTTATTATGAAACATAGCCTTTTGGGCAGCCCAGGTGGCTCAGTGGTTTAGTGCCTCCTTCAGCCCAGGGCATGATCCTGGAGACCTGGGATCGAGTCCCACGTTGGGCTCCCTGCATGGAGCCTGCTTCTAACCTCTGCCTCTGTCTCTGCCTCTCTCTCTGTGTGTCTCTCATGAATAAATAAAATCTTAAAAAAAAATAAAGAAACATAGCTTTTTGAGTAGTCATGTGTGTTTCTTTTTGCAAACTCTCCCTTTTTTCTTAATTTTTAGAAGTGGATTGTGTATAGGCTAGGGTGGTGCCAGCTTAGTAGTTAGCTCTTAGCCCAGTTGGGGAGAGGAAAGGTGGTGGGATGGAGCCCCCTTGTGGTAGCACATTCTTCACCCTGGCAACTAGAGTCTAACAGCAGGTTGATTCCCAAAGGAGATTGGTAGGGTTTTTGTTTTGTTTTATTCTCTTTGTGACACTAAATATCTAGTACGTCGTGTAAAACAAGTTCTTCTTAACCAGTCTAAGGACAACCTGACAAGTTTTTGAACTAGTGGAAATTCCCTCTGTGATCCCAGGCTATTGGAAACTAAAAGGTACCCCCATCCTACAGTTGAACTGCTAGTCTAGTCTTTTCTTTCTTAACCACTTTATTCAGGTATAATTTATATGCCATAAAATTCATTTATTCTAAGTGTACTATTCAGTGATTTTTAGTAAATTTATTGAGTTGCGGAACCACCAACATGCTCTGTTTTAGAACATTTTTACTACTACAGAAAGTTCCTTTATTCCCATTTGCAGTTGTTCCCCACTCCCACCCTCAGCCCTAGGTAGCTACTGATCTGTTTTCTGACTCTATAGATTTGCCATTTCTGGACATTTCAAATAAAGAAATCATACAACATACAGTCTTTTACATCTGGGTTCCTTCAATTAGCATAGCATGTTTGAGATTCATCCATGTTGTAGCTTGTATCAGTAGTTAGTTCCTTTTTATAGTTGAGTAAGATTCCAGTACTCCATTACTCTATAGATATATCACATTTTGTTTCTCTGTTTATCAGTTTGTGGACATTTGGATTGGTTACAGTTTTTGGCCATTAAGTATATTGCTGCTATGAACACTTGCTGACAAGTCTTTGCGTGGATGTATGTTTCCATTTTTCTTAGATAAATACCTAGGAGTAGAATTGCTGGGTCATATGATAAATTTTTTTAGCTTTTTAAGATACTGCCTGTTTCTTAATGGCTGTACATTTTGTGTTCCTGTCAATAATGTATGGGGATTCTAGTTTTTGCAACATATATGAAAGCTTTATAATATTGTCTTTTTTTTAATCATAGCAATTCCATTTATATATCTTTTTTGTTTTATTTTATTTGCCACTCATATCTTGTTAGAGAAGTATCTACAATCTTTTGCTTATTTCTTAATTGGCTTATTTGTCTTACTGAATTTTAAGGGTTCTTTATATATCCTGGATATAAATCATTTATCAAATATGTGATCTACATATTTTCTCCCATTTTGTAGCTCATCATTTTATTTTCTTGATGTATCTTTTGAAGAAAAAGTTTAATTTTGTTAAAGTCCAGCTTACCAGTTTTTTTCTTTAATGGATCATGATTTTGGAGTCCTACCTGAGAATGCTTAGCCTAGCCCAAGGTCATGATGATGTTTTGCATTTCTTCTAATGTTTTTTTTTAAGTTTTAACTCTTACACTTAAGTTCATAGTCTATTTGGGATTAGTTTTTGTGTGTGGTAAGGGTGTAAGGTTTTTCTTCTTCTTCCTCTTCCTCCTTTTCTTTTTCTTTCTTTTTTTTTTAAATATTTTATTTATTCATGAGACACAGAGAGAGGCAGAGACACAGGCAGAGGGAGAAGTAGGCAGAGGGAGAAGCAGGCTCCATGCAGGGAGCCCAACATGGGACTCAATCCCGGGTCTCCAGGATCACGCCCTGGGCTGAAGATGGCAGTAAATCGCTGAGCCACCCGGGCTGCCCCTTCTTCCTCCTTTTTGTCATCATCATCATCATCATCATTTTTTCGGTGGGGTAAGGGCATTCACTTGTCCAAGCACCATTTGTTGAGAATGAATATCCCATTGAATTATCTAGCACCTTTGGTTAAAGTCAATTGACCATAAATAGAAAGATCAACTTCTAGACACTCATTCTGTTTCATTGATCCATATCCTCAACCTTGTGCCAATTACTTGATTACTATGGCTTTATAGTAAGTTTGAAATCAGTGTTGGTACTCCAACTTCATATTTTTCAAAGTATTTTTTAAAAGATTTTTTGTTTGTTTGTTTAGATAGCATGTGCAAGAGTAGGGGGAAGAGGTAGGGGAGAAAGAGGAAGAAGGAGAGACTCTCCAGCAGACTCTGCACTGAGTATGGAGCCCAACGCAGAGCTTGGCTTGATCTCACAACCCCGAGATCATGATCTGAGCTGAAACCAAGAGTTGTACATGTAACCAACTTAGCCACCTATGTGCCCCATGATTGTTTTTATATGTGGCTGGATTTGGTTCACTCCTGTTTTAAGGACTTTTCTGTCTGTTTTTATGATGATTGGTCTGTGTTTTCTTGTGATGTCTTTAACTTTGGAATTAGGTTAGTATTGGCCTTACAGAATGAGGTGGGAAGTGGTCCCTTTTCTGCTTCCTGAAGTTTGTGAGAGACTTGTTACTTGAGTCATCTTTGAGTACTTGATAGAATTCATCAGTGAAAGCCTTTTGAGCTTGGGTTTTCCTTTGTGAGATGATTTTAAACTGAGAGTTCAGCTTCTTTACTTGCTGTAAATTTGTTCAGATTTTTCTTTCTTGTGTCAGTTTTGGTAATTTCTCTTTCTAGGAATTTATATCCAAGTTCTCTATTTAAGTCCTCTACTGGGTTGACATAAAATTGTTCATACTATTCACTCATAGTCCTTTTAATTTCTCCAAGATCACCTCTGATGTCCTCTCTTTTATTCCTAATTTTGGTAATTTGGATCTTACCTTTTTTTTCTTGATCATTTTGTCAATTTTCTTGATTGTTGTGAAGAGTCAACTTTTTATTTTATTGATTTTTCTTTATTATTTTTTGTTTCCTTCCTTGATTTTTACTCTATTCTTAATTTCTGTTTTTTGTTGCTTTGGGTTTAGTTTACTCTTTTTATAGTTTATTAAGTTGGAAACTTTATTGGTTTGAGATATTCTTTTATGATCTTGATGTTTAAAATGATATTTTTTCTTTAAGTAGTGCCTTAGCTGCAACCCCAAAATTGATATGTTGTACTTGTTATTTTATTCAGTTCAACATATTTTCTAATTTTCTTTGTAATTTCTTCTTTGATGCATGGGCTATATAGAAGCATGTGGTATGTGGTTGAATTCCAAAATTTGGGAATATCTCACACTTTTTTTCTGTTGCTTTTTAATAATTTTGTTGTAATCAGATAACTTATATGACTTTAAATTTTAAAATTTCTTGATACTTTTTTAATAGCCAAGCATAAGATCTATCCTAGAATATGTTTCAGGTATACTTGGAAAGAATGTATTGTATTTTCTTGTTGGGTAATGTGTTCTAAAGATGTTAGGTTGAATTGGTCAGTAATGTTCAAGTATATTTTTCTGTCTAGTTGTTTTATTATTTAGAGTGGGGTATTGAAATCTCCAAGTTTTTTCAATTTTTAAGAGTTGCAGCTAAATATATATCATGGAGTCTATTATCTTAACCATTTTTAGTGTATTGTTCAGTGGTCTTAAGTACATTTATGTTGTTGTACACCTATCAGGACCATCCACCTTCAGAATGATTTTCCTTTTGTAAAACTGAAATCTTTGAGTCTTGTTTTTGCTGACTTATCCAGAAACATTTTAAAACTAGAAGATAACAATTTAAAACTGATTCTCCTGATAGTTGCTTCAAAAGAACTAATTTCTGACTGTTACTCATACATTATATATTCACACACTTTTACATTCTTCTTTTGAAGAAGGCTCTTCTCAATATTGAGACATCAAAGTGTGGTTAATTACTACTGAGGCAGCTTTTTTCCCTTCTTAATCAGATTGCCTGTAAGTAGTACAACTTAAAGTAACATTAAAACGATTCAGAATTAGGAGTGTAAGAATTTGTCTTTCACATTTTTAATTTATCTTTCTCTAATCTCCATCACATCAAATACTAGCTGGGAAGACACTTCAGATCTTTAATATTGAAATGAAGAGTAAAATGAAGTCTCATACAATGGCAGAAGAGGTGATTTTCTGGAAATGGGTCTCTGTGAACACTGTTGCCCTGGTGACTGAGACCACAGTCTACCACTGGAGCATGGAAGGTGACTCTCAACCCGTGAAGATGTTTGATAGACATGCCAGTCTGTCAGGGTGCCAGATGATCCACTACCGGACTGATGAGTACCAGAAGTGGTTGCTCCTCATTGGCATCTCAGCTCAGGTAAGCTTTTGGCTGCCTTCAGGGACTGGTCTGATGGAATGTAGAGGTATAATACTGAAGTTAGTATTAGGGTTGAGGCAGAAGAAATAGGTCCAGACCTAAAAGAAATAGAGGTTACAAGAAATTCAAACTTTGGATTGTAAAAGAATTGTAGTTTAACTCTGTATTCCATCAGATTACTGATACTCATTCTGTAAACTATTTCTGGCATAGTTTTGAGAAGTTAATTGTTGAGGAATTTTGTAAAGCCACTTGGAACCTATAGGTTTATGGAAAGTAGTTTGGGGGCTCTATTTTAAGGGCTTTAATTGAATGTTACTAATTCATATACTTTTTTTAAAGATTCATTTATGTATTTTAATAGAGGGAGAGAGAGTGAGCAAGTACAAGAGTGGAAGGGCATAGGGAGAAGGAAAGTCTTAAGCAGACTCCTCTTTCAGTACAGAGCCTGATTGACATATGGCTCCATCTCAGAACCCTAAGATCATGACCTGAGCTGAAACCAAGAGTCAGACACTTAACTGACAGTGCAACCCAGGTGCCCTTACTAATTTGTTTATTTTTATGATAGAAGCAGTAACTTTCTGCTGTGCTTCTTTTTTTTCATTCCTGGTGGCTAATCTAGTCACCAGATACTTGACTACAGGATTTTTGGTTTTAGATCTTTATTAGCTAATTCTGGCCATTGAATGGTCTTCCATAGCCTAGTGGGAAGAGTATAAATACAGAATTCTAGCACTTATAAAACTGTCAAACATTTCAAGACAGTGCTGTGGAAGCTGTAAGAAAATACCTTAAGTCAGAGAGGGACCACAACAGAAAAGGCCTCTTTTTTGTTTGTTTGTTTGTTTTTTAATTTTTATTTATTTATGATAGAGAGAGAGAGAGAGAGAGAGAAGCAGGCTCCATGCACCGGGAGCCCGATGTGGGATTCGATCCCGGGTCTCTAGGATCGAGCCCTGGGCCAAAGACAGGCGCCAAACCGCTGCACCACCCAGGGATCCCAGAAAGGGCCTCTTAAGCTGCATTTTGCCAGCTATAAAAGTGCACTTGGGAAGGAAACTGTATGCAAAGGCATGGAAGTGGAAGAGAATGGCTCTTTATGTGAGTCTCAGGTATCACCTTGGCTGATACCTATAGGATGCATAAGAGGCTGAGAGATCAGTGGGGGCAAGACTGAAGTGCATGCTGTTGGCAGTGGGAATTCTGCAGCAGATTTTAAAGTGAAAGTGATATGATTTATTTTCTTTCTCTGTAGCATGATGGCATAGAAATAATGCTATCAGTGATGTCGAGGAGGGACCACCATGAAGACTGGAGGCTGGGAAGCTAGTTGATAGGCAGATACAGGAAGAAACCATATAGCATGTTCTGGAATAAAGACATGTATGAGAAAGGTAAAGAGCGAGCAAAGATGGAAGGAGTACTTCTCTTCACTTTAGAAGTCTCTTCCAATCTGCAGCTCCCAGGAGAAGTAAGCCATGTGTGATTTAGATGGAAGCACTGGCATTGGAGATGAACAGTAGAGACAAGGTTTGAGACACAGAGAGAGAGAGAGAGAATTTTGTTTAGTAATCTCTATGCTCAATGTGGGGCTCAAACTCACAACCCTAAGATCAAGAGCCACATGCTCTAATGACTGAGTCAGCCAGGTGCCCCGATGCAAGGCTTTAGATTTTAGAGGAGAAATGGCTAGAAATTGGTGATGCATGGGACTCCTCTCAGGGAGAGGAGAGTTGGATGATGGCCCAGCATTTGTCTTAGAATGAGATATAGATAAGGGAGAACTGAAGTATATCTGCTCTAACCCTTCATCTTTGTATTACACTGACAAGTTTGCATCCTCAGGTGATGTGGGAGTTCTTTTGTGTAATATAAGGGACTTGCTTAGTCACAGAGCCTTTTATAGATAGGTCCATGACTTCCATTCAGCCTCACTTACTTATTGTCAGGGCTGAGGGTTAAGCTGGAATGACAGTGTATTTATAGGAATATATATCTAGAATAATGGGCAATCCCATTGCCCCTACACATGATATTATGATTCATCCATAACAGCTTGTTTGGGTCTGATTGCCCAGGCTTCCATAAAAGGAATAATTTTACACCTAGGACATTTTCTGTGATGTATCATCTATTAGCTTGAATGATTTCCTCTTGGAAGGAAACTAACCCTAGATTAGATGCTATTTATGAAGTTTTTCTCATGTGAAAACTCTACCTTTGGCTTTCCCCTGAAAGGATTTGGATGTTGCTGGCCCTAATGGTGGACAGAGGTTGCAGACGGTTCAGGTGTTGCTAATATAAATGAAGACAGGAGTGTTTGTGATGTTAGGGCTGAGGAGAGCCTGGAGATGCTGGGATGAATTGCGAGAGAGTTACAGACAGATAAAATCTGTATGACATATGCTGTCATGGTGAATTTTCAAGGTGGTATGGGCATGAAAAGAAAAAATTGATTCACTCTACTTTGTGAAGGCAGGGGAGCCAGAAGATCTCTCTTCCATAGCCCTTCATACTATTCAAGAGTCAGTGGGAAAGCTGTACTTTTTGAGCCTTTATGTTGCTTTTGGAAAGAGGTACGTAGAGTTGCAGGACTCTCAACCAAGGAACAAAGTTACTCACAGGGTAGCCTTTATCACTTTTCCCAAATACTTGCCCAGAATACTTTTTGTTTTTGAGTTTCCTCTTTATTCCATGAAACTCTGTCTTGGTACTGAATCTGGTCTGGAAATATGTTTGTTCCCCCAGGATTGATTATGTCTGAGGGGTTGGAATGAAATTTGAGCTGAGACTTATAAAACTAAGACAACAGTTAATTCATTCTGCACTTTTTAACTGCCTCTAATATTTTCTTAAAAGCCCTTTGCTCCAGTTTGACCTGCATACTTCAAATGTTACTTTGTTCTTCTTAGCTGGAGGTCAGCATATTTTTTCTATAAAGACCCAGATAGTAAATTTTTTTGCTTTGTGGGCCCCCAAAATTTGGTCTCTGTCACAATTACTCAACTGTGAAATTATAGTATGGGCAGCCATAGACAGTACATAAGTGAATGGGCATGGCTTCAAAACAGGTGGGACAAACCATACAGAAATAAAAAAAAATTAGTAGAGAATACTAAGAATATTGTATACCAGCAAACTATATAACTTAGATGAAAGGACTAATTCCCAGAAAAACATAGATTATGAAAATGACTCAAGAAGAAATAGAAAATATGAATAGTCCTATATAACAAGCTAAGATAATTACTAATGAAAAAACTACTTACAAAGAAAAACTCTGACCCAGATGGTTTCACTGGTTAATTCTATCAAATATTCAAAGAAAAGGTAGTACTAATCCTTCACAAACTTTTCTAAAACATAGAAGAGGAGGGGACACTTCTCAATTCATTCTATGAGGCCATTAGTACCCAGACACCAAAGACATCACAAAAAAACTGCAAACCACTATCTCCTCTGAATATAGATGCAGAAATCTTCAGCAACATACTAGTGAACTGAATCCAGCAACATATAAAAGAATTGTATGTCACAACCAAGTGGGACTTACCTGGTGATATCAGGTGGGTTTAATATCTGAAAACCAATGAAAATAATGTACAGTATTAATAGAATAAAATACAAAAACCACATGGTCATCTCAGCAGACATAGAAAAAGCACAGTATAAAACCCAACACCTTTTATGATAAAAATGCTCAACAAACTAGGAATAGAAAGGAACTTCCTTAACCTGATAAAAGGCGTCTGAGAAAAACACAGCTAGCATCTTACTTAATAGCGAAAGACTGAAAGTTTACCCCTAAGATCAGACAAGGCAGAGATGTCCACTTTTGCCACTGCTGTTCAACAATGGACTAGAGATTCTAGTCAGAACAATCAGAAAAAGAAATAAAAGGCATCCTGATTTGAAAGGAAGAATTAAAAACATCTGTTTGCAGATGACATGATTTTACATATTGAAAATCTTAAGGCATCCAATAAAATTCTAGAACTAACAAGTACAAGGTTATAGAATGCAAGATAATATACACTTTCAATGAATAATTAAAAATGATATTCCATTCATAATAGCATCAAAATGAATAAAATAGGAATAAATTTAATAAAAGAAGTATATAATTTATATAACTATATATGTGTTTATATGTATAAGTTATATACTTGTAAGTGTCTCTCTCTCTATATATATATATGTTATATACTTTTATCCTTAAAACTACAAAACACTGTTGAAAATAAAGATCTAAATAAATGGGAAAACATTTCATGTTCATGTATCATAATAGTTAATATTTTTAAGATGTTAATACACTGGGATCCCTGGGTGGTGCAGCGGTTTAGTGCCTGCCTTTGGCCCAGGGCGCGATCCTGGAGACCCGGGATCGAATCCCACGTCGGGCTCCCGGTGATGGAGCCTGCTTCTCCCTCTGCCTGTGTCTCTGCCCCGCCCCCCCCCTCTGTGTGACTATCATAAATAAATAAAAATTTTTTAAAAGATGTTAATACACCCTAATCCGCAAATTCAACATAATCTCTGTCAGAATACCAGATAAATTCTTTGTAGAAATTGATAAGCTAACCCTAAAATTCATATGGAATTGCAGAGAACTCATAATAGCCAGAACAGTCTTGATGAAAAGAAAACAAAGTTAGAGTACTCATACTTCCCAATTTCAAAAATTGCTACAAATCTACAGTCATCGAGACAGTATGGTACCAAGATAAGAGTAGACATATAGATCAATAAGGTAAAATTGAGAGTCTAGAAATAATATCCTTGCATTTATGATCAGTTTATTTTTTTGATAGGGATGCTAAGACAATTCAACACAGGAAATAATAGTCCATTTAACAAATGGTTTGGGGACACTGGATATCTGTACATACCAAAGCATGAAACTGAACCCCTACCTCTCAACATACTAAAAATTAACTCAAAATGGATCAAACCCAAATGTAAGAGCTGAAGCTATGAAACTCTTAGAAGAAAACATAGCAAATCTTAGTGACCTTGAGTTAAGCAGAACCTTTATAGATACAACATCAAAAGCATAAGCAACAAAAGAAAAACAGGTAAAACAAAATTAAAATCCTTTGTGCTACAAATGATACCATTTGAAAGTGAAAAAATAACCCGCCATTTGGAGAAAATATTTCAAGATCATATATCTGACAAGGGACTTGTATCCAGAATATATAAAGAATTCTTACAACTCAATAATAAAAAGGCAAATAATCCAGTTTACAAATCGTTAAATGATTTGAACAGATATTTCTCCAAAAACACATGAAAATTTGTTTAACATCATTAGTCATTGGGGCTACTGAACCATCTGGGTGGTTCAGTGGTTGAGTCTCTGCCTTTGGCTTGGGTCGTGATCCCAGAGACTGAGTCCTGCATCAGGCTCCCTGCAGGGAACCTGGTTCTCCTTCTGCCTATGTCTCTGCCTCTCTCTGTGTCTCTCATGAATAAATAAATGAAAAGTCTTTATAAAAAAAAATCCTTAGTCATTGTGGAAATACAAATTGAAAATTCAGTGTGAGGGACAGCTGGCTGGCTGATTCAGAAGAGCATGCCCCTCTTGATCTCAAGGTGATGAGTTCAAACCCCGCATTGGGTGTAGAGCTTACTTAAAAAACAAACGAAACAACCCCCCCCCAAAAAAAATGTGATGTGACTTCACACGTATTAGGATGGCTATAATCAAAAAGATCGCCAATAACAAATGTTGTCAAAGGATGTAGAGAAATTGGAACCTTCATACATTGTTGGTGAGAATGTAAAACACAGAGTGTTGATGGAAAATAGTTTGGCAATCCCCCAAAAAGTTAAATGTAGAGTTACTGTGTGATCTAGGAATTCCACTCCCATTTATATACCCAAGAGAAATGTAAATATACATCCACATAAAATATTAAACACAGTATATCAGCAGGATTGGTGGAATACAGGCCTTTGAAAATTCGCTCCTCCATAAAAGCACTGAGAACAATGGCAAAAAATTTCCAAAATCAACTTTTTCAGAGTTCTAGAAATTAACCACAGGCTTAAAAATCCAAAGAACTCTTATTTAAGAAAATTTGCTACATCTCAGAACAGCAAGTTTGGTGACATTTTAACTTGTGCCAGTCCCATCTCCTTCTGTACGGTTTCTGATAGTGTTAAAAACCAATATGTTAAAAAAAAAAAAATAAATAAATAAATAAAAACCAATATGTTGTTCCACCAATTGATGAAATACAGCAACCTTACAGCCTCTGAAGGAGGCAAGAAAGGCTTAGAACTTCTCCCCAAAGCACCTTTCCCAGATAAATGTCATTATTTGACTTATGTAATAGTTTCTTGGAAATCTCCTTTCACAGACCTTGCCTTTTATTTGACTTGACTCACTCTTCCTCAGTGCAAATGGCCTTACCTCCTGGGATGGTTGTGATGTACCATCAGGAGCAATTGTTTAACATCACAACTGCCTGGTAGGATGGTAATACTTGAGGTAAATAAGAAGCTGGCTAAAAAAAATTAAAAGCATGTTCATAGGAGGCTTTCAAATGTTTCAGCATATTCTTGGGAAATGTACATGCACAGAGCTGTGCACCAAGAGAGGATTGACAAGGCCTTAAACTCTCACCCTTAGCTGACCTTGAGGCTCTGTACAAGCAGGAAGGTTGAAGGCCAAGGCAGTATTGTAAGCTGCCTGCCAGAGTATTGAAGGTATGTCTCCACACATACACACCCTCTCAGCAAAGGCTGAAACTCAAGGCATTTAAGGAATCTATTTCAAATCATTAACTGACCACTAAGCTGAATAGAGACCTCAGTGACCACATATGGCAAAGAATACAGTCTTTACGGACTTAGTTCAGGAGATTTGTTAAACAAACAACTTCAATAAGCCCGGGGTGGGGGGTGGAATATCTGATTTCCAGAGTTGTCACTTTATGCTATTTAAAATATCCACCTTTCAACAACAGCACCAAAAATGAAATAGGCAAAGAAACAAAGTATAGCCCATGCTCAAAGAGGGGAAAATTAGTCAGTAGAGACTGTTTTGAGGAAACCCAGACATTGGAGTTATTTTCAAAAAGACTGTAAGTCAACTATTTTAAGTATGTTCAAAGAGCTAATAGAAAGTATGTCCAGGGAACTAAAGAAATTATGAGAACAGTGTCTCTCCATATAAATCATAATAATAAAGAACTAGGTGGTATTAAAAAAAAAAAAAACAGCCTATGGGATGCTTGGCTCGCTCAATTGGTAGAGCATATGACTCTTGGCCCCTCAGGGTTGTGAGTTGAAGCCCCCATGCTGGGCACAGAGTCTACTTAAAAAAGCCTCATAGATTTGTGGAACACATCAAGTGAGTCAGTACACATACTGGAAGTGCCACAGGAGAGAAAGAAAGGGGAAAAGAATATTTGAAGAAATAATGGCCCCAAACTTAGCAAATTTGATGAAAACCATTAATCTACACCCAGATATATCATAATTAAACTATCAAAAGACAAAAAATCTTGACAGCAGTAAGAAAGAAGCAAACTTACACAATGGACTCTCAGATTAACAATTGATTTCTTTTTTTTTTTTTTATGGTAGTCACAGAGAGAGAGAGAGAGAGAGGCAGAGACATAGGCAGAGGGAGAAGCAGGCTCCATGCACCGTGAGCCCTATGTGGGATTCGATCCCGGGTCTCCAGGATCACGCCCTGGGCCAAAGGCAGGCGCCAAACCGCTGCGCCACCCAGGGATCCCAACAATTGATTTAATAGAACCCATCCAGGCAGTGGTATGATATAATCAAAGTGCTTTTAAAAAAAATAAGACTGTCAAGCAAGAATTCCATATCCAGCAAAATTATTCTTCAAATAATGAAGGGGAGATTAAGGCATTACCAAGTAACAAAAACAGAGAATTTGTCTCTAACACATCTGCCCTATAAGAAATACTAAAGTGAATCTTTCAGGTGGAAATGGAAGTCAGTAACCCAAACCCACATGAAGAAATAAAGAGCACAGTAGGGATCCCTGGGTGGTGCAGTGGTTTGGCGCCTGCCTTTGGCCCAGGGCGCGATCCTGGAGACCCAGGATCGAGTCCCACGTCGGGCTCCCGGTGCATGGAGCCTGCTTCTCCCTCTGCCTGTGTCTCTGCCTCTCTCTCTCTCTCTCTCTGTGTGACTATCATAAATAAACAAAAATTAAAAAAAAAAAATTAAAGAGCACAGTATGAGTAAACTGTATAGGTAAACATAAAAGACTGCATAAAGGTAGTTTTTGTGTATGACTATTTTTTTTATGTGAGTTCAAAGATGACTACTAAAGCAATAATTATAAATCTGTTAATGATGTATAAATATGTACTTTATGTGACAAAACAAAAAACAAACAAAAAAACAAAAAACAAAAACAAAAAGAAATATGTACTTTATGTGACAAAGCAAAGGAGAGGAAGGAATGGAGGCTCCGTGCCCAGTGGAGAGCCCAGCAGAGGGCTCAATCTCATAACTCTGATGTCATGACCTGAGCCAAAATCGAGTGTCGGACACATAACAAACTGAGCCACTCAGGTGCACCCCCCACCTTGAGTTTTTTTTTATAATAAATTTATTTTTTATTGGTGTTCAATTTACCAACATACAGAATAACACCCAGTGCTCATCCCGTCGAGTGCCCCCCTCAGTGCCCGTCACCCATTCACCCCCACCCCCCGCCCTCCTCCCCTTCCACCACCCCTAGTTCGTTTCCCAGAGTTAGGAGTCTTTATGTTCTGTCTCCCTTTCTGATATTTCCCACACGTTTCTTCTCCCTTCCCTTATATTCCCTTTCACTATTATTTATATTCCCCAAATGAATGAGAACATATAATGTTTGTCCTCCTCCGATTGACTTACTTCACTAACCCACCTTGAGTTTTAATTTAAATTCCAATTGGTTGGGCAGCCCAGGTGGCTCAGTGGTTTAGCCACCTGACTTCGGCCCAGGGTGTGATCCTGGAGACCTGGGGTCGAGTCCCACGTTGGGCTCCCTGCATGGAGCCCTCTCTGTCTGTCTGTCTGTCTCTCTCTCTGTCTCTCGAGAATAAATAAATAAAATTTTTTAAAAAAGTAAATTCCAGGGCAGCCTGGTGGCACAGTGGTTTAACACCGCCTGCAGCCCGGGGTTTGATCCTGGGGACCCTGGATCGAGTCCCACATCAGGCTCCCTGCATGGAGCCTGCTTCTCTCTCTGCCTGTGCCTCTGCCTCTCTCTCTCTCTCTCTCTCTCTCTGTGTCTCTATGAATAAATAAATAAAATCATTTTAAAAAAAGTAAATTACAATTGGTTAACATAGTGTGTCATATTAGCTTCAGGTGTACAATATGGCAATTCAACACTTTCAATATATATAACACCTGATGATCATCACAAATATACTCCTTAATCCCCATCAAATTCACTTAACCCACCTCCCCTCTGTTAACCATCAGTTAAAACACTATTTTAGGCAAAACGTGGAAGTAATCCAAAAGTCCATCTACTGATAAATATATCTACTGTGTAGATATTTGACAGTGGGATATTTATTTGACCTTAAAAAGAAATGAAGTACAGTTGACTTTTGAACAACATGGGTTTGAAGTGTATGAGTTTACTTACAGCCGAATTTTTTTTCAATAAATACAGTATAGTATTGTAAATGTATTTTCTCATGATTTTTTAACACTTTTTTTTAGTTTTGTGAGAATGCAGTGCATAATACATATACCATACAAAATATGTGTTATTTGACTATGTTATTGGTAAGGTTTCTGGTCAGCAGTAAACTATTAGTAGTTAAGTTTTTGAAGAGTCAAAAGTTAATACATGAATTTTTTTACTGTGTTGGGTCTATGACCCTAACCTTCTTCATATTGCTCAAGTCATCTCTACTGATATATGCTATATCATGCTTAATCTTGGAAATAATAAGCTAAGTGAAAGGTGTCGGCACAAAAAACCCCACATATTGTATGATTCCATTTTTATGAGACATTCAGAATAGTAATTATCTACAGAGATAGAAAATGGATAAGCAGTTGCTTTGAGGATGGAGTGTGGGAGGTGGGAATGAGGGTTGGCTGTTAATGAGGTTTTTGTTAAGGGATGAAAGTGTTTTAAAATTATATTGTGATGATTGTACAATCTTGTGAATAAACTAAAAAACATTGAATAGTATGCTTCAAATGAATGAATTAATGGTAAATGAATTATATCTCAAAGTTGTTAAAAATACCTTTAGGAATCCTGATCATTTATAAGGAGATCGTCATGTCTGAGAAATCTTTTATTTTATTTTTTTTTAATAAATTAATTTTTTATTGGTGTTCAATTTACCAACATACAGAATAACACCCAGTGCTCATCCCGTCAAGTGTCCCCCTCAGTGCCTGTCACCCACTCACCCCCAACCCCCGCCCTCCTCCCCTTCCACCACCCCTAGTTCGTTTCCCAGAGTTAGGAGTCTTTATGTTCTGTCTCCCTTTCTGATATTTCCCACACATTTCTTCTCCCTTCCCTTATATTCCCTTTCACTATTATTTATATTCCCCAAATGAATGAGAACATACACTGTTTGTCCTCCTCCGATTGTCTTACTTCACTCAGCATAATTCCATCCACGTTGAAGCAAATGGTGGGTATTTGTCATTTCTAATGGCTGAGTAATATTCCATTGTATACATAAACCACATCTTCTTTATCCATTCATCTTTCTTTTTTTTTTTTTTAGACTTTTTTTTTTTTATGATAGTCACAGAGAGAGAGAGAGAGAGAGGCAGAGACATAGGCAGAGGGAGAAGCAGGCTCCATGCACCGGGAGCCCGACGTGGGATTCGATCCCGGGTCTCCAGGATCGCGCCCTGGGCCAAAGGCAGGCGCCAAACTGCTGCGCCACCCAGGGATCCCTCCATTCATCTTTCAATGGACACCGAGGCTCCTTCCACAGTTTGGCTATTGTGGACATTGCTGCTAGAAACATCGGGGTGCAGGTGTCCCGGCGTTTCATTGCATCTGAATCTTTGGGGTAAATCCCCAACAGTGCAATTGCTGGGTCGTAGGGCAGGTCTATTTTTAACTCTTTGAGGAACCTCCACACAGTTTTCCAGAGTGGCTGCACCAGTTCACATTCCCACCAACAGTGTAAGAGGGTTCCCTTTTCTCCGCATCCTCTCCAACATTTGTTGTTTCCTGCCTTGTTAATTTTCCCCATTCTCACTGGTGTGAGGTGGTATCTCATTGTGGTTTTGATTTGTATTTCCCTGATGGCAAGTGATGCAGAGCATTTTCTCATGTGCATGTTGGCCATGTCTATTGTCTTCCTCTGTGAGATTTCTCTTCATGTATTTTGCCCATTTCATGATTGGATTGTTTGTTTCTTTTTTTTTTTAATTTTTATTTATTTATGATAGTCACAGAGAGAGAGAGAGGGGCAGAGACACAGGCAGAGGGAGAAGCAGGCTCCATGCACCGGGAGCCCGATGTGGGATTCGATCCCGGGTCTCCAGGATCGCGCCCCGGGCCAAAGGCAGGCGCCAAACTGCTGCGCCACCCAGGGATCCCGGATTGTTTGTTTCTTTGGTGTTAAGTTTAAGAAGTTCTTTATAGATCTTGGAAACTAGCCCTTTATCTGATATGTCATTTGCATCTCCTCCCATTCTGTAGGTTGTCTTTTAGTTTTGTAGACTGTATCCTTTGCTGTGCAAAAGCTTCTTATCTTGATGAAGTCCCAATAGTTCATTTTTGCTTTTGTTTCTTTTGCCTTTGTGGATGTATCTTGCAAGAAGTTACTGTGGCCAAGTTCAAAAAGGGTGTTGCCTGTGTTCTCCTCTAGGATTTTGATGGAATCTTGTCTCACATTTAGATCTTTCATCCATTTTGAGTTTATCTTTGTGTATGGTGAAAGAGAGTGGTCTAGTTTCATTCTTCTGCGTGTGGATGTCCAATTTTCCCAGCACCATTTATTGAAGAGACTGTCTTTCTTCCAATGGATAGTCTTTCCTCCTTTATCGAGTATTAGTTGACCATAAAGTTGAGGGTCCACTTCTGGATTCTCTATTCTGTTCCATTGATCTATGTGTCTGTTTTTGTGCCAGTACCACACTGTCTTGACCACAGCTTTGTAGTACAACCTGAAATCTGGCATTGTGATGCCCCCAGATATGGTTTTCTTTTTTAAAATTCCCCTGGCTATTCGGGGTCTTTTCTGATTCCACACAAATCTTAAAATAATTTGTTCTAACTCTCTGAAGAAAGTCCATGGTATTTTGATAGGGATTGCATTAAACGTGTAAATTGCCCTGGGTAACATTGACATTTTCACAATATTAATTCTGCCAATCCATGAGCATGGAATATTTTTCCATCTCTTTGTGTCTTCCTCAATTTCTTTCAGAAGTGTTCTATAGTTTTTAGGGTATGGATCCTTTACCTCTTTGGTTAGGTTTATTCCTAGGTATCTTATGCTTTTGGGTGCAATTGTAAATGAGATTGACTCCTTAATTTCTCTTTCTTCAGTCTCATTGTTAGTGTATAGAAATGCCATTGATTTCTGGGCATTGATTTTGTATCCTGCCACGCTACCAAATTGCTGTATGAATTCTAGCAATCTTGGGGTGGAGGCTTTTGGGTTTTCTATGTAGAGTATCATGTCATCGGCGAAGAGGGAGAGTTTGACTTCTTCTTTGCCAATTTGAATGCCTTTAATGTCTTTTTGTTGTCTGATTGCTGAGGCTAGGACTTCCAGTACTATGTTGAACAGCAGTGGTGAGAGTGGACATCCCTGTCTTGTTCCTGATCTTAGGGGAAAGGCTCCCAGTGCTTCCCCATTGAGAATATTTGCTGTGGGCTTTTCGTAGATGGCTTTTAAGATGTCAAGGAAAGTTCCCTCTCTCCCTACACTCTGAAGAGTTTTGATCAGGAATGGATGCTGTATTTTGTCAAATGTTTTCTCAGCATTTAATGAGAGGATCATATGGTTCTTGGTTTTTCTCTTGCTGATATGATGAATCACATTGATTGTTTTACGAGTGTTGAACCAGCCTTGTGTCCCGGGGATAAATCCTACTTGGTCATGGTGAATAATTTTCTTAATGTGCTGTTGGATCCTATTGGCTAGTATCTTGTTGAGAATTTTTGCATCCATGTTCATCAGGGATATTGGTCTGTAATTCTCCTTTTTGGTGGGGTCTTTGTCTGGTTTTGGAATTAAGGTGATGCTGGCCTCATAGAATGAATTTGGAAGTACTCCATCTCTTTCTATCTTTCCAAACAGCTTTAGTAGAATAGGTATGATTTCTTCTTTAAACATTTGATAGAATTCCCCTGGGAAGCCATCTGGCCCTGGACTCTTGTGTCTTGGGAGGTTTTTGATGACTGCTTCAATTTCCTCCCTGGTTATTGGCCTGTTCAGGTTTTCTATTTCCTCCTGTTCCAGTTTTGGTAGTTTGTGGCTTTCCAGGAATGCGTCCATTTCTTCTAGATTGCCTAATTTATGGGCGTATAGCTGTTCATAATATGTTTTTAAAATCGTTTGTATTTCCTTGGTGTTGGTAGTGATCTCTCCTTTCTCATTTATGACTTTATTAATTTGAATCTTCTCTCTCTTCTTTTTAATAAGGTTGGCTAATGGTTTATCTATCTAATTAATTCTTTCAAAGAACCAACTCCTGGTTCTGTTGATCTGTTCCACAGTTCTTCTGGTCTCGATTTTGTTGAGTTCTGCTCGAATTTTAATTAACTCTCTCTCTTCTTCTGCTGGGCGTAGGGTCCATCTGCTGTTTATTCTCTAGCTCCTTTATGTGTAAGGTTAGCTTTTGTATTTGAGTTCTTTCCAGTTTTTGAATGGATGCTTGTATTGCGATGTATTTCCCCCTTAGGACTGCTTTTGCTGCATCCCAAGGATTTTGAACGGTTGTATCTTCATTCTCATTAGTTTCCATGAATCTTTTTAATTCTTCCTTAATTTCCTGGTTGACCCTTTTATCTTTTAGCAGGATGGTCCTTAACCTCCACGTGTTTGAGGTCCTTCCAAACTTCTTGTTGTGATTTAGTTCTAATTTCAAGGCATTATGGTCTGAGAATATGCAGGGGACGATCCCAATCTTTTGGTATCAGTTCAGACCCAATTTGTGACCCAGTATGTGGTCTATTCTGGAGAAAGTTCCATGTGCGCTTGAGAAGAATGTGTATTCAGTTGAGTTTGGATGTAAAGTTCTGTAGATATCTGTGAAATCCATCTGGTCCAGTGTATCGTTTAAAGCTCTCGTTTCTGGGATCCCTGGGTGGCGCAGCGGTTTGGCGCCTGCCTTTGGCCCAGGGCGCGATCCTGGAGATCCGGGATCGAATCCCACGTCGGGCTCCTGGTGCATGGAGCCTGCTTCTCCCTCTGCCTGTGTCTCTGCCTCTCTCTCTCACTGTGTGCCTATCATGAATAAAAAAAAAAAAAAAAAAAGCTCTCGTTTCTTTGGAGATGTTGTGCTTAGAAGACCTGTCGAGGGTAGAAAGAGCTAGATTGAAGTCACCAAGTATAAGTGTATTATTATCTAAATATTTCTTCACTTTGGTTATTAATTGGTTTAAATATTTGACAGCTCCCACATTCGGGGCATATATATTGAGGATTGTTAAGTCCTCTTGTTGGATAGATCCTTTAAGTATGAGATAGTGTCCCTCTTCATCTCTCACTACAGTCTTCGGGGTAAATTTTAGTTTATCTGATATAAGGATGGCTACCCCTGCTTTCTTTTGAGGACCATTTGAGTGGTAAATGGTTCTCCAACCTTTTATTTTCAGGCTGTAGGTGTCCTTCTGTCTAAAATGAGTCTCTTGTAGACAGCAAATAGATGGGTCCTGCTTTTTTATCCAGTCTGAAACCCTGCGCCTTTTGATGGGGTCATTAAGCCCATTCACGTTCAGTTACTATTGACAGATATGAGTTTAGTGTCATCATGATATCTATTCAGTCCTTGTTTTTGTGGATTGTTGCACTGAACTTCTTAAAGTGGAATTTTAAGAGTCCCCCTTAAAATTTCTTGCAGAGCTGGTTTGGAGGTCACATATTCTTTCAGTTCCTGCCTGTCTTGGAAGCTCTTTATCTCTCCTTCCATTTTGAATGAGAGCCTTGCTGGATAAAGTATTCTTGGTTGCATGTTCTTCTCATTTAGGACCCGAATATATCCTGCCAGCCCTTTCTTGCCTGCCAGGTCTCTGTGGAGAGGTCTGCTGTTACCCTAATATTCCTCCCCATAAAAGTCAGGGATTTCTTGTCTCTTGCTGCTTTAAGGATCTTCTCTTTATCTTTGGAATTTGCAAGCTTCACTATTAAATGTCGAGGTGTTGAACGGTTTTTATTTATTTTAGGGGGGATCTCTCTATTTCCTGGATCTGAATGCCTGTTTCCCTTCCCAGATTAGGAAAGTTTTCAGCTAGGATTTGTTCAAATACATATTCTGGCCCTCTGTACCTTTCGGCGCCCTCAGGAACCCCAATTAAACGTAGGTTTTTCTTCCTCAGGCTGTCGTTTATTTCCCTCTGTCTTCATGGTCTTTTAATTGTCTGTCTCTTTTTTCCTCAGTTTCCCTCTTTGCCATCAACTTGTCTTCTATGTCACTCACTCGTTCTTCCACCTCGTTAACCCTCGTCGTTAGGACTTCTAGTTTGGATTGCATCTCATTCAGTTGATTTTTAATTTCTGCCTGATTGGATCTAAATTCTGCAGTCACGAAGTCTCTTGAGTCCTTTATGCTTTTTTCTAGAGCCACCAGTAGCTGTATAATAGTGCTTCTGAATTGGCTTTCTTTCTTTCTTTTTTTTTTTTTATTTATTTATGATAGTCACAGAGAGAGAGAGAGAGAGAGGCAGAGACACAGGCAGAGGGAGAAGCAGGCTCCATGCACCGGGAGCCTGACGTGGGATTCGATCCCGGGTCTCCAGGATCGCGCCCTGGGCCAAAGGCAGGCGCTAAACCACTGCGCCACCCAGGGATCCCTGAATTGGCTTTCTGACATTGAATTGTAATCCAGATTTTGTAACTCTTGTGGGAGAGAGGACTGTTTCTGATTCTTTCTTTTGAGGTGAGGTTTTCCTTCTAGTCATTTTGCTCAGTGCAGAGTGGCCAAAAACAAGTTGTATTGGGAAAAGGAGAAAAAGAGAGAAAAGGAAAGAAAAGAGAAAAAGAAAAAAGAAAAAGAGAAAGAAAAAGAAAGAAAGGTGAAAAAAAGGGTGGGGGAAGCAATCAGAAATCAAAAAGAAGGGATCCCTGGGTGGCGCAGCGGTTTGGTGCCTGCCTTTGGCCCAGGGCGCGATCCTGGTAGACCCGGGATCGAATCCCACATCGGGCTCCCGGTGCATGGAGCCTGCTTCTCCCTCTGCCTGTGTCTCTGCGCCTCTCTCTCTCTCTGTGTGACTATCATAAATAAATAAAAAAAATTTAAAAAAAAAAAAAAAAAAGAAAGAAATCAAAAAGAAAAAAAAACGGGGGAGTATCTTCTGATTCTGTATACTTTAAGTCCCTTGACTTCCCCTGGAACTTGTCCATCTAGCTGGTCTTCTGAGGGAGGGGCCTGTTGTGCTGATTTTCAGGTGTTAGCACTTGGGGGAGCTGCTCTGCCCCTTACCTGGTGCAGGGCTCAGTGGGGGTTGTTTACCCCGTGAGGCCCCAGGAGGAACAACCCCAGTGGCTGCGGCAGCTCTAGAGCCCTGGATTCAGCTCCCACAGTAACTACAGAGCTCTCAGCCTGCAGGGCCTGGAGGCTCCGGGGGGTGGGGCCGCTGATCTTCTCAGCTCGGGGCAGGAGCGTCCTTGCTGTCCTGGGCCCTCCCGGCCTCTGCCTGTCCCGGGGGGTGGCCGGATCCTGGGCTGTTTCCGGCACCCTGTGCTCCGGGTCTGCGCTGTTGGATTCGTGCTCCCGGCCACACAGCCGCCTCTCCGCTTAGCCTCGCCCGAGCCCCTCCAAGCTGCTCCCGGAGCCGGGCAGCCCCCTCCGTGCAGCCCCCTCTGCACGGAGCCTCTTCCTCTGCCGGAGCCGCCGCTTTGGAGCTGCCCCCGGAGCCGCGTAGCCCCCTCCGCGGAGCCGCCTTCCGAGCCCCTCCGAGCTGCTCCGGGTCCCGCCGTGGGCGCTGCAGCCCTTAGGGAGCTCGGCGCACTCTCCTGGGCACGCAGGTGTCTGTTAGTGTCCCAGGGAGCCCAAGGGCATCCCCGCCCCCCTGGGGTCCTGCTCTAACACCCCGCGGGCCCCTTTCCGCCCAGGAAGATTGGTGCAGCTCCGGCTTCTCCGGGTCGGGGCTCTCCTGTCCTGGGAGCACTCGCCCCGGCCTTAGCCCGGCTCCTCGCGGGGCCCCTCCCCCTTGGATGCCTTTTGTTTTTTTATTTCTACCCCACCCCCATCTTCCTACCTTGATAGAAGCATGAACTCTTCTCACTGTAGCGTTTCAGCTGTTCTCTCTTTAAATCTCAGGCTGAATTCGTAGATTTCCAGGATGATTTAAAGGTTATCTAGGTAATTTGGTGGGGACAGGTGATTTGGGGACCCTACTCTTCTGCCATCTTGCCCCTCCTCTGAGAAATATTTTAAAGAAAAGATTATCAATCACAGTGTTACTTATTTGTGCTTTACTGACAAAAATAAAAACCAACAAAAAAAATCCAAGCCAAAAGCTGTTTTGACTCTCACTATGCTTCTGACATCAAGTGTTGGCTTTTCTACATCAAACAATTCTCTAATTCCCTGTGGACACCAACTGGATATCCAAGAATTAGCGCAGACTCCACAGGTTAAGAGTTCAGTCCCACAAGACTGCCCCCATGCCTTCAGATGCCACTCTCTAGTCCTAGGCCACCAGCACCTCTGACCAACAAGCTATAAATCAGAGGTTCCCACAACCCCCTTCTCAGGTTCAATAATTTATTAGAATGGCTCGGGAAGGCACTTATTACTGGTTCATTAAAAAGGGTACAATTGGGATCCCTGGGTGGCGCAGCGGTTTGGCGCCTGCCTTTGGCCCAGGGCGCGATCCTGGAGACCTGGGATCGAGTCCCACGTCGGGCTCCCTGTGCGTGGAGCCTGCTTCTCCCTCTGCCTATGTCTCTGCCTCTCTCTATTTCTCTCTCTGTGACTATCATAAATAAATAAAAATTAAAATAAATAAATAAATAATAAATAAATAAAATAAAAAGGGTACAATTTAGGAACAATCAAATGGAAGCAATGTATAAGGCAAGGAAGGCATGGAGGAAAGTGGTATGCATGGAGCTTCCATGCCCCATGCAGGCCCTCCACCCTACCACTGCTTTGATGATAGGAGCTTTCTGAACTCTGTCACTTGGGGGTTTCTGTGTAGATTTGCATTGGTCTTTGGGGATTAACTTTGTCTCCAGAGGGGTGGGACATAAAGTTCCAAACTTGAAGCTATCTAAGATCCCCCATAGGCTTTTGTGTCACAAAGATGCACCTGTCACTCATATCATTTAGGATATTTTAAAGGTTTTAGGAGTTCTGTGCCAGGAACAAGAGACAAAAATGAATATGTATTTCTTACTATACTATCACACAAGTATTTAACAAACAACAACAACCAAAATCCATGGGTATAAGGATAGACAGTGGAAACCAATGGAATAGAACTGAGAGTCCAGGGATGCCTGGATGGCTCAGTCGGTTAAATGTCTGCTTTCAGCTCAGGTCATGATCTCAGGGTCCCAGGATCAAGCCCTGTATCAGGCTTCCTGCTCAGCAGGGAGCCTACTTCTCTCCCTCTGCCTGCCACTTGCCCTACTTGTGCTCTCTCTCTTCCTCTGTCAAATAAATAAATCTTAAAACACACACACACACACACACACCCCTGAGAGTCTAGGAATAAACCATACACCTATGGACATTTGATTTTTGACAGTAGTGGCAAGACCAATCAATTGGGAAAGACTGTTCTCTTCAACAAATGATGCTGGCACACCAAGATATTCAAATGCAAAAGAATGGAGTTGGATTCCTACCTCATACCGTATATAAAAATTAATTTGGAGCACCAGAGTGGCTTAGTTTGTTGAGTGTCCCAACTCTTGATTTTGGCTCAGGTCACGATCTCCATGCTGCACATGGAGCCTGCTTAACATTCTCTCTCTCCTCCCTCTGCCCCTCCCCCAGCTCACAACTTAGTTTCTCTTGCTTTCTCCCTCAAATAAATCTTTAAAGTTAGCTCAAAATGGATCAAAGACCTAAATATAAGAGGCGAAACTGTAAAACCTTTAGAAGATGTGAGAAATGTTCATGACTTTGTATTTGGCTATGGATTTTTAGATATAACACCCAAAGTATGAGCAACAAAAGAAAACATAGGTAAATTAGATTTATCAAAATTAAAAACATTGGGGATCCCTGGGTGGCGCAGCGGTTTAGCGCCTGCCTTTGGCCCAGGGCGCGATCCTGGAGACCCGGGATCGAATCCCACGTCGGGCTCCCAGTGCATGGAGCCTGCTTCTCCCTCTGCCTGTGTCTCTGCCTCTCTCTCTCTCTCACTGTGTGCCTATCATAAAAAAAAATTAAAAACATTTATGAATCAAAAGACATTATTAAGAAAGAAAAGATAACCTACAGAATAGGATTTGTAAATCATATATCTGAGAAGAATCTAATATCTACAATGTATAGAGAACACTTGTAACTCAACTACAAAAAGATGTCCCAAATAGAAAATATACAAAAAGACTTGAACAGATATTTATCCAGAGATATATACAAATAGCCGACAAGCACATGAAAAGGTATTCAACATCATTAGTCACTAAGGAATTGCAAGTCAAAACCACAATGAGGTACCACCCATTGGGATGGTGGCATAATTTTTTTTAATGGGAAATAATGAGTTTTGGCAGGGATGCAGAGTTATTGGAATCCTTGTATGTCAGTGGTGGGAATGTAAAATGGTTCAGCTCCTGTGGAAAACAGATTGATGGTTCCTCAAAAAATTTAACATAAAGTTACATTTGACCTAGCAATTTCACTCCTAGACATCTACCCAAGAAAAGTGATGAAAAAACATCCATACAAAAACTTGTGCGCAAACATAGCAGCAGCATTTGTCATAGCTAAAAGATGAAAACAACCCAAATGTTTACCACTGGCTGAATGGATAAAATATGACTTTTACACAAAATGGAGTATCATTTAGGCTTAAAAAAAGGAATTAGTGATACAGGCTACAACATGGATAAACCTCGAAAGCCTCACTGAGTGAAACAAGTCACACAAAAGGCGTTTTATGATTCCATTTATATGAAATTCGTAAATCTGTAGAGATAAAGCAGACTGGTGGTTGCCAGGGGCTGAGGGGCGGGGAGATGGGAACTAACTTTTAATAGGCACAGGGAGTTTTTTGGATGATAAAAATGTTTTGAAACTACATAAAGAGGATGGTTCTACAACATTGTGAATGTTCAATGCCACTGAATCGAATCCTTCCTTTAAAATGGGTAGTTTTAGGTATATGAATTTAATCTCAACTAAAAGGATACAGGACGATAACATGGAGGACGGATTTTGGGCCACAGACCATGGTTTGCAACCCCCTGTCTAAGCATTTGTAAATGTTTTCCCTTTGTTTAAAACAGCTTTTCCTCTTCACCTTGTGACCTCTTACTCCAGCTTAGGAGTCACTAGGAAGACTTTCCTGACTCACCAGGTTGCATGAAGTCACAGCATATCATTCTATCCTGGGCCATAACAGCACTCTGTATTGCTGTTGCTTGCTTCCTTGCCAGAGTCCTTATCATGTGTCCTTAAGGGAAGGGTCTGAGTCACATTCATTTTTTCCTTATCCTTAGCCCTTCACATGGTGCCTGGCACAAATGAAAGCATTTTTTAAAAACATTTTATTTATTTATTCATGAGAGACCCACAGAGAGAGAGAGGCAGAGACACAGGCAGAGGCACCCTGCATGGAGCCTGATGTGAGACTCGATCCCAGTACTCCGGGATATGCCCTGAGCCAAAGGGAAACACTCAACCACTGAGCCACCCAGGCGTCCCAAATGAAAGCATTTTTACATTGAGACTTTGTCAGCTACAGTCCTCAGTATGCCCTTTCCCAAAGCACACTCAGCACTCCTGCAAGATGGACTACCAGACAGGAGCCTAAGTTTCAGAAGCGGCCCTAACTTTTAATAGGCACAGGGAGTTTTTTTAAGACCGCACATGCAGCCTCTGGGTGGGACATGAGGACAGGCAGTGCAGAGTCCAGGTCTCAGGCTTGATCTCAGGTCTTCTCTGCTTCACCTCTTCTTGGCTTTAGGTTAGTCTTCTCTAGCATTGAGACTTAAAGGTACTGTCTCCATATGGTCTCCAATCTTCCCATCCTCACCCAGGAGGGTGAGTCTTGTCCTGTCCTGTCTCTCATTTAAAACTTTTCTTGGGCAACCCTGGTGGCGCAGCAGTTTAGCGCCACCTGCAGCCCAGGGTGTGATCCTGGAGACCCTGGATCGAGTCCCACGTCAGGCTCTCTGCATGGAGCCTGCTTCTCCCTCTGCCTGTGTCTCTGCCTCTCTCTCTCTCTCTCTCTCTCTCTCTCTTTCTCTCTCTGCATCTCTATGAATAAATAAATAAATAATATTTTAAAAATTAAAAAAAAACTTTTCTTGTTCATTCTTCTGTTAGAGTGCACACATTTATCTACCACTTGCTCTCCTATTTCTTCCCCGTCTCGGCCTTTGGCAACCACTTGTCTACTCTGTCTCTCTGGATTTCCCTATTCCGAATATTTCATGTGTGGCCTTTGTGAGTGGCTTCTTTCACTTTGCATATTTTCAAGGTTCATCAGTGTTGTAGCATGAACTGCTACTTTCCGTAGTACTTTAACATAAGTGTGCAGTACAGAGGTACAAAGGAAAGGTTCTTTAAAAAGAAAAATGTTGAAGCCTTTTTTTCCCTTTCTAAGGAGTGGGAGTAGGTGGCAGATACATTGAGGATCTGAATTTTATCCACCGACTGTATGGGGCCTCATTTGGCTGGGGTGGCGATTTGAATGTTGAATTCTAAGAGCTTGAGCTGTGATGCTGTCATATCTCATTTACTTAGCTTTTTGAACATTTGACATTGGATACAAATGTACTAAAATTCTTTGCCCAAAAATGTACATTCTAAGTTTTATAAAAGATACCAGCCTTATTGGGGTTTATTGAATACAGTTTTTGCTATTTATAGATTTCAGAAACCCAATTTTCAGAATTAGCCCATAACTTCCTCCTCTTGATATAACTACTCCTTTAGAGTTGCTTCCCAAGACTTTACATGAATATTTATGTGTTTGTATAATATGTGTATATTTATTAACATATGCAAACATGGAATGTACACTTACACATATACACAAACATATGTCTAAATGCATACCTGTGTATATACTCACATTTTACATTTAACAAATCAAGAAGTTTGTCATCTTATTTTTTCCCTGGTGTTTGCAGCCGTCTTTCCATATCAGATTTAGAGTTATATCGTGTCTTTAATATATAATAGGCTTGTTTTGGGGAGCACCTGGATGGCTCAGCTGGTTAAGCATCTACTTTTGGCTCAGGTCATGGTCCTGGAGTCCTGGGATTGAGCCCCACATTGGGCTCCCTACTCAGCAGGGAGCCTGCTTATCCCTCTCCCTCTGCCTGCCGCTCCCCCTGCTCGTGCTCTCTTTCTGTGTCAAATAAATAAAATCTTTAAAAAATAGGCTTGTTTTTTATTTAGAGAAACTATATCAACATATGAGACTTTCATTATAGAAACATTTGTTTTAACAATTTATATCCTCTCTTTTCTTTCCCTTTCATTGCAAATGTCTTGTCTTAGCAAAACCGTGTAGTTGGGGCAATGCAGCTCTACTCTGTGGATAGGAAGGTTTCACAACCCATAGAAGGCCATGCTGCTGCTTTTGCAGAGTTCAAGAGCGAGGGGAACACCAAGCCTGCCACCCTTTTCTGCTTTGCTGTACGAAGTCCCACAGGGGGCAAGGTAAGCTCTCTACTTTGTCTTCTCTTTGTGTTGGGAGTCTGTATAAGTGTAAATTGGTAGCCACTTAACCCGCATTTCAAAACCAATTTATAATTGGGAGTGGGGAATGACCTGTAGGTGCTTCATGTAAATGAAGGCTCTTACAGTATTTAGAACAACACCCAGCTGTACTTACAGGAATGGTTCTGTAGTCTCCTTATGTGGATCTGAGTTTTGTCTGTACTCCAATTCCTTGTTCCTTTCTTACAGGCAGATGCCACCTGTCCATAGTCCTGCCCTTTTCCCTCTACCTCCCAAAGAAGCCTGGCTTCCTTACCCATCACCTCCCCCCCTTCTGTTGGCAATGGCACCATCCTTCCCAACTCCCAAGCAAGAAGCCATGGCTTTCTAGCTCCATTCTGTTTGTGTTGCCACTGTCCATCTTTAGCAAGTGTCACTTCTATGGCAGACCAGCCCCTTGTTACCTGTATTTGGGTTAGAGAATAGTCATTTATTAGGTCTTCAGACCCACCTCACCTTTCAAAAATAATTCTTCCAAACTACCATTTCTCTTCAGGTGCCTGTATGCTAGAAGTTTTAGTCTCCCTGCATCTTAACTCCCAGGGGCCCCTGCTCACTTCCTACATCAATCCTCCTCTTCTAGCCCATCGCTCTGCTTGCCTCAAGCCTTTTTGGTGTTTCCCAGCTCCTCTCTGCCAGGCCAAATCCAAACTATTCTCTAAGTGTACACTCGTCAGTTTCTTCTGCTGGGCACCCTCTCCAACCCTTGTTGTTTTGTGTGTTTGATCCACCCCTACTCGTGACTTTTTCCAGACCTGTTCTAGCTTTAGTACCTTCTCATTAGATGAGAGGAACTTGAAGCTGTTCTGATAGTAGCAGGGATGAAGCCCCTTGTTCACTCTCATTCTTTCTGATTTTCCAAAGATTCTTAGCACCACTACCCCAACATAACCTTGAAAAACTCTCAGGCATTTGGCACAGTTGACTGTCTTGTGAGTTTGGCATTCAGTTACAGTATCTTGTCGGCTGATTTGTGTTAGCCTGAGCTGTGTCCAGGAGAGCCCCTTGTTTCATGGGCTTCCACACTAAGGCCCAGAGAGGGGAGAAGTGACTTGGCTTACAATGTGGTACTAAACATTGCTCATGTTTGCTGGTGTTGGTTTTTCCTGTGTCCTTGGTGTGGTAGGCAGCAGGTTAATGAATAGCATGAGCACTCCAAGACTGTCTTGTTTTGTTTGATGTAAGTTTTATCTTTAGCCCTACAAAGCATGGGCTATGGCTCTGCTTACCACTGGGCATTGGTTAGCATCAGTCTACCACCAATATGTTTACTTACATTGACTTAAATCTCTTCTCTAGTTGCACATAATTGAAGTCGGGCAGCCTGCAGCAGGAAACCAGCCTTTTGTAAAGAAAGCTGTGGATGTGTTTTTCCCTCCAGAGGCTCAGACTGATTTCCCAGTGGCTATGCAGGTATGAATGTGCTGCCCACTATGTGAGTTCAAACAAATCACAGATCTTGTGGGGAGGGGAATAGAAGATAGCAGGTTCCTGTGCTTCAGAAGATGCCCAAATAGATAATATTAGATTGTGGAGAAGATAATGTCGATGCTCATGTTCTAGCTAATGCTGTCTTAACATTCTCTGGAAAGGAGCACTCTTTTCTACAAACAAGAACTTTGTACAACTCACATACCAAAGTCCCAGGCCTTTTCCTTTTTATTATAAAAGATTAGATGTTTACTGTACTACAGAAATATAAAGAGGAAAACAATCTTCTGTAGCTGAACCAGTTGGATATAAAATACATCGAAGATCTCACTACTTGTCATATTTAAAAAGTTAGATACACTTTTTGAACAAAATTGGGATCACATTATATATGTAAGAGCATACAATCTACTCTCCCTTATTACTCTTCTGCTCAGTACATCATTGGCATTTCTATAGTAGATATGACATTCTTAGTTAATATTTTGAGAAATAAATGTTTATTCTTAGGGATCTACCATAATGGTAGGATGGTTTAGCTGTTTGCCTTTTTTCCTGTTCTCAAATATTTGATAATACTTAATGATTTCTTTTTAAAGTATTTTTTAGATGATAATTTTTTAAGCTAGACTTCTGGAAATAAATATGTAATCAAATGCATTTTTTTCCCACAAAGTGAAATTGGCCTTTTTTCTGTCTTAGAGAAATACATATTGTCCATAAATATCCATCAATATCCATAAACATAACCAAAGAATTAAATAGCGACTGAAATCCTACCCCACTGAAAACTGACTGCCCCTTTGGAAGTATCTTCGTATGCATGCATTTGTGAAGATATTTACAAAAAGAGTCTTATGACGTGTCTTAGCACTGACCTTCAGCTTTATGACCTTCTTTCACTGTGTTGTAGACTATCCCACACCAATTAAATGCATATAATATTTTAATGTCTGTATCATCTGTTCTGTGGATGTCCCTGACTCATGTAGACAATCACCCATTGGGTATTTATGTTTACAGTAACACTTGTAGGAGCATTGTTGTCCAATGCTCCGTCCAAGGATAAACTCCTGCAAGTGAAACTACTGGTCAGGGGCAGGTGCACAACCACTCTGGACAGTGTCCAGTGATGTTCATTCCCTACCTGTGATTATTGTTAAGATGGGATGGGTTTAGCACTCCTATACATCCTGTTAATTGCCTCTTCCTAATATTGGCATTTTTTTCTCTTGGGGTGTTTATCTTGTAAGAACTCTGTAGTTTTGGGGTACTGAGTGTCTGGTGTGTTTCAAATAGGTATTTCTTTCCAGTCATCTCAAGTTTATTTGTGGTATATTCCATTTTGTGGAAGATTTTGCATTTTTGTGTGGCTTTGATATCATGTTTTGTAAAGAATTCTGCACCCCAATGTGATGAAAATATTCACCCATATTTGCTTCTATTACTTTCTTGGTTTTATTTGCTTAAAATCTTTGACCCATCTGGAATTTACTTTAAAGAGTAAGATGAAGGGCAGCCTGGGTTGCTCAGCGTTTTTTTTTTTTAAACATTTTTTATTATTATTTATTTATGATAGTCATACAGAGAGAGAGAGAGAGGCAGAGACACAGGCAGAGGGAGAAGCAGGCTCCATGCAGGGAGCCTGATGTGGGATTCGATCCCGGGTCTCCAGGATCGCGCCCTGGGCCAAAGGCAGGCGCCAAACCGCTGCGCCACCCAGGGATCCCTGCTCAGCGGTTTAGTGCCGCCTTTAGTCCAGGGCGTGATCCTGGAAACCCAGGATTAAGTCCCACGTCAGACTCCCTGCATGGAGCCTGCTTCTCCCTCTGCCTGTGTCTCTGCCTCTCTCTCTCTGTCTCTCATGAATAAATAAATAAGAAATGTTAAAAAAAAAAAATAAGATCAGGGCTTTTTTTTTTTTTTTAGTCTTTTTTTTTTTTGTAAATTTATTTTTTATTGGTGTTCAATTTGCCAACATATAGAATAATGCCCCATGCTCATCCCATCAAGTGCCCCCCTCAGTACCCGTCACCCAGTCACCCCCACCCCCCACCCACCTCTCCTTCCCCCACCCCTAGTTCGTTTCCCAGAGTTAGGAGTCTCTCATGTTCAAGATCAGGGCTTTTTTTATTTTTTTTTTATTTTTTATTTTTTTTTGATCAGGGCTTTTTTAAAAAAAGATTTTATTTATTCATTTGAGACAGAGAGACAGAGAACATGAGCAAGAAGGAAAGGCAGAGGGAGAAGTAGACCCCCTGCTGAACAGAGAACCCGATGACGTGGGGCCTGATCCCAGCACCTGAGATCACGATTTGAGCTGAAGGCAGACAGTTAACCATCTGAACCACCCAGGCACCCAAAGAGACAGTTCTTTATGCTCATCCTCCATCGCCATATAGACAGCTGGTTGTATCAGCACTGTATACTGGTTAAAGTCTGTTTTCCACTAATATGAAATATCTACTCATTTATATTAAATTCTTATGTACATTTGATTCTATTTCAGGGTTCTCAATTCTGTTTGTTTATATTTTTTCCTATGCTGGTACTAACTTTATTTTTTTACTACCATACTTTAAAACCACTATAGGTTTGGGGTGCCTGGCTGGTTCCATTGGAGGAGTATGTGACTCTTGATCTCAGGGTCATGAGTTTGAGCCCCACTTGGGGTATAGAGATTACTTAAATAAACTTTTAAAAAATAAAATTACTATGGGTTTTATAATAATTTTTTTAAGTTTATCCAGAACTTTCCCCTTATTTTATGAACTCACAGCTTTTTCTAAAGGGATTTGGTAAGGAAGTGGGGAGAGGATAGTTAGACCTGAAAGACAAATGGAATAGCCTGATTTATTGCACCTTTATTTGAGAAAAGTCAAGCAAAGTATTGGCTTTAAAACTAGTTCTCAAATGGATATGACTGGAATCAACTTGGGATCCACTCCCACCAATGATAAATGATCTCTTGGGCTGAAAACTCCTCTTTCATCATTTATGAGCTCTTTTGTCCTCTTTGGCTTCTTCTTACTTACATTTCTACCTGTTGTTCTCTATCTCCCTGTAGATTGGAGCTAAACATGGAGTTATTTACTTGATCACAAAGTATGGCTATCTTCATCTGTATGACCTAGAGTCTGGCGTGTGCATTTACATGAACCGTATTAGTGCTGACACAATTTTTGTCACTGCTCCACATGAACCTACTTCTGGAATTATCGGTGTCAACAAAAAGGGACAGGTATGGAACTTTGAGGGTTCATCTCCCACATTTTCCATTCATTGGGGACTGGAGCTTAACTTTTCCTCCTTCCTCAGGAAGGTGGTCAAATATTATCAGCTCCTGTTATTCAACTTACACCCATGTCTCCCTTCTCCTTCCTACCATCACTTCACCTCTCAGACAGCACTATTCTTTTTCATTTTTTCAAGGTTTTATTTATTTATTTGAGGTAGAACAAGAGACCAGGAGCAGGGGAGCAGAGAGAGAGGGAGAAGCAGGCTCCCCACCGAACAGGACCCTGGGATCATGACCTGAACCAAAGGCAGATGCTCAACAGACTGAGCTACCCAGGTGCCCCTGGACAGCACCATTAAACAGGATCAATTCCGAGAGGAGTAGCTCCCGTCCTGCACAAAGCTTCTACCAGTGGAGCAGTGGTTCTGATACACACCACTAACATGTTCAGGCTGATACACACCACTAACATGTTCAGGCTAGGCTAATTGGGGAGGGTTGAAAGGCAGGTGCTATGCTACCTAAATTACCTTTCTCAACTAAAGTTAAAACAGTTAAAAGAAGGAAATCTGTGCTTTAAAAAAAAGAAGATTGAGAAGAAAAACTGTCAGTTCCACCCCCACACCCAGTGATTTTGGCAGAGTTATCTTGAATGTATCACTGGTCAGTATCCATGCAACCTGATATTTTTCTCATTTGACCATGCTGTAGCTCTGTCATGAAGTTCTGTTTTATTATCATTAGGTATTTGGCTCCTGTGCATCCTGTCACTGTTAGAGCCAATGTTCTAGGGATACTCAGCATGAGCTTTAGAACTTTGCTGATACTGCAGTGCCTACGGGCGAGATGTTGGCAGTAGGTATATATGGAGCACTTTCTATGGTAGGCCAGTCTCACCTGTTGGGTCTTTATAGGTGCTGTCCATTTGTGTCGAGGAAGATAACATTGTGAATTATGCAACCACTGTGCTTCAGAATCCAGACCTTGGTCTGCGTTTGGCCATTCGTAGCAACTTGGCTGGGGCAGAGGAATTATTTGTGAGAAAATTCAGTACCCTCTTTGCGCAGGGGAGCTATGCTGAAGCTGCGAAAGTAGCAGCATCTGCACCAAAGGTAATGGCCCTCGAATGCTGTGTTCTAGTCTGAGAGTGAAATCAGTTATAAAAGCATTCCACTGCTGTTGTTGGATTGTCTTACTGTTTTGTTATTTGTTTTAGCTTTAAAATTTTATGCCACTGGCATAACAATGAGACAAATCAATGAAAAGTACAATCCTACTACAATATTTTTTAAAATTCTCTTTCAGTTATTACCTATGTGCATAGATATTTCACACCCAGCTTCTTAACATAGGAAATACAGAGATATATTATACATCAAGTGGTTATGCCCCAGTTTTATTTAGTCACATTCTATTCTACTTTCTCCACTCATCTGGAATGTTAATAGTACTGCTTGGGGCATTTTCTTTGATTTATTTCATTAAAATAAATTGTCCTAGGCCTAGATCTGCTTCTGAGCAGATAAAGGGTTTTGATTTGCTCCTCCTTGAAAGGATTTTTTCTTTCAAGTGATGCATATGAACAAACTATTTCTAGTCTTCACCCAGGACTTCGAGTATTTTGAATTAAAATGTAGTGGTAGTAGAACTTCACTACTGCAAAGCTGATTTAGAAGCCTAATTCTCACCCTTGCTAGAAGTCATCTGTGGGACTGAGACCCACTGTGTTCGTGGTTTTTTGTTGAAGATGGAAGCCATTGCCTTGGTAGAGGACTTTCTGTCTTTGACAATTAATTCAGTGAGGAATTTCCATTGGCAGATTTTTTTAAATTTTTTTTATTTATTTATGATAGTCACAGAGAGAGAGAGAGAGAGAGAGAGAGGCAGAGACATAGGCAGAGGGAGAAGCAGGCTCCATGCACCGGGAGCCTGACGTGGGATTTGATCCCGGATCTCCAGGATTGTGCCCTGGGCCAAAGGGCAGGCACTAAACCGCTGCACCACCCAGGGATCCCTGGCAGATTTTTTAAAAATATAAGCCAGTTAAGTAAAGAGACAGCCTGTGATTAATGACATAACAACCTATATTTCCATTTGTCATCAGGGAGTCCTGCGTACCAGTGACACAGTTCGGAAGTTCCAGAGTATTCCTGCCCAGCCGGGGCAGGCCTCTCCTTTGCTCCAGTACTTTGGAATCCTGCTTGACCAGGGTCAGCTCAATAAACTTGAATCCTTAGAACTTTGCCGTCCAGTGCTTCAGCAGGGACGAAAGCAACTCTTAGAAAAGTGGCTGAAAGAAGATAAGGTACAAACACTTACGAAATCACAACCCTCAGCACAGTTTGAAAACAAGGTCACAGGCTCCTCTGGTCCTAATCCTGTCTCTTTGGCACATCACAGCTGGAGTGTTCAGAAGAACTTGGAGATTTGGTCAAAACTGCTGACCCTACACTCGCTCTGAGTGTATATCTTCGGGCAAATGTGCCAAGCAAAGTTATCCAATGTTTTGCAGAAACAGGCCAATTCCAGAAAATTGTCCTCTATGCCAAAAAGGTAATATATGCCTAACCGTGAGCATTTCATAGATAATTAATTAGTGGTGAGTGGTTGCTGATTCTGAAATTTATAAAATACCCTTCCTCCTACAGACGTGCTCTAGTGTGAGTTGTTGATGTTGCTGTTAGCATCTGTCATTCAGTGATAATGATCCTCTTTTATTCTCTTCAGTTTTTTATTTTCCTGTCTTATGTTTACAGTCCTTCCAATTTCCTTCCAGTTGGGGATTTTCCTGTAATTTTATCTTGTTCTTTTTCTTCTTTCTCCCTCACCCTCCTCAGCATCATCTGTGTGTTAATCCTGTGTTTCCCAGGCTTCCACAGCAGCTTGTGCCCAAAGTTCACTGGCTTGTGTGCTGGGTATGGGTCAGAGCTGGCACACTGGTTGGAGTGACTTTTTTGTGGTCCAGGCTATTTGTGTAGTTGATTGCACCTCTGCAATACATGGCATCATCACACTGAAGGGGTTGTTGTGTTTGGCAGAGGCCGAGCATGTACACATGCTTATATTGTTCCTCATTTCTTTGTAAACACGAGTTTAAAACAAAAAATGGGAGTTGTTTATTGTTTTTATTTTTGTTTAGCCACTCACAGTGTTTTGTTTATTTTTCTGATGGGTGTTCCCTTGCTTCTAGGTTGGCTATGTCCCAGACTGGATCTTTTTGCTAAGAAGTGTAATGAGGATCAGTCCAGACCAGGGCCTGCAGTTTTCTCAGATGCTAGTGCGAGAGGAAGAGCCATTGGCCAATATTGACCAGGTGAGCATTGGCTGATTGTTTGGGACAGCTTTCTGTGGCTTGTATAGCTGTCAAGAAGATTCCCTTTTGTTTTTTTTACTCTTACTAGTGTCTCAATTCTTTTCTTTGTCTGCTGTTAATCTTCCAGTTTTAAAAGATATGATGTACCAGAGAAGATTGTCTTCTAGTCTTTTATTGTTTGAATACATATCATTTACCGTTTTTTTGAAGTATTTTAGAGGATTCATGTGTCAGGTTGTGAGGATCTTGTTTCTTTGTGGTGGTTTGTGGTGGAGAGTGAGGATGTCATTGGGAATGGTGGCCCCACTCCACCCCCAGCCCCACCTCATTATACTCTGCTGACTAAAGCCACCCAATTCTGCCTGCATACCTGGTTATGGTGAGTGCTTTTGAGTCTGCAGACTTTCATCTTGTGGGTGTCTGGCTAACCTGGAGGTAGGTGAACAGGAGACTGTTATTTTAGCATAACATAGTTAGTGTTTAGATATAAACACCTGTCAAGTCACCTTCATTAAACTGTGTGTAAAGAGCTCTGGGTAATGCAGAGATGTGTAATGAAGCTTGAAGCAAAGCAAAATCAATATCCTGTATAGATTCAATTTTAAATACAGTCACACTAGGTTATATACATCTTGGAATTTGCAGATTTTGGAGATTAAGGGGTTTGAGGCAAATTTACATAGATCTCAAGAGGAAAAAAAACTCCAGATTATATCTGGATTATATTTCATATTCCTGAAGTATTTTTATTTATGTATTTTTTAAAAGATGTTCTTTATTTATTTATGAGAGACCCAGACAGAGAGGCAGAGACATAGGCAGAGGGAGAAGCAGGATCCCTGCAGAGAGCCCAATGTGGGACTCGATGCTGGGACCCTGGGATCACGACCTGAGCCAAAGACAGATGCTCAACCACTGAGCCACCCAGGCACCCCTGAAGTATTTTTATTATAAACTTTCTCTTGTATTTTAAACTTGGAAACAGTTACAAATTCATAAATTCATTACCTATATTTCACTTCTTAGGCTTATTCTTTAATATATATTTTAACTCTAATGATTGGTGTCTAAGTCAATGTTTGCATTTTCTTAACTGTGCCTGAATAATAAGAGTATAAGGGCTAGAAACCAGGTGTTGACTGCCTCTAGGATTTGATTAAGTAATAGATTGTTAAGATTGCTTGGATCACTGTAGAGGAATTTGGGGATTCATACTGATACAACTACTTCCTTTGATTGACTTGAATAAAATGCCCTGTTGGTGAGTATGACATGGGTGATAAATTTCACAAAATTACCTAATAAAAAATGGCCATGAATTACTTGACTTCTGATGATAAGAGAAAATGCAGGAGCACCTACTTGCCTTATTCAGAAGAGCATGTGACTGTTGATCTCAGGGTTGTAAGCTTGAGCCCCATGTTGAGTGTAGAGATTACTAAAATAAATTAAAAGTTTTTAAATGCAAAGGAAGGAGCTAATTATTGAATTTTTAAATGAGATTCATCTTTAGGAACTATTTGAATAAGAAAATAAAACCATTTCCTTTGGGTAAAAATGTGGCTTGCTATCTGTTTCAGATTGTAGATGTTTTCATGGAAAACAGTTTAATTCAGCAGTGTACTTCCTTCTTATTGGATGCTTTGAAAAATAATCGCCCAGCTGAGGGGCACCTCCAGACTCGCCTGTTGGAGATGAACCTGATTCATGCACCCCAGGCAAGTGCTATTTCTAGGCTGAAACCAAGGGACAAAGGACCTGTTTCTGTGTAGGACTCGCACACCTAAACACAGAGGCTTTGGGCTGGGATGTGCTCGTGTCTCAGTGGACATTCTCTAGGACTTTCTTATAAGAGATTTCCAGAATCCATGGTGCAAAACTTTCATAAAAATAATTACAACTGGGGCATCTTTTCTTTTGCTTCCTTTTTTCTTTTCTTTCTCTTCTTTTCTTCACTGTGGTAAAGTATACATAAAAAAATTTACTGTTTTAATCATTTTTTAAAAGATATTATTTATTCATGAGAAACACAGAGAGAGAGGCAGAGACATAGGCAGAGGGAGAAGCAGGTTCCCTGTGGGAAGCCCGATGCAGGACTTGATCCCAGGACTGTGGGATCATGCCCTGAGCCGAAGGCAGACACTCAACCACTGAGTCACCCAGACACCCCAGTTTTAAACATGTTTAAGCACACAATTCAGTGGCGTTAACTAAATTCACAATATTGTGCAACTGTTACCACTATGTATTTCCAGAACTTTTTATCATCACAAACAGAAAATCTATACCCATTAAGTGGTAACTCCCCATTCCCTTCCCCAGTCCTTGGTAACCCCCTATTCTATGTACCTTTTATATGAATTTGCGTATTCTAGTTACTTCATATAAGTAGAATCATATATTTGTTCTTTTGTTTGGCTTATTTCATTTAGCATATTATTTTCAGGATTCATCCATGTCATACCATGGATTAGAATTTCATTCCAGGGCAGCAGCCCGGGTGGCTCAGTGGTTTAGCGCCACCTTCGGCCTGAGGCATGATCCTGGAGACCGGGGATCAAGTCCTCACGTTCTCCTGTGTGGAACCTGCTTCTCCCTCTGCCTGTGTCTCTGCCTCTCTTTTCTCTCTCTCTCTCTCTCTGTCTCTCATGAATGAATAAATAAAATCTTTAAAAAAGAATTTCATTCCTTATTATGTCTGAATAAGATTCCTTTGTATGTGTATATCACATTTTGTTTATCCATTTATTTGTTGATAGACATTGGGTTGCTTTCACTTTGTGCTATTGCAAATAGTGCTGCTGTGAATATATGCAGGTATCGATCAGTTTGAGTGAGTTCCTGTTTTCAGCTTTTGGGGTGTACACCCAGAAGTGGAATTGCTGGATCATATGGTAATACTGAATGTAACTTGTTGAGGTACCACCATACTGTATTCCAAGCAGTTATACCATATTCTTACCATAATATATGAGGGTTCCAATTTCTTCATATGCTTGTCAACACTTGCTATTTTCTGTATGTGTTTTTTTTTTTTTTAAATAATAGCTATCCTAAATGGGTGTGAAGTGGTAGCTCATTGTGGCAGGGCATTTCTTGAACTGAAAGTTGAGGGGTGACGTTAAATTACATTTATGTGCCTTTTTGGGTTAATTTTGGATGTATATGCAGGAAAGGAGTTTGGAGAAATTTATATCAAGCTCTTAACCACAGTCGTCTGAGTGGACAAGATCATAGTTCACTTTATTCTTTACTTGTTTGTGTTCCAGTTTCTTTTTCTTTATAATCATGTACTGTTTTTGTGATTAGGAAACAGTATGTTCATTGTATTGTTCTGTGATCTCAGGTATCCAGTCCACAAGTCAGCTGTTGTTGTGTGGTTCATACCCTACCTTTAGGAAGCAAAAATGCTATTAATTTGCTGTTTGGTGTTCTGTTGAAATCTTATAAATGAGATTCTTTTTGAGATTTTATTTATTCATGAGAGACACAGAGACAGAGACAGAGAGAGGCAGAGACACAGGTGAGGGAGAAGCAGGCTCCATGCAAGGAGCCTGATGTGGGACTCGATCCCGGGACTCCAGGATCACACCCTAGGCCAAAGGCAGGCGCTAAACTGCTGAGCCACCCAAGCTGTCCTAGTAAATGAGTTTTGAAACAGCAACTAAGCACCACTTAGGAACTGAGCAGATAGACCCTAAAAAAAGCCCAAACCTGAAAGAGGGTCAGCCTGGATGGGTGCACAGCTGGGCACAACACCAGAAATATTGGAGCAGTCTTCTCTGGATGTCAGAGGCTGGATGATATTTTCTTTCTTGGCTCATCTGTGTTTTCTGAGTTCTTTAAATGACGCTATTGCTATAATGAGAAAACTTTTTTTTTTTTTTTAAAGAGGATAGTAAAGACAGATCTGGAGAAAACAAAGAGTAGGGACATCGATAAGTTCCAGATATTACAAAACTCTCCTCTTAGCCCTTGGTCTGGATTGTTTTCTCTATAGGGAACACAGAGTATGCATTTCCCTGGAGCAGCATGTTGTTAGACTAGGTCTGTGGACACTGCATACTTGGTTGGTGCTCCATATTCTGGAAGGATTGGGAAAGAGTGTGCTGGGTGACACCCATCTCATCAAGACTTGATACTAGTTAGATACTGAGGGTCAGATCACTTAACAAGATAACAGGTTGCTTGTTGACCTACTCATTCTTAGGCCAGAGATTGCTTGTTTAAAGATGATAGATATTAAATCTTACCAGAATTCTTTCTAGGAGTGTTATTTTCTCACATACCCGACTCCCACAAAACATACCCCTAATTCTGCCTTTTACCAAATTGAGATGCTTAGTGAATGCCAAAAGGATTTGTTACTTCCAGGTCTAATCTTAACTGTTGCTAGTCCAAGGATTGAGCTCATTAAGGGAGACCCTTGTAGACTCACACCCTGACATTGACCTTCACTTGCCATAGAAAACTGTACAGATATGATGGCTAAAAAGCCAGAGTAATAGTCTGGAATCACCCAAGTAACACGCTTTAGGGCAGAACGTCAGCCTTTTATACATACCTCACTTTGTACCCTAGAGCCTTGTTTGAAGAGCCTTACGTGGCTTGGATGGTTGGCTAGGGTTCTGCTCAGAAGTGGGGAAGAACCTAGACCTGGTGAAGCCCCTCTCTCCTGTGAGCACTTTCTGGAGCTGTGCCCTGAGGGATAAGGTTTGAGCAGCTGCTCTTAAAATTGCCACCATTTAGACTTTCTTCCTGACCTCACTATTTCACAGGTTGCAGATGCCATTCTTGGAAATCAGATGTTTACTCATTATGATCGGGCCCACATTGCCCAGCTCTGTGAAAAGGCAGGCCTCCTGCAGCGTGCATTGGAGCACTACACTGACCTCTACGACATCAAGAGGGCTGTGGTCCACACTCACCTTCTCAATCCTGAGGTATCATGCACCCTTGGGGCACTCCTGTTGTGGATGACACCCACCTATCACTAGGATCACATGCTCCCAAAATTTCCTACGTACGTGGTTATAGGACTGTGGCATGTATCTTCCCTGTGCATGAACCTCGTCACTGCTATATACAGTTCTCATTTAGCCCCCACACAAGCTCCACTTGCTTACCCACACAGCTGGGCTTGCATCACCTCTTTCTTTCCATTGTCTACCTTTGACTTAGCCCGAAAGAACCTATTAATACTGACAGCTCTATCAGGGTTGTCTAAAACCATTAGCAGAAACTAATTGGTACTGCATTCCATTTACAGAATAGATTTTTCTTTCAACTGTGGGGTGTTGCAGGGTCTGGGACAGCTTAATGAATAGTTGAAGTTTAGTATCTTATCCTAAGTTCACTCCTGGCTCGTACTTTTTACCACAAGGGATAGTTGCTTTTCAGTCCTCTTAAGTGAAGATTCTTTATATTTTTGACACTCAGTGGGAAGAATTGACCCAGTTATTTTGCCAGTGTCGGCAACATCTACAATGGTACTTAGCTGTGGACAAACTCTTCCTTGCTTCACAGTGGCTCATCAGCTTCTTTGGCTCCTTGTCGGTTGAGGATTCTTTGGCGTGTCTGCATGCTCTGCTGTCTGCCAGTATCAGACAGAACCTTCAGCTGTGTGTGCAGGTAGCCTCCAAGTACCACGAGCAGCTGGGCACACAGTCCCTGGTGGAGCTCTTTGAATCCTTCAAGAGTTACGAAGGTAAACTTCACAGCCTCTAGCCAACTGCACCTCTTGCTCAGGTGCCTGTAGTAATCTCACAGTCTTCCTTCAGGCCAGGCCGATGTGTCGGTCGTTGGCAGAAGATTTCTGCTGTCTGGTGCGTGTTACCCAGCTTAGGTAGTTTTTTGGCATTTGCAAAGGAAGAAATTAGTTGGTTGGTATTGGGTGGGGACAGTTAGAATCCCCCTTGTGTCCCTGGAGCCTCTGTGGAATTGAGTATCTTTGTGTCACACAGTCTGCTGAATGTTCACCAGAAAGCCTGAGCCACTTGCACTAGTGCATGGCCCTAAGAGGGCAGTGCCTTTGGCGTCCCCCAAGTTAAAGCCCCATGGAGGCTCAGTGGTGTATGGTTGTTGGGCTGGCAGGCCTGACTGTGGTTAGCCACCTCTGTCCTCCTATGGGTATCACACCAAGAATATGCTGGTGAAGGTGATGGCTTTCCTAGGTGAGAGTCTGCTGGAGACAGGCTGGGGCAGGGATAGAAACTGAGCATTTGTCCAGTGAGGTGTTAAGCCACTTCCCTGGACCTAGTGAGGCTGGAATGTTGGAGGAGTAAAGGCAAGACCTGCCTCTAGGAAGCTGCCCCTATCGTCAGAAGACGCCATTGCAGGAAAGGCTGCAGCAGCTATTAGATTGCACTGGGTGAGGAGATGGCAGTAGAGTAGGGTCAGTGGGAGCTGTCTGTTTTCAGAGCTCTGGTTCCTTCCCCCAGGTTAAAGCCAAAGACCTCCTCAGAGAAAGTGGTATTCTCTGTGGTATCCTGTCATGTTCTTATCACCAGTATTCCCTGGCTGGCTTCTGTGAGAGTCAGGAGATGTTCAGCCTCTGATGAATAACGGTGCTTTGTGACTCACCTTGCAGCCCAGTCCACAGTGGCTCCATGTGTGCCAGCAGCTCAGTGTCAGGGAGGCTGCCACTGAAAGCCTCTGCTTTCCTCTCTCCTTGGTTTGTCTTTTTTAGGGCAGCAGTCACACAGCCCTCTTAGGTTACCTGAATTTGAATTATTCTTGAAGATAGGGTGTGCCTGGGCCCCCCAGAAGGATCACACACACACACACACACACACACACACACACACACAGTATTTTACATCAGAACATCTCAGGTATACCTCCCAAATTTGATGGAAATCAGAACTAGTTATTTGGGGGGAGATGCCAAAGCAGAAGAACTTCATGTAGATTTTCTAAGTTGTGAGTGGGCTATGTGAGCTGGGAGACTGGAGCATTGCTGTTGTGGGCTGGCCTTCAAGGGCAGGTGGGCTGTGACTGTGGAAAAGGCAGGTCGATATTATGATGGCATAAGATGAAACAATCTCTCTTTGTAGGCCTCTTCTACTTCTTGGGCTCAATTGTGAACTTCAGCCAAGATCCAGATGTGCACTTGAAATACATTCAGGCTGCCTGTAAGACGGGGCAGATCAAGGAGGTGGAGAGGATATGCCGGGAGAGTAATTGCTACAATCCAGAGCGAGTGAAGAATTTCCTGAAGGTAAGTGTGTCCAGGCATTGCCTCATTCCTTGAGCAAACCATCAGGCAGCTGCCCAAGAGGTGGAAAGCCAGCTTTGTCTCCATTAGTGTTCCCTAGGTCCTTAGTGCAGAGCTCTACTTTATGGCCTAAAGTTCTTGGAGGAGGCCACTGCTCATTTAACAACCTATGAGGCTATGCTGTTAATTATCCAATGTATGAGTAGAGGGAGTTAGTTTATTGCTGCATTATGTTTCAACAATGTCCCAACTATGCCCCTGTTAATTAGGTTAGGAAAGTCTATAGAAGCAAATAAGTGACTCAGTGCTAGTGGCATCAAAAGTGAGAAGTGTATTTTTTCCTCATGCACAGACTGGGGTAAATGTGGAGCTAAAGTAGGGTGGCTTTCTATTTCACCATCTTTCAAGGACCAGGCTGATGGCTGCTTTGCCATCTTCAGCATACCACCTTGAATGGTCAACAGGAAGAAGGAAAGAGAGTTCAGAGGAGTAAGCATGGGTGGTTTTTATGGGTGAGACTGCAGGTGGCATGTGGCACTTCGATTCCCATTCCATTAGAGGAAACTGGATCACATGGCCATACCCAGAACCTTGCAAAGGTGCAAGGGCACCTGAGAAGTGTCGTGTAGGTATGGCCAAATGAGGGGAGGCGTTATTATGATGGACTGTGTGTGTTGGCAGTGGGTTGGGGGGAGCCCCCTGCACTGATGGCTGATGTTCCATGGAGTGTGGCTGTTTGCCCAGAAAGGCAGCCCTTATTGGCACGTGTTCTTGAAAGTAGCCCACACTGTCTGCTGCCAGGCTTGGGTCGCATTTATACATAATGGGCTGCTTATCTTAACACAAATGGTATTTGCTTTTGGACCAGTTTGCAATGGTATTGCCAAATTTAGCAGAGTTCTTTTCTTCTTTAACCAAATAGTATTATCTTTCTATTGTTTCCCAAAGCAAACTCTATATCCCCAAAAGCAAATAACTTAAAACAATAGCATCTCTAGAACAAACTCTCATCCTGAGTCTTCTTAGAGTTGCTTTTCTATAGAAGCAGCGCCATCCCTGTGCTTATTCCTGATTCCTGCAGTCTAGCTCTGTGGGGTCTTCACTGCCTGCTTTGTTCTGTGCTTTCCCAAAACACAGGAGGCCAAGCTCACAGACCAGCTTCCCCTCATCATTGTGTGTGATCGGTTTGACTTTGTCCATGACCTCGTCTTGTACTTATACCGCAACAACCTGCAGAAGTACATCGAGATCTACGTTCAGAAGGTACTACTGGGACCGTCGCTGCTGGCTCCCAAGTGACACCTGGCTACCTTTGTGCCTTGGTTGGTGGTAATAACCTACACCTGAGAGACTGATTCTGCTCCCTGAATGTGTCTGAGACTACTGGTATCTTAACCCAGGCTGCCATAGCACAATACCACAGGCTGGGTGGCTTAAGCAATAGACATTTATTACTAACAGTTCTAGAGGCCGGAAGTCCCAAGATCAAGGTGCTGACCCCACCACCTTGGGTTGGTTCTCTCTGAAGCCACTCTCCTTGGCTTATAGATGGCCGCCTTCTTGCTGTGCCTTTACATGGCCTTTTCTTTGATTACGGCCCTACCCTTGTGACTTCATTGAACCATAATTATGTCCTTCAAGGCCCATCTTCAAATACAGTCACATTAGGGCTTAGAGTTTCAAATATGCATTCTGCCCACCACAGGAGCCCTTTAAGACAGCCACACTGTCCAGGCACTGGGGAACTTGTAGCAGTGACCTGTGCCTGCAGCACTGAAGTCACCACCTTGACCATTCTAGGTCAACCCTAGCCGGATCCCTGCTGTGGTTGGAGGGCTGCTTGATGTGGATTGTTCTGAGGAAGTAATTAAAAACTTAATCATGGTGGTGAGAGGACAGTTCTCTACTGATGAGCTGGTGGCTGAAGTAGAAAAAAGAAACAGGTAAGGGATCCTAGCTTGGTATCTTCTCTTGCCCCTGGGTTCTATTTGCTGTTAAGTTCTCCAAGATCCCTTTCAGTCAGCCTCCAGACCCCAAGAGTAAACTGTCTCTATGGCTGGATTCATAGTAGTGAGTTATTTGCTATTGGTACTGCAGATCTTTCAGGAAAATGTAACAATTAAAATAAGTTTGGAACTCAAGTCTGTTTTGGTCCCTAGAACAACCTGAGGTTAATAGAATGAGATTTTTGTTTCTAGAAGCAACCTTCAGAGTTCAGGGTCTGCCCTGGAGGCTTAGGATGTTCGTTTTGAGACTTTTATGATGTTCTTCTTTGTTCCAAAGGCTAAAGCTGCTGCTTCCCTGGCTGGAGTCCCGGAGTCACGAAGGCTGTGAAGAGCCTGCCACTCACAATGCACTTGCCAAGATCTACATTGATAGCAACAATAGCCCCGAGCGCTTCCTGAGAGAGAATGCTTACTATGACAGCCGTGTGGTGGGCCGCTACTGTGAGAAACGGGACCCACATCTGGCCTGCGTTGCCTACGAGAGGGGGCAGTGTGATCTTGAACTCATTAAGGTGGGGAGCAAATACACCTAGCTGCCAGCTGTTGCCCTGGCTTCCTGTGGCAGGACTTCATCAGTGGGGGCTGCTGAGGACTTCCTCTGAGCCCCACAGTTGCAGATCATGTGGTACATTTCCATAAACTTGGTTTCCTTTTCATTCAGATGCCTTATACCCTGTTTGTATATATTGTACCTATAAGCCTGGCTGCTGCTCCAAGTCTGACCTGTCAGCCTTCTGTTTACAGTCCTTAAGGTTACTTAGTGTCCTGAGGGCAAAATTGAGCCCCTTAGTCTGACTTGGGTTCACACAGTTCCTCTGGGAACTGCAAGTCCTGTCCTCAGCAGCCTGACTACCTCCCCTCTTGCCTCTCTACCTTGGATGCTTCCATCCTGTGTGCCCTAGCACTTCCTGCTCTTCTAGGGCAGCTTCTTCTTCTTTTTTTTTTTTTTTTTTTTTTTTTTGTATTTTATACTATGGTTCTTTTTTTTATAATAAATTAATTTTTTATTGGTGTTCAGTTTACCATCATACAGAATAACACCCAGTGCTCATCCCGTCAAGTGTCCCCCTCAGTGCCCGTTACCCACTCACCCCCGCCCTCCGCCCTCCTCCCTTTCCACCACCCCTAGTTCATTTCCCAGAGTTAGGAGTCTTTATGTTCTGTCTCCCTTTCTGATATTTCCCACACATTTCTTCTCCCTTCCCTTATATTCCCTTTCACTATTATTTATATTCCTTAGGGCAGCTTCTTACACATACCCTCTGCCAACTCTTCCCAACCATGAGCTCTTAACTGGCCCCTCCTTGGAACATCCACCTCAGGTCTGCTTACCTCTGCCCTCGGTTGGATCTACATATTTTATTGTGACCTTAAACTCCAGAAATCTCATGTGGGTGTGCCTGATGTTTGTTTGACTGTAAGATCTATAGACATCTGTTTGCCCTGGGCACCTCAGAGTGCCTGACAACATGGTAGAAACTCAGCAACTGAGGAAGGAATATGTTAGGGTATCAAGCATACAGAGCCAAAGCTCAAGAGCAGTGTACCAGTTTGTCATCCTACTTTAGCTTTGGACACTGACCATGCAAGTGATAGGCCAGGTTGACACAGCACCTTGTCTTACAGTCTCTAGGGAGCCAGTTTGTGTGAAGTTGGGACTTTAGTTGGTTTGATACCATAAGCCAACCTTTTGGCTGAATGTTACCACCTTTTTATTAAAACTCAGTTCAGTGACCTCTCAGGGATTTTTACACTCATCTGTCCTACCTGGACATCGCCTTTTAGTAAGGCAGAGTTCAGACCCAAAAATGCTCATTAAGGTCTGCTGTGTCAGAAGGAGAAGCTGCAGTGAGATTTTGGGGCAAGCTAGAAGTCATGCTATGCACACATGAGCAGCCCATGGACACACATGCAGCACTTAGCCTTGTGCCTGGCCTGTGGTACCCAGCCAGTCTGATACCCACTAGGCCTTAGCAAGTGCCTCACACATTGAGATGTTCCAGTAAACAGCTGGTTTCTTAGAGATGTGTATTAGAACACTCAGAAAAAGGGTCTCAAGTTCAATCAATGAAAGTGTATTTTACTTCTTCTTCTTTTTTTTTTTTAATTTTTATTTATTTATTTATGATAGTCACAGAGAGAGAGAGGCAGAGACACAGGCAGCGGGAGAAGCAGGCTCCATGCACTGGGATGACTGGGAGCCCGATGTGGGACTCGATCCCGGGTCCCCAGGATCGCGCCCTGGGCCAAAGGCAGGCGCTTAACCGCTGCGCCACCCAGGGATCCCTGTATTTTAAAGTTTATAGGCCTTGAGGGATCCCTGGGTGGCGCAGCGGTTTGGCGCCTGCCTTTGGCCCAGGGCGCGATCCTGGAGACCCGGGATCGAATCCCACATCAGGCTCCCGGTGCATGGAGCCTGCTTCTCCCTCTGCCTATGTCTCTGCCTCTCTCTCTTTCTCTCTCTGTGACTATTATAAATAAATAAAAATTAAAAATAAATAAATAAAAATAAAGTTTATAGGCCTTGAAATGTAGCATATATGCTGTTTTGTACCAGTTCTGGGCTATTCTGATAACATTTTAGAGATGATGACTGTTTAAGTTAGCTAAAATTTAAAAATTAGTCCCTCCTTCATGCACCGCATTCCATTGCACAGGTCTAGAACATTTTCATTGTCTCAGAAAGTTCTGCTGGGTAGCACTACTTTAGGGCAACAGGTTGCTGTGGAGAGGAGCTGCCTCACAGTCATACCCATTCTAAGTTTTAAACTGAGAAACTTGTGTTTTGAGCTAATTTGTCACTCTGGGAAGTGCATTGTCACTCATTTGGGATGCTGCTTATCACATGTCAAAGTACTGTTTCTCATTTAGGCTCTGGCTGACACTAAACAAGTGTTGGGGACAGAGGGAACTGACTAGGGTGGGTCCCTTAAGTAGCATCCATTGGTTGGTTGTGTTATACACACTAGTGTGCTCATTTCAGGTTTGCAATGAGAATTCTCTGTTCAAGAGTGAGGCCCGCTACCTGGTGCGCAGGAAGGATCCTGAGCTCTGGGCTCATGTCCTTGAGGAGACTAACCCGTCCAGGAGACAGCTGATTGACCAGGTGAGGAATGGAAATGGGAGTATGGGTATGCATGCCTGCATTTTGCTGTCTTACCATATTGTGGCCAGAGTGACTAGTTGAATTATTACGTCTAACACATCTTCAGACGCATGACCAGACAGACTATCTTGTGAATCCTCTCTGGAGTTTACTGGTTAAAGGCACAGAGTTGGCCCTAATCTCCAAAGCAGGGATGTGCTGCTCCAGTAAAAGGAATATCTGATGGCATGCCTACATGCTGGATCCTTAGTATTTTTTCAGCTCAGCCCCCGGTGACACAAGGTAAATGACTTTCAGGATTGTTTCAGCTGGACTTGCCTTTGTTGAGGAACCCCTTGCACTCTTATAACTATCTAGTTGCCTCCTTCTCCTCCAGTGCTGAGGCCAGGGTTCCTCCTATGTGCAGTCTGGCGGATGGGTGTCAACCTCAACCACTTGGTAGGCTTCCCATAGCTTCAAGGCAACAATTGATACTTCACCATCCCCACTCTCCCCTCAGCTGCTGGGCATACTCTTTGGAGGGTAGGCTAAGACCAAGGTGGGAAAAAGACACCCTGGTCCAAGAAGTGGCCTTCAGCCTTGAGCCTGTCAACTAAAGTGCCTCTGCTCCTTTGTGTGCATTACCAACCACTGGGTGCACTTGCTGGGTTTCACCTCTATCTCTCCTGAATTTCATCTTCTTGTTTTCTGTCCACTGTTCTTCATGTTTCTGCCATTATATTTTTATTAATAAACTTCATTTTGGAACACTTTTAGATGGCTAGAAGACTGGTTTTTTGGATCTCATATTAACTTTGGAGTTACCCATCTGTAAGATTTGCCTGAAGATTCATTCATCCAGACTTGACAGATACTGAGCAGCAAAGGGCCTGGGACAGAGTAGGCTTATATTCCACTAGAGATCTATCTCCAGATTTACAGACAACAGATACTTCTCCAGGTGTTGTCCAACTGCCTGACGTGTCTTGTAGGCCATGTTGCATTGGCTCGAGCAGCTTTAATGCTTTGCTGAACTGAAGCCAGCAGAGTGTCTCTTGGTCTCCCCATGTCTGTGTAGGGCTGCTAATCCTGTCATTATGTCTGCTGAGACTGAATATTCATAGCCACCTCCTAGGGGGCATTTACCTACCTTACCTCTCTAATTAGAGAGACTGCATGAGGCCAGAGGCAGACTGCTTGTAGGCCTGGAGGAGAAGCTAGCTCATTATGGAAAGTTTACTTAGAGGCAGCAGCTTCTTTAAGTAACCTTAGATTAGGCATCCTGTTGACTCAAATAGATGATGGAAATTTATTTTTGCCCTTAAAATAAACAGTGTATATTTAAAGCACTCAAAGGTTTTCAAGAATGGATAGATGTCATGATGGCAGGAAATACCTCCTATTCTGGATGGATTCTGTGTGCTATGACAGTTTTCTTTTCCCTTAAGTACACCCTTTTTGTTATTTATCTCCTGTGATAGCCCCTTTCCTCAAACTCCTTGGAATAACTGTTAGGATTGTTATAAACTCCTCAGAAGAACTTTTGTATCTTATGAGGCCATTGAGTATACAGTGGCCACTTGCAAGGTGGACTGGGCTTTGATTCTAGTTCTATTGCAGCCCCTCCTGTTTGCAGGGTAAAAGCTCATGGCCAGAGCTGTGTATCATCTATTATCTGTCATACCTTCTCTGAGCTGTCAGTTCTTTCTCTTTAATGCACTACTATTGCTCACCCCTGATAAACACCCAAACTTGGCAAAACTGATAGATCCTGAAGCCACCAAAGGCCCCTGGCACAAAGTGTAAATAAAGAGAACGATGCTGACCTTCTAGCCTGCTGTCATCTGGGAAGTGTACTCTTTGGGAAAGTGTCTTTTCCCCCACTTGTGAGTTTTTTTTTTTTTTGTAATGAGACACCTGTAGTTGGATGAGGGGTGGTGTGGCCAGTTTTTTTTTTTTTTTTTTTTTTTCCCCAGTCTTTCCCTTGGCCTTGTTCTGAGGGCTGTGGAGCTCAGGGTATACTGGACTGCAGGCCTGGAAGTGGGCTGGGCCAGTGGTGCTCTAGGGTAGCAAGAGCTTCACTAGAGTGGTGTCTTCATTAGAGAAATGGAGGCCGTATTTGCTATGAACAGTGACCTAAAAAACAAAGATGAAAGCAGACATGCATTTCAGCTGCCTGTTTAGTGCACTGTGTTATTGAGTGTGGAGTAAATTTGCGGTATGCTCACTCGGGCAAAGATGAATCTGCAGCCCTTTTGATGTGAGAGAGCAACTAACTGTCAAATAGAGGAGGCAGAGATCTCTGAAATGGACTCCTTTAGACAACCTTCCCTTTTTGCCTTGAGAAATCTGTTTTCTCTGTGACTATTTCAGACTGCCATGGAGGAATCCTTCCCTTCGGTTTAGCTTCAAAGATAGTCTTGAATTGGCTGTATCTAATCAAGTTCTTTCAAATGATTTTTAAAACCAGGTGGTACAGACGGCATTGTCAGAAACACAGGATCCTGAAGAGGTCTCAGTCACTGTCAAAGCCTTCATGACAGCTGATCTGCCTAATGAACTGATTGAGCTGCTGGAGAAGATTGTTCTGGATAACTCGGTCTTCAGTGAGCACAGGTAAGGGTATGCCAAGGGTAGTGCTGACTGGGTCAGATTCAAGCACCTGCCTGACGTTCACTTTCCATTACACTGTTGGACCTTTCTTCACCTGCCCAGCCTCATTGACTGCTCCCCAGTGTCTTCTCACTGTGTTCTGTATTTTCAGTCCTACCTATGTCTTCTAGCCCAACCTAAATTCTCCTTTTTCCAGGAAGCCATCCTTCCTCTTGATTCTCTGGGCTGCACTATTCTTTTTTAACCACAATGCTCAGAAAGGGAGCTAATATTCATTAGTGCCTACTATGTCCCAAGCATGTTAAACTCTTGAAATCATGGTGAACAAAGCTTGGAAACAGATGCCAAGAAAACTAAATCTGGTCATGTATCAGGGAAGACTTGCTGGATATGTAATGTAGAGACATGATGAGTAAGAGCTTTGGTAGAAAGAACACTCTAGGCAGAAACAACAGCATGGGCAGACACTTTGTTGGGTTTTTTTTTTTGTTTTTGTTTTTGTTTTTGTTTTGTTGTGTGTGTGTGGGTTTTTTTTTAAGATTTTTATTTATTTGAAGACAGAGTGAAAGACACAACCTGCAGAAGGGAAAAGGAGAAGCAGATTCCCCACTGAAAGGAGAACCTGACATGGGGCTCCATCCCAGGACCCTGGGATCATGACCCGAGCTGTAGGCAGACACTTAACCCACTGAGCCACCCAGATGCTCCATGGGCAGACACTTTGGAAGTAATAGAGCATGCTTCAATGTGGTCACACTCAGCACTTAATCTCCACTTTAAAATTCATTATCAGAGATTCTGTGTCAAACAGACCAGTATATTTGCACCATAAATCCTGCTGTAAAGATTTAATTGTAAGGTTTGTTTTGTAGGCCAGAAGGGCTTTCAAGGCCTGTGGCATGTGTTAAAGCATATTTTTGTGTATGTGTTTGTTTTTAAACTCAGAAATGCTAAATGGCAAATTATGGAATGTAAAATTATATTTTAATGGAATCCTGAGCCCTTCTTGATTACAGGATGCCTGAGGTGACTAGGATATTCCATCTTGTTGTCTGGTCAACCTCCTTTGATAGATACTAGCTTGTTAGTACTTTCCACAGAAAAATACTTAAAGGTGGTTCTGATTCTGTGTGCTGACTCCTTGAACACTGTTGTTTCTCATACATGCAAGGGGACCTTCAAGTTCTTGCCCCTCTTTCTAGGACTGGCTGCTTCATCAGACATAGTTTTCTGTGTAGGTGTAAATAGCCAGAGTTGGCAGTATGGCAGACTAGATCCCTATATACTTACACCATTACTAGAAAAACTTATATATATTATATGGTCTATATTTGTGTCACACAAAATACACTTTGAGGTAAAAACCATTAATAGTAAAAAGGGCCAGTACAGTAGTCCCCCACTTATCCATGATTTCATGTCCTATGGTTTCAGTTGTCATGGTTAACTATATTCGGTCTGAAAATAGTGTATCAGAAGCTCAGTTATAGCCTAACAGTATATCTCAGTGCCTACATCATTCACCTCACTTCTCATCACATAGGCGTTTTAGCATTTCACATCATCCCAAGAAGGGTGAGTGCAGTACAAGATATTTTGAGGGCAAGAAACCACATTCACATAAATTTTATTTATAATGTATTGTTGTAATTGTTCTATGTTATCATGAGTTTTTATTGTTAATCTCTTATTGTACCTGATTAATAAAGCTTATCAAAGGATATATATACAGGAAAAAATATCATATATGTAGGATTTGGTACTCTCTGTGGTTTCAAACCCCCACTGGGGGGTCTTGGAATAATTACCTGCAGCTGAGGGGGACTACTATATATAATGATGAAATATTTAACTCATCGGGGAGATAATTCTGAACTCGTACATACCTAATAATATAGTTTCAAAATATGTAAGGTGGCAATTGCCAAAACTGCAAGAAGACAAAGGCAGATTCACCACATTAGAACATCTTAACACATCTCTGGGTAATTGATAGAACAATTAGCTTTAAAAATGAGCATATTAGGGCAGCCCTGGTGACTCAGCGGTTTAGCACTGCCTTCAGTCCAGGGTGTGATCTGGAGACCCGAGATCGAGTCCCACGTTGGGCTCCCTGCATGGAGCCTGCTTCTCCCTCTGCCTGTGTCTCTGCCTCTCTCTCTCTCTCTCTCTCTCTCTGTGTGTCTCTCATGAATAAATAAATAAAATCTTTTTTAAAAATGAGCATATTAAAAAGTATACATAAAGAAAGACCATAGTAAATACATTTTTAAAGTAAATAAAAATAATATAGCTGTTGAATTATAAGCTTACTAGAATGAATTTACATCTATTCAACAAATAGACATGGTTCTTAAAAAAAACAAATCAAGAGACAAATAAATGAAAAGACAAACTTCTATAATCCTATCCACTCAACCATGATAAAGAGCTTGATGTAAATTTATGAATGATCACATACTAAAAGACATCAGGGGCACCTGGGTGGCTTGCTCAGTTAAGTGTCTGCCTTCAGTTCAGGTTGTGATCCTAGGGTCCCGGGATCGAGCCCCATGTCAGACTGTCTGCTCAGTGTGGAGCCTGCTTCTCCATTTGCAACTCCCCTTGCTCATGCGCACATGCATTCACTTTATCTTTCTCTCATAAATAAGTAAAATCTTAAGTTTTTTTTAAGGAAAAAAAGACATCAGTTTTACCACATCATTCAGATTTACTGCAATACCAATAAAACTCTCTATTTGTTTATTTATGAAACTTGATAGGAGATTTTAATGCAAGGGGACTGAAATCAAAAAAGATAAAAGGCCAAGAATAATCAAGATTGCCAACACAAATAATAAGTCACCCAAGAGGTGGGAGTAGGTTTAGGGATGGCAAGGTACTTACTCTGATCTAGAATTATTATAAAATTAAATCAAGTCCTGATGGTTTAGGCAAGGAACAGAGAAATGGACCATTATAGTAGAGCAAAGAGCCCTAAAATAGACCTACACATATGTAAAACATGCATTTATGACAGAGTTGGTTATGCAGAAGGAAATAATAGACTTTTCAGTAAAATGATGTCTGGACAACTGATTATCCATATAGGTAAAAATTAAAATTGGACCTCTGTGCCATACTATGTAAAGATTTAAATATAAAGGCAAAACTATAATGTTTTTAGAGTTTATGTTTAGAAGAAGAATGTATTTGTGGCCTAATGCACACATAAGCCAGCCACGAAAATATAAAAACCGCTTGAAAAACTAGTAAATAGGACTATGTTAAACTTAAGAACTTTATCATAATGAGAAAAGGGTAAGCTACAAACAGACGACATTTGCAACATACATAACCAACAAAAACTAGCCCAGAGAACAAAATGAAAGAAAAACTCAACCTGTTAGAAAACTCAGCAAAGCACTTGAGTGATCCTTCAGCAAGAGAGACAGCCTGTGAGCCTACGGCAGGAATGCAGCCTCATCAGCCATCAAGGAAGCACAGTGTGACTGCTGTGTGCCATCCCTTTCCTCCTGCAGAGCAGCAAGGATCTAGCTCTCCTAATCAGCCTTGATGACAGTGTGGAGCAACTGGGCCTCTTATATGCCCTGTTGGAAATGTGCATTCCTCTTGGGAAGCAGTGCATGTTGGAAGGGTTTCCACTCTTGGTTCAGAACTCTGGAGAAACTTGGCTCACATGTATCAGGAGACATGTGCAAGAATGCACAAAGCACAATTTCCAGCAACAAAGATCTGAGAGCAATCCAGATACCCAACTGTAAAAGGGTTGTCGTACTGTCGTACAGTGGAGTACCATGTCACAGAGAAAATGAATGCTGTCCAACAGCACAGGTGAATCTAGGACCTAATTTTTTAATACCTTTTTCCCTCCTTTTTCATTATAATACAGTTAAATTGGCCTTTTATGGGGGATGTACAATACTAGAAATTTCAACACATGCCTAAGATTTGTGTAAGTTACCACCACAGTCAGGGTACAGAACAGTTCCCTCACTATGAAACTGCCTTGTGTAAACTACCCTTTACAGTTACATCCCCTGACAGTCATCCATCTGTGATTCATCACCATCACTGCAGTTTTGCCTTTTCTAGAATGTCATGTAGAGGGAATCAGTATGCAGTCTCTTGAGAGCTGGCTTCTTTTACACAGTGTAATGCCTTTGAGCTTCATCCAAGTTATCTGCATCAATAGTTTGTTCTTTTTTAAAATATTTTTTTTAATTTTTATTTATTTATGATAGTCACACACACAGAGAGAGAGAGGCAGAGACATAGGCAGAGGGAGAAGCAGGCTCCATGCACCGGGAGCCCGACGTGGGATTCGATCCCGGGTCTCCAGGATCACGCCCTGGGCCAAAGGCAGGCGCTAAACCGCTGCGCCACCCAGGGATCCCAGTTTGTTCTTTTTTATTGGTGAATAGTGTTCTGTGGTATGAATGTACAGCAGTTTGTTTATCCACTTGCTCATTGAAGGACATTTTGGATTGTTTTCAGTTTGGGGTGACTATGAATACAGCTGCTATAAACGTGTGTCCAGATTTTTGTTTGAACACATCTAGCAATTGGTGAACCACATGGTATATATATGTTTAACTGTTTAAGAAGTTGCCAAACTATTGTTTTTCAGAGTGTACCATTTTGCATTCCCACCAGCAATGTGTGAGAATTCCAATTTCTCTACATCTTCTTTAGCACTTGGTATTACCGGTATTTTTTATTTTAGTCATTCTAATAAGTGTATAGTGGTGTGTCATTGTGGTTTTAATTTGCATTTCCCTAATGGCTAATGGTGTTAAACAACTTTTCCTGTGCTTATTTACCCTCCATATATTCTCTTGGGTCAAGGATCCTTCTAAATCTTTTGCCTTGGGGCACCTGGGTGGCTCAATGGCTGAGCATCTGCTTTTGGCTCAGGTCGTGATCCCAGAGTTCTGAGATCAAGTCCCATATCGGACTCGATTGCAAAAAAAATTTACAAATATTTTTTCCCAGTGTAGAGGTTGTCTTTTTATTCCCCTAATAGCATCATTTGAAGATCAAAAGTTTTCTCTTTGGGCAGCCCGGGTGGCTCAGCGGTTCAGCACTGCCTTCAGCCCAGGGCGTGATCCTGGAGACCTGGGATCAAGTCCCATTTCAGGCTTCCTGCATGGGGCCTGTTTCTCCCTTTGCCTATGTCTCTGCCCGCCCCCCTGTGTGTCTCTCTCTCCCATGAATGAATAAATTTAAAAATCTTTAAAAAAAAAAGTTTTCGTGGAGATCCCTGGGTGGCTCAGCGGTTTAGTGCCTGCCTTCAGCCCGGGGTGTGACCCTGGAGTCCCAGGATCGAGTCCCACGTCGAGCTCCCTGCATGGAGCCTGCTTCTCCCTCTGCCTCTGTCTCTGCCTCTCTCTCTCTCTCTCTCTCTCTCTCTCTCTCTCATGAATAAATAAATAAAATCTTTAAAAAATAAAATAAAAAAGTTTTCAGACAGCCCTGGTGGCTCAGTGGTTTAGCGCTGCCTCCAGGGCGTGATCTGGAGACCTGGGATCGAGTCCCACGTCAGGCTCCCTGCATGGAGAGCTGCTTCTCCCTCTGCCTGTGTCTCTGCCTCTGTCTCTCTCTCTGTGTGTTTCTCATGAATAAATAAAATATTTTTTTTTAAGTTTTCTCTTTTTTTTTTTTTAAGATTTTATGTATTTATTTGAAAGAGCGGGAGTGAGATAGAGTGCTGAGCAGGGAGCCTGATACAGGGTCTGATGCCAGGATTCCAGGATCATGATGTGAGCCAAAGGCAGATGCTTAACCAACTGAGCCACCCAGGTGCCCTTAAAAGTTTTCATTTGGATCAAGTCAAAGTCAGACTTTTCTCTTATGGATTGTGTTTTGGTGTTAAGAACTCTGTGCCTGGTCCCAGGTCAAAAATTCTCTCTAAATTCCTTTTAAAAGTCTTACAGTTTTACATTTAGATCTGTGGTCCAGTGCCCACCAACATATGAGGTTTAGGTTTAGGTTCATTTTTTTCTTGTGGATATCCAGTCATTCCAGGGTTATTTGTTAGGTCCTTTGTGCATCAGATTCCTTTTGCATCTTTGCCAAAAATCACTTGGCCAGGTAGCATGATTCCTCCAACTTTATTCTTTTTTTTTAAGATTTTATTTATTTATTCATGAGAGACAGAGACAGAGGCAGAGACAAAGGCAGAGAGAGAAGCAGGCTCCATGCAGGGAGCCCGATGTGGGACTCGATCCTGGGTCTCCAGGATCACACTCTGGGCTGAAGGCGGCGCTAAACCGCTGAGCCACCTGGGCTGCCCCCTCCAACTTTATTCTTGTTCAAGATTTAGAATTAGCTTTGTATCAAAAGGGAAACCTCCTGGAATTTTGACTGGAATTGCATGAGATCTATAGACGAATCTGGGGACAGTTGATATATTTACTATGTTGAGTATATAAATACAACATGTCTCCGTTTATTTAGATCTTTACTTTTTCTCATCAGCATTTTATATTTTTCAGCATATAGATCATGTACATGTTTTATTAGATTAATACCTAAATATTTCATGTTTGGGGAGCTACTGTAAATCGGTAGGGGTTTCTTTGTTTACAATTGTACATTGCTAGTATACAGAACTACAAACGACTTAATGGTTATCCTAATATCTTGCTAAGCTTATGTATTTCTCCTAGGATTTTTTCATAGATTCCTTGGAATTTTCTATCAGTTTTGTTGCTTATAAATAGTGACAGTTTTATTTCTTCCTTTCTAGTCTAGATGCTTTTTATTTATTTTTCTTGCCTAACTGCCTTGACTAGAGCCTCCAGTAGAATGTTGAATAAAAGTGGGGAAAGTGTTCATCATTGTCTTATTCCTGATCCTGGGGAGAAGCATTCAGTCTCTCAGTATTGAGAGCTGTGAATATTATGTAGATGGCCTTCATCATCAGATTGAAGAAATTCCCTTCTAGTTCTAGTTTGCTTAGAGTCCTTATCATTAATGGGTATTGAATTTTGTCAGATACTTTTTCTCAGTCAACATGATGTTCATGTTATTCTTTTTTAGATTCTTAATATGGTACATTACCTTGATTTTCCCCCCATGTTTTTAAATAAGGCAAAATAAAACATTTTATAAGAATGCATCTAGTATGATTAAAGAAAAGTTCAAAAACATGCAAAACTATCTATATTGCTTAGATAGACAGTTTTTTTTTTAAGATTTCTTTATTTGACAGAATGATCACAAAAATGGGGAGTGGGTGAGGGAGAACCAGGTTCTCCTCTGAGCAGGGAGCCTGACTTAGGGCTCGATCCCAGGATCCTGGGAACATGACCTGAGCTGAAGACAGATGGGCAACTCACTGAGGCACCCAGGCACCCCTAGATATACAATTTATATGGCAGAACTATTAAAAACACACACACACACAAAAAAAGCTGTTAGAGGAAAGCCTGTGAAGTAAGGGTGGTGGTTGCTTCTGGAGAAGCCACAGCAGCCCTCCAGTGGTGGGTGGTTTTCTGATTTCTCCTACCTGGTGCTTTCTCAAGACTTTGGACCACATATACTTTATAAATATTCTGTTGTATCATTCATTAGTCATGTGTGTGTGTTTTAAATACTTTTAAATTGAGAGTCTTGGGCCGGTCAACCTGCCAAAGAGTGTCGTGTGGCTTTCATTCCTGTGACACTGTGCTGACTACCACCTCTCCTAAGGAATCTCCAGAATCTGCTGATCCTAACCGCCATTAAGGCAGACCGCACACGGGTCATGGAGTACATCAGCCGCCTGGACAACTACGATGCCCCAGACATTGCAAACATCGCCGTAAGCAGCGCACTGTATGAGGAGGCCTTTGCCATTTTCCGCAAGTTTGATGTAAACGCCTCAGCAATCCAGGTGGGCTGCTGAGTGCGGTCATGGTAGACCCTAGTGACCTCTGCCACACGAGTCCTCATCATCATCTGTCGTCACCCCCATCTGGCTGTTCGATGTCTCTCTCAGATTCTTGTGCTCTTTTCTTCTCTTCACCAGTAACCTGTCTTCCCAGCCTGTTGGCTCCTATTCTGCTAGTACTCCTGTTCTCTGGCAGTCACCCCCGGTCATTCCTCTAGACTTGGGTACCTGAAGCCAGGTCATGTGATCAGCCCTGGTGACTGAGGTCCTTGCATGTGATGACTGTTCCAGTCCTTCACCCCCTGCTACCTCACCTCCCCAGAGCAGTCACCTCTCCAGAGCAGTCCTGCCAGCCCTCCTGCCCACCTTCAGCCCCACCAAGAGCCCTTCCCATAACCCTCCTCTGTTTCCTCCCAGCCTATTGGTCTTTTCTGGTTTTATTTCCAAATCAATTATAAACCATGGGACAGATCACTTTAATTACTCTCTCACCAAGATTCTTTATGTCCTTGCCTCTTCCCTTACCATTTTTCTGTACCTGCCTGTGAAATCTCAGACATAAACACCCCTCTTTTTGGTTCATACATGGTCTGTGGCCTTGCTCTGAGATCAAACTGTATGAGGGGGCAACTGCTGCACCCCAGGCCTCCAGATGACAGTACCCTTCAAGGGTATTTTCTTCCTGATAAGCTATTTCATTCCCTACAGTAGCTCCTTTGAGGCTTTTTACACCCTGTATGCTCCATTGTACTGTCTTACCAGGATCAAGGGCAATTCCCATGTCCTTGTTCTGGACCAAAAAGCTTAGCTTGACTGTCTCCCATTTCTTTATTTCTCTTTTTTGGAGTGTCTCTTCTCCATGAGGCATCTTCCTCCTGTACAGTATAGGTCTTATCTTTTCCTTCCATTCATCATCTGAGAAATACTTAATGCCTGGTTGCTTTGGACTGAATTGAAATGGCCATGCAGCTTTAGGCAAAATGTTCTACATTTTGAACAAAAATCTGCTCCCTATAGTTGACTAGGTGTGGTAAAAAATAAGTGCCCTCTTATAACCCCTAGGTCCTGATTGAGCACATTGGAAACCTGGACCGAGCATACGAGTTTGCAGAGAGATGTAATGAGCCTGCTGTATGGAGTCAGCTGGCCCGCGCCCAGCTCCAGAAAGACTTGGTGAAAGAATCCATTGACTCCTACATCAGAGCGGACGACCCTTCCTCTTACTTAGAGGTCGTTCAGGCAGCCAGCAAGAGCAGTAAGTGAACTTCCTCTCCTTGAGGCTCTGCTTCTCACTGGTGTGAAGCCTGGCAAGAGAAGGATGTGGCCTTCCCAGGAATCTGCACATGTTACGCATCCAGAAATATTGGAGACACCACTAAGTAAAAGTTTTCCAAAAGAATCTATTACTATTAATCTGCTAATGACACTAGCTCTTTAGTTGACTGTTAACTAGACACTAGCTCTTTGGTTGACTGGACAGTTTAAGCACAATGGATAGCACTATCATGATAATTTTAAGGTCAGAACCTTAGGTCCAGAGCTTCTTCTAGCCTTTCCAGTTAACTGGTGCTTGCTTCTCCAGGGACTGGAATAAGCATCCTCTCTCCTGGTGAGGTCTTTACTTGATGATGTAGAGCTTCCCATCCCCGGGGTCAGCCCCTGTGTGATTTTGCTCTTTCTGTCTCTCCCATCTGGGATAGGGCTCTGCTTAGCAGACAAAAGTCCTCCGAGACCTTACCTGGAGTCCAAGCCCTCACTAAGGCAGAGTGGGAGTGTAAACATCTTACCTGAGGATAGAATGGGAGGAACTGAGCCTCCTGTTTAAACTTAGCAGCTCTGGATTAACCTATTTCTATTTTCTGTCTTTAGACAATTGGGAGGATCTGGTTAAATTTCTACAGATGGCCAGGAAAAAGGGCCGAGAATCCTATGTAGAGACTGAACTTATTTTTGCCCTGGCTAAAACCAGCCGTCTGTCTGAACTAGAAGATTGTATTAATGGACCCAACAATGCCCACATCCAGCAGGTAGGCTGTGCCCTGGGGACCGTGAACTGCTACAGGCAGGTTCAGGGATTACTCCCTAGAGTGGCCCAGATCTCTGACCCTGAGAAACAAGCCACAGCTTTGTTACTGTCCCTAGTATGGAAGTTAAGGGCCCTGGCTGTGCACATCAGAAAGATACTCCTAAAAAAAGGTGCCAGGACTATGTGCCAGTATTCTAGCTATTATCATGGGAGAACAAAGTGAACTAACTAGCCAGGTAAAAGAGTTTTTCCATATGTCAGCAGTTATCAAATAACATAATGGGAAAAATATTTTTTAAAGTAGGAAGAACACCAAAATGTTTAAATAAACCTTAAGGGAAAGTGTTAAATAAAAGAAAGATCTAAATAACTGTAAAGTCTATTTCCTGGCATACAGTGTTACCCCTAGAAAAAGTGATAGAGATGAAGGGTTAATAGAATATATTCTAACCCCTCTGTAAAGAATACACACACTTTACTGAAATAAGTAACACAAAAGTGGACTTAGGATTCTTTATTTCAAAGTAAGATCCAGGGATCCCTGGGTGGTGCAGCGGTTTAGCACCTGCCTTTGGCTCAGGGCGCGATCCTGGAGACCCGGGATCGAATCCCACATCGGGCTCCCGGTGCATGGAGCCTGCTTCTCCCTCTGCCTGTGTCTCTGCCTCTCTCTCTCTCTCTCTTTCTCTCTCTCTCTCTCTCTCTCTGTGACTATCATAAATAAAAATTTTAAAAAAAAACAAAGTAAGATCCAATTAGCTGTTGGAAATTAGGTTGGAGTTTTGAAAGGGCTTAAAAGTTCATCATGTAATTCTGTAACTAAAATTCCATATGAAAGAATTATAGGTAAAAGTTGAGGGGGTTTTATCTAAAAGTTTTAAATATCTATTTGAGTCTTTCCATGAGGAAGGAGTTTTTAAGCATATAAGCAGTTGAAGAAAGCACAAAGGAAAGTATCAGTTCATCTAATGCATAAAAGTTCTACATATATGTATATTCCTAATCATGGGTCTCATAGGTCTAAATGTAAAAATAAATCCCAAGAAAGAAAAAAAAGTACAGATAACTTTAATATAAATATCTAATCATTGCACCATGGTTTATACCAATAATAGTTGAAAGCCAGTGTCCCAAAAAAGGAAATAATGAAACACCATCCATCAGTGGAATATAATATAGCCATTACAGGTATTTAGAGCCTTGTTTGTGACAGAAAAATCTTTTGAGGTAAGTTGCAGCTGAGTGAAAACCTGCATGTACAATATGATGAACATATCTATGTACTTAGAAAAAACATGTCAAGTGTGACAGCAAAGATACAGTTTAGGCAGTAGTCTTCCATTTTCCTTTCATTTGCCCGTTTTGCCAAGTTTTGTTTTGATTGGTGACCAAAACTTTTTAAATTGTCTTTATAATCAGAAAATTAGTAAGATGTTAGAAAATGAAGCCTTGTCCGAGATCTCCCTCTGAATTCATAACAGAATTCTCCTAACTGGGGAGCCCATTAAATACCATAGCCAGAGATGCTCTTTTGGGTCACACCAAAGGTAAATCCTACCGGAAAGCTAGCTGGCCTGGGAAACTCAGATGGCTTTGTTTGTTCTTTGCCTCTGTTCATGGTGACCCTAAGGCTGTACTCACTGCCTTCCACAGTCCTCCAAGGTGGGCTCAGTACACATCAACCAGCTCCAACCCACCACCTATTTTTATGTTTCCCACAGTCTGGCTTCTGCTGACTGAATTCCCATGATGTCATTTTACTCATTTTCCCTGTATTGCCTATAAGTCAACAATAACAGGTCTTAAAGGATCATGTGCTTTGATATGATACTTCATTAATTAATCCATTCAACAAACTTTTCTTGAGTATCTTCCATGTGCCAGGATAGGGACTGTGGATGCAGATGTGAAAGTAGTAGTCGTAGTCAAATTTCTGTCTTTGTAGATCTTATGATCCATTCAAGAAATTTCTTGTATGTTAAATGGTAAATGTATAGAAGAAAAGTACAGCAGGGAGGGGTGGACAGTGTAGGGCAGGTGATGTGGGTGAGGTGGATGGTACACTTCTAGACAGGTGGCCAGGAAGATGTCTAGAGGTGAGTTTTTGAGTCTGCATCTCTGTGGGGGAGGAGGCCTGAGCATGGACAGCCTATTCAAGGGTGCCTTGAGGAGTGTTTGGGCATATTGCAGGAACAGTGCAGTGCAGAGGTGGCCTAGGAGGCTGAAGCAGCACAGTCAAACATGGACTCAGTTAAGTCAAAGGTGGAACACTGGGGAATGATGGTTGTTGGCAGGGCATGTCAGGACTTGGAGGCCATGGGCAGAATTCTGGCTTTCAGTCTGGGAAGAGGACACTGAACAGAGGAGGGATATGATCTGGTCTTAGGGGTTAACAGAACTCCGCTGGTTGCTGTGCTGAAAATAGACTGAAGGACAGAGACAGAAGCAATGAGAGCAGATAAGTGATTCAGTAGCCCGGGCCAGAGTCAATGGCCACTCAGAGAAAGTGATCGGGATGAGTGGCAGAGAGCTGGTGATATGCTTGGGTTGTAGGTGGAGTTTAAGTGAGAAGCGGGAGTGAGGCATCTGTGCCATGTGTGGCACGGGACAGTTTTGGACAGATGGATTTGTGTCTGCCAAGGTGGGGCCCTGTATGAGGCCTGCCTTGAGGACAGTCAAGACTCATATGCAGACAAGTTCAATCTTGACATCCAGAGATGTCTGTCCAGCTGGGTACAGAAGTCCAATTTCTAAGGAGAATTTGAAACTAGAGCTGTAAAAGTGGCAGCCTTCAGTGTGCAGTTGACACTGTACAGTGGGGGGAAGCTGAGGCCTGAGACTAGGTCACTCCTAAGCCCAGGTGCAGGAAGATGGCTGGAGGTAGCGGGGACAAAAGCAAAGGTTTGTACAGGGAAGCAAGTATATATCTGTCCAGGAGAGTGTTAGGGAAGCCAGATGGTGTGCTGGTGACTTAAAGCAGTGACCCTGCTGGTGAATCAGCAAGAGACTGATTGCAGCAGATTCCAGAGAGCACAGAAAGAGACTGGGGACAGCTCTTAAGACACACAGACACCTCTTCTGAGAAGTACTGCTTGAAAAGAAATGCTAAAAGCTGGGTGGTAGCCAATAGCTGGGCTGAGGTCACAGTGAAGATTGGTTGGTTTGGTTTGGAGCTGGGGAAAGCAGTAGTGATTCCTTAAGCTTATAGCAGTGATTTAGGATAGAGGGCAAAATCACTGCTAGGGCTTCCTGGGCCCCTGACCTAGAGTAGGGGAGGGGAGCTGGGATCGTGTGTACCAGGTGAGTTGGCCCAGGTGGCCAGGTGAGGACCACAGATGCAGGGGGCAGACTCAGTCCTGATGCTTATGGACAGGATCTTCTGATTGTGTCTGTCTCCTCAGGATCTGAGAACCAGGCATTCAGCCTGAGCTGTTGGAGATTTTGGGAGAGAAGCTAGGAAATGAATGATGGAAAGGAGCAAGTACCTGGGCTGAGGGAGTAGGATGGCTAATGTCACGAGTTCCTCTGGGGTCACCATCATGAAGTTTAAGAGAGCCCAGGCAGCACTTGGGAGTTCAGCTCTCTGAACTTAGCTCTGCAGTCCTGGGTGTGTGGAGTTGGCAGAGAACCGCTCTAACCAAGACTAGGGTCTGGCCAAGTACAACCAAGGGAGTGAAGATAGAGCCCACATGGCTTGCCAACAGCCATCAAGCCAGGAGGAGAGTTGGCCAGGTGCAGATGGGAGTGGTGGGTTAGGAGTTGGGGGCTGGAGGTGGTGAGCTGGAGAGGAGGGGAGATGGCAGGCAGAGTAGGTTCTGGTACTAAGCTTCCCAGGATTGGCAGTTGACAGTGACTGGCTACCATTAGAGACACAAGGTCCTCAGACCAGAGGAATTCAGAGGAAGCTAAAGCTGTCAGGGAGTGAGGGAGATCTTTGGATGGCAGCAAGAACCAGGGCTGTGTGTGATCCCTGGCAGGCTATTCTCTGGTAGGCAGCTGTTGTGGAGAGGAGACTAGAAGCAGCAAGGAGCACAGCTCTGAGGCCAGGCCCACCGGGGTGCAGCTGTGGGAGATGATAGCCAGCATACACAGGAGCAGGCAGGTGTGGGTCCAGGGCTTGAGAGTCACGCTTCATCCTTCAGAAGCTCTGTGGTGGCCCAGGCTGCTGTGTGATCAGAAAGATACCTTCTTTGAAAACAGAAATACCCTATCAATTGGAACTTTAGACTACCTCTGGAGGATCTTCCCATTTAAGAAGGTCTCAGCAGAGCTACCCGGTTGTTCATAGGTTGGAGACCGCTGTTACGAGGAGGGAATGTATGAAGCTGCCAAGCTGTTGTACAGCAGCGTTTCTAACTTTGCCCGCCTAGCTTCCACCCTGGTCCACCTCGGGGAATATCAGGCAGCAGTGGACAGCAGCCGCAAGGCCAACAGCACCCGCACGTGGAAGGAGGTAAGCTTAGTTGGTCTTCAGAGGACCACTGGTCTCTCAAGCCTTCCCCCTTTGTCCTTCCTTCCTCCACACCGTTGTGCCACATGGGATGTGTCTGGATGCCTGCCTTGTCCAGGCAGGGTTCTGAGTCTTCTCAGCAGGGGAAGGCTCAGAGAATCTCATAAGCTATCAGTTGTGGTTGTAGCAAAGGTCCTGGAGGACTCCGTGTTGGACCAATCAGCCCCCAGAAGCTGTCTTAATAGCATGGAATTATCAGTCTGAGCAGTGGTATCATGATTTAAGATATTTGTATAAACCACCATATTCTCAGGGTAATCACTGTAAATTGGCATTGTTGATCTTTTATAGTAAATTGATAGGGCATATCTATAGCTCACTGATACTATCAGTATCTGTAAGTAGAAAAAAGTTTTAAAGAAAGGTGCAAAAGATTTAGCTTCAATGAATCTCTGAAGTACTGTTTAATAAAAGATTAAAATCAACATCAATGTCCAATATCAAGGGCATGGTTAAATAGTATACATATTGTAACTACCAAACTGCATAGGCAGGGTTACAGGAGGGAAGGTTTTTGAAGTATTCTGTGAGAAATCGAAGTAGAATGTCCAGTGTAATTCCCTTCTGTTTGTGAGTGTGTGAGAGAGAGAGCTGGTGGGTGCTCTATCACAGGGAAAATAGTGGGTAACAATTGTGTCTCAAGGTAACGACCAATTATCTCTGGGTTGTGGGATTATTTTTGTTTATCTGGGTTTCCTGCCTCATCTACCATGAAAACACATGCGTATATAGAAGATGAAGTTGGGAAACCTCAAGAGAAGCCAGCTCTGCCTGTGGGTATGAGGACTGTCTGTAGCCATTGAAAGAAGAGCAAGCTTATGAGCACCTGGGTGGCTCAGTGGGTTAAGTGTCTGACTTAGGCTCAGGTCATGATCCCACGGTTCTGGTATCAAGCCTCACTTGGCTTCCTGCTCAGCAGGGGTTTTCTTCCGCCTCTCCCTCTCCCTCTGCCCTTCCCCTTGCTTGTGCTCTCTTGCACACGCACTCTCTGTCTCTGTCTTTGTCTCTCTCAAATAAATAAATAAATAAATAAAATCTTAGAAATAAAGAAACAAAAGGAAATGACAAAGGAAGAAGAGCAACTCAGGGGCCTCTTTCGAGTCTTTCTGAGCAGAAATGCACGGGGCTGCTTTTACTCCCTAGAACTTATGTGTATATACCTCAGAGTATCTTAAAACAAAAGCCCAGTTAGAAAAATATTTATTAAAGTATAAGCTCCTCCCACATAAACAGCACTCAGATGAACTGTGCTCCATTGACAGCTATTCTTGAGCTTTGTTAAAGTGTTTTCAAACCCCAAACCTGAAATGCCAGCATAGCTTTCCTGTCACCTAAAGAGACCTTAACATCTCAGGACTTAAAAGTAATACATGAGCCGCCTTCTCTCTGTGGTCTCAAACATCCCCTTGGCCTGCAGATTAGAAAGTTCATTATTTTTTCCTCCCAGTCTCATACAGCTCACCTTTCAGTTATTTACTTGTTCAGAATCTAACTTTAAAAACCCCGTCTGGGGATCCCTGGGTGGCGCAGCGGTTTGGCGCCTGCCTTTGGCCCAGGGCGCGATCCCGGAGACCTGGGATCAAATCCCACGTCGGGCTCCCGGTGCATGGAGCCTGCTTCTCCCTCTGCCTGTGTCTCTGCCTCTCTCTCTCTCTCTCTCTCTCTCTCTCTTACTATCATAAATAAATAAAAATTTTAAAAAATATTAAATAAATAAAAAAATAAAAATAAATAAAAATAAAAACCCCGTCTGCTGGTATTTCTGCATTTGTAGTTACATCCTTGGTAGCCAGCTGTTGGGGCCCTGTGCCCCGTCTGGGGACATTCACACTGTCTGGCCTTGCCTCCCATAGGTGTGCTTTGCATGTGTGGATGGGCAGGAGTTCCGCCTTGCACAGCTGTGTGGTCTTCACATTGTCATTCACGCAGATGAGCTGGAGGAGCTGATACACTATTACCAGGTAACTAGTCTCTGACCAGAGATTATCTCTATTAACAGTGAAGGTAACAAGTAACACCTAAACACTCCACATAGAGGGTCGCTTATCCCCTTAGTATGGGTCACATCCACAGGAAGTCATACAAAGCACTGTCTCTACGGGAAAGTCTTTTCATGTGCTAGACAACCTGTCCACAAATTGGATGGGTGTGTTAGATATCCTGGACCTCACTTCTGGCTGATATTTGTGGTTTTAAGTGCCCTTCCCCTCCTGTTATGTCCTTGGACCTTCAGAAGCCCAGCCAGTGGCTTGGATAACCCTTGGATACCTTGCCGGGAACACTGGGCCAGTCATGGCAGAGACACAGCCCACATCCTAGTGCCCCAGAATGTGGCCTACAGAGGGTATGATTATCAGGTACCATGGAGACAGGGGGCCTGCAACAGTCCAGGGGAGGGAACCCAGGAGGCCTTAGAAGAGTGGGAGCTACCCGTGTTGGTATCCTAGTTAATCTTCACTGTCAGGTGGTTGACAGACATCAAGTGTGTTGAGGGCCTGGGCCTCTGTCTGGAAATCCTGGAACTATATGTGTGAAAGTGTGAAGGTAGCAGGGAAGACTAAAAGTTTGATTTTGCTCAGCAGTGTTATTGGTCACATGGAACTCAAGCCCCAGCCTCCCTCACTGACTGTATAGTAAGGACTATGGGGGGACTTAGCAAGTCACGGGGTTCAAGGGGCTGTGACCTTGTGAAAATGAGTGCCACTGGAGACTAAAATGTCAAGATAGGCTGGATGACTTTTCTTGACATACACTTTCCTATTCTACAGAAGTTCACAAAATAAAACTGTAAAGTAGACAGGGAAAGTAATGAAGCAGTCTGGTGACTAAACAAATATTTCATTTGTTCAGCAGGTGTTAAAGCACCTGCCATATGCTGGGCATTATTCTAGGTAATGATAGCAGCGGACCAAACAGAAAAACCCTCACTCAGTTGAATTTACATTCAGTGAGGTTGACAGGCAACACACATGTTTGGAAGTGATGAGTGACAAGGGCACTGGAGCCTAACAAGGGCAGTGGAGCCTAAGACCAGGAGGGCCTAGGTGAAACCACAGAGGGGTTATTGAGAGGGTCCTGAAAGGACCTCTCCTGAAAGGAGACATGGAGAAGTTGAGAGGCTTGGTCATGGGGATATTTGAAGGAAGAATCAGCAGCCAGAGCAGAGTCCAAAGGCAGGAATATGCCAAGTATTTGAGGAAGGGTCCTGGGGAAGGGAGATCGGGGACACAGGCCCTCATGAAAGACTCACAGAAGGACACAGGACCTGAGCATAAGGGGCTATTCTGACTTGCAGGTTGAGAACAGACTCTTCTGGGGATAAGCAGGTGGGGGACGGTGCAGGTGGCAGCCCGGAGAGCCCTGAAGTGGGTGGTGTGGGGTAAGAAGTGGTCAGGTTTCAGGAGTTTTGAGTGTGCAACCGAGTCAATATGTTAGTGGATTGTGTATGACTAAGAGAGAAAAGACAAGGATGACTCCATTTATTTTGGGCCTGAACAACTTGAGGTTCTCCCTAGTGGACATGGGCAAGACTAAAGAGACTAGTGGAAGGAAGGACAAGGGTTAAGTTTTGGACACACCAAGTTTGAGCTGCCAATTGGATGTTCATATAGAGGTGTCAGGGAGGCAGAGGGAAACAGGGCCTGGGTGTTCAGAGAAGAAGCTCAGCTAGAGAAGTGAAATAGGATCCATTGGTTGACACATAGATGGAACATAAAGACATACAACTTAAGTGAGGGCATGGGGGGTGGGGGGTGGGAGCAGATAAAGAATAGCTGAAATAGCATGTTGGGGTAAAGCAAGAAGCAGCTCCAGAGAACAAGATGGCTGTGCCCAGGAGGGAAGGATAGTCAGCCAGGCAGGGTCCTGCTGAGGAGTTTTGCTGGAAAGAGTAGAGAATCGGTGGGTAGAGATGGTAGGGGCCATGGAGTCAGGAGAGAGCATTTCAGGATGAGAAAATTAGTAGGATGTTTGCTCAAGGCAAGCTGTGGAGGGATAAGCTGGTGCCCAGAGAGAAAGGGACAGTTACTGACCTAGCAGCCTCAGTAGGTGGCAGGTGCTGGGGCCTGGGCTCCAGGTTGGCTGGGTCCTAAGCAGGAACATGAGCAGCTCGCCAGCAGACAACATGGGTACAGATGATGGCAGGGTCAACACGGGCATTTGCTTCTAATGGCTTCCATTTCTCAGTGAAGCAGGAGCAAGGTTATCCGTAGAGTGAAGACAATGAGGAGAGTGTGAAGTCCCCTGGGGGTGGCCCTGGAGATTTTCGGGCATTATTGTGATGAGACCCAGTCAGACTCAGCTTAGGCATGCCAGGCAGGCTGGAACCAGAGCGCATACGAGAGAGGGAGCAGGGCTGGCCACTCCGAGTACATTTAGCCCTACGCCAAGTATGTCTGTCGGTCTGTCAGGATCGGGGATACTTTGAGGAACTGATCTCTCTGCTGGAGGCTGCCCTGGGCCTGGAGCGAGCCCACATGGGCATGTTCACAGAGCTGGCCATCCTCTACTCCAAATTCAAGCCTCAGAAGATGCCAGAGCACCTGGAGCTTTTCTGGTCCCGAGTCAACATCCCAAAGGTAATGTAGCCCTCCAAGGTTCTAGCTGCCGTGAGCCTATGTGGCACAAGCCCAGCCCTCGGCCATGGCTGTCCCCGCAGGTGCTGAGAGCGGCAGAGCAGGCGCATCTCTGGGCAGAGCTGGTGTTCCTCTATGACAAGTATGAGGAGTATGACAATGCCGTCCTTACCATGATCAATCACCCTACTGACGCCTGGAGGGAAGGACAGTTCAAGGACGTCATTGCCAAGGTCAGAGGGTGCCTGAGCATCATCCCCCCCTCTGCTTCTGCCCAGCCTGCCCTGCGGGGGTCGGGGGGCTAGGATGACTGCCAGCATGTGTGCCCAGAGTGTGTTTGTGTTTGCCTTCATCCCGTGAGTCTCTGTGCCCTCTGTGCGGGCGGTGGGGATTCTGTCTGCACAGAGGGGACAGATGTTTCGGATGGGTAGTGATTGGCCTTGACCTCATAGCTGGTCTGCAGGTGGGACAGGGGCCAGGGCCACTCTCCCTCCCTCCCTCCCTCCCTCCCTCCCTCCCATGCACGGTCCTGAACAGCCACACCCTGGTGTTTGCTCTTCCTTCTGCCCTGTCATACTGGGGCCCACCTCCAGACTCTGTCTATATCATTTCCTGTTGTTTCATATTTCCTACCATCTGGCATATTTTTTCTTCACATCTCTCCTCCCAAAACTGCCACCCTCAGAGCCACTTGTGGAGGTGGAGTCCTGAGCCTGGATCTGCTGGCCTCTGGGTCCCTGCCCTTCCTAGGAATTTCCACCCTCCAGTAGTCTAGTTGGGATAAACCAGGGTGCTGAACTAGTCTCCCAGCTGCCATCTCATGTTGGCAGGTGTCAGGTCTGGGTGCAAGCACTGAGTGGACCTCTGCTGTTTTGTTTCTGGGCTCAGAGTGGGCCCAGCTTTCAAGCCTCTCTTTTCCTCTGTGAGCTCTGTATGTTTGAAGGTAGGGACATGAAGTTTTCTGTCATCAGGCCCGGGTCTTTTGCTCTGAGTGTCCTCGTTTTGTCCCAGTGGCCTTATACGAGTAACTTGTCTACAGATCTTTCCCATTTGTTGTCTGTCAGTGAAAGATGGCATTTTGACTGTGTGTCTGTCTTACTGCTCCCAGGGTGGCAGGGACAGGGGAGCATGTGAACTCCTCACCGTCTGGGTCCAGGGAATTGTCTGCCTCTGTTCTACATATGGCTGCTGGGGGCAGGTGTGGGTGACAGGTGGGATGCCTAGCCAGGTCTCAGTGTCTGGGGTCACATGTCAGTGCTATTCACATACCAGTGTGGTGGAATGTGGAATCAGTGGCTGCCTGCAGATGTCCCACCCTGTATAGGTCTGCAGGTTGCTGAGGAAGGGTGGCCGGAGTTCACGTTCCTGTGCCCCCAGCACGTGAAAGCCATGCTGGAAAACCTACACCTGATCAATTCTAGGCGTGCTTTTTTCACATTGAACTCAAATGATAATCAGGGTGCGTTTTAAAATTGATGATGTGCCATGGTTGAGGTGGCAGTGCTTTCTGTTTCTTAGTGGTATCTGGAGCATTCTAAGTTGTCCAGGCAGCTGATGTGGCCCATGACCCGAGTTCAGTCCACCTGGATGGTGGTCAGGATAAGAAGCTTCAGGTCAGGATAAGAGGAGAGACGGAGGGCATCATGGCATCTTGGGCCCTAGGTCTCATGCTTGCAGACAAGACCATTTCTTGTGGCAAAATAGTGTTCACACAGTTGACAGTTGAGTTCTGTTCTTGGTGCAACACATTGGTGCATCTGCGTCTGCCATGTGAGCCTCCTGTCAGGTCACATGTGGAGGAGAAAGGGAGGTAGAGGACACCAGCTGGAATGGTACCTGTCAGAGAGGACATTGCTGGCATTCTGGGCACATAACAGGAGAGCTTCAGAATCACCTGACCATAAGACTGAGCGGTGGAGGGCCAGATAGGGGTGACACAGGCCTGGGTTGTATCTCAGCCATTTGCTGTCTCTGTCACTTTGAGCTAATGTCATCACTGTGAACCTCAGTGACCCCATCCATAAAATAGACAGGGTCAGCCTGGAGTGACTCATTCCTCCTCTGTGTACCAGGGTGCCCAGTCTGAGCACCATGGCGTCTTACCTGAGAGCAATGTAGACATAATAGGATGTGTTATGGATTTGTTTACAGCTCAGGCTGCACATCCAGGGAGGACTGAGGGACTCTTGCTTGGATAAAACCACATTTTGGTGTTTGGATTTATCGTGGCTTGTTACCCCTCTTTCATTCACTCAACAGAAATTATTCGTTGGGCATCGACCTCTGTCAAATACTAGGGCAAGGTAGGAAACAAACGTCTGCCTCTTAGGTCATTGAGGGGCAAGTGCTGAGGAGAAAAATGTCAGAAGTAGGAAAGGGGGCATGTTGGGAGGGAGTATGTGGTCTTAAAAGGGGCGTTCACAACAAGCCTTGCTAATAAAGTACGTTTGAGCAAATACCAGGAGTTACAGTAGAGTATGCTGCATCTAAGACACGTGGGTGGGGCAGTCTGGAGATTGACAGAGGCCAACCCTCAGCTCTGTCCCCACCTCCAGGTTGCCAATGTGGAGCTCTACTATAAAGCCCTTCAGTTCTATTTGGATTACAAACCTCTGCTCCTCAATGACCTGTTGCTTGTGCTGGCGCCCCGGCTAGACCATACCCGGACTGTTGGCTTCTTTTCAAAGGTGAGTCAGCCAGCATCCCAGGGCCAGAGAAGGGTGTGTTGGGCCAAGGTCATCTGAATGGTAGTTTCTTAATTAAATTTTTTTCTTTTTTTAAAGATTTTATTATCTATTTATGAGAGACACACAGAGAGAGGCAGAGACACAGGTAGAAGGAGAAGCAGGCTCCCCGCGGGGAGCCCGTTGAGAGATTCCATCCCAGGACCCCAGGATCATGACCTGAACCAAAGGCAGATGCTCAACCACTGAGCCACCCAGGCGTCCCTAAAGTTTTTGTTGTTGTTGTTAAAAGATTTTATTTATTTGAGAGAAAGAGCACACAAGCAGGGAGAACAGCAGAGGGAGAGGCAGCGACCCCCTGCTGAGCAGGGAGCCCAGCACAGGCCTCAATCCTAGGCCCCTGGGATCATGACCTGAGCCGAAGGCAGACACTTAACCAACTGAGCCATCCAGGCACTCATTCCTTAATGAATAGTTGTTTTGTTTTGTTTTAAAGATTTTTATTTATTCATGAGAGACACAGAGAGAGAGGCAGAGACACGAGCAGAAGGAGAAGCAGGCTCCATGCAGGGAGCCCAATGCGGAACTTGATCCTGGGACTCCAAGATCACGCTCCCGGCCAAAGGCAGGCGCCAAACCGCTGAGCCACTCAGGGATCCTTTAATGAGTAGTTTATTAAATTGATCCTTAGCAAATATAAAAATTAAATGTATCAAACCGCTTTAGGTTTCAGATATAGCTTTGTACTTCCACCAAAATGTCCATAGATGAAATGGTATTTGCTTAGTAACCCAGACAGCCCTTCATGTGTTAGTATGTGTAGAGCATATCAGTTGTGGGTGTCCAGAAGGAGACCTGGAGCTAGGCTGTATGCATTGGCCCATCAGTGTGTCCCAGGGCCCCCAGCTTAGTGCCCTGATGACTTGCCTGAGTACCCTAACCATTCTCCTGACTCGTCAGGCAGGCCAGTTGCCCCTAGTGAAGCCTTACCTGCGGTCAGTCCAGAGCCACAACAACAAGAGTGTGAATGAGGCTCTCAACCACCTACTGACGGAAGAGGAGGATTACCAGGTGGGTGTGAGGGAAGCAGCCATGTTGGGCGCTCAGGGACTGGAGAGCCCTTCTCCACACCAGCCTTCTTCCCCAAAGGCTGACCTTGCACAGGAGTGGTCATGGATCCCACCAGAGGGAGATGGGAAGGGGCCTTTTGAGGTCATGGTGGCAGCAACTGCCAGGGAGTAATTCTTGGTTGTCCATTCCACTGTGACCCTCACCCACGAAAGGCTGGGTCTTCCTAGGGTTTGAGGGCATCTATCGATGCCTACGACAACTTTGACAACATCGCCCTGGCACAGCGGTTGGAGAAGCACCAGCTGATTGAGTTCAGGCGCATTGCAGCTTATCTATACAAGGGCAACAGCCGGTGGGCCCAGAGTGTGGAGCTCTGCAAGAAGGACCATCTCTACAAGGTTAGTGTCCCAGTGCTCCATCCACCCCCCATGTGCTTCCTGATGACCACCACCCCCTCCCAGGAGACCCTCATGGTGGGGACAAGAAGGATGAAGTTAAGGGAGATGTGCTTGTAGAACACAGGGTTAGGATCCTTATCTATCATTAACATAGAGCCTCTTCACGGTTATTTGGATCAGAAGACTAGCTCCCATGGAGTTCAGTCTTTCCTGGCAGGTATTTGTGAGTCTCACTCTTCCCTAAGCAGAGTGTGGCAGCATTCACCTGGCACCTACTTTGCTTTCTATCCATCAAGATGTGGGGAATTAAAAAAAAAAATGTGGGGAATAAAGACTCCAAAGTGAAAATCACATTCACAATACTTATTTCTGCCATTGAGTGGTGGCTTGGTACCACCCTCGGGTCTGGATCCAGATCTGGGCATCTGGCAGCCAGGGTGGGCTGCTTGGAGAGGTCTCAGGCCCTTTGCTCCACCTGGCCTCAGCATCTCCCCAGTGGGGTAAAGTGCAGTTGCATGAGAGGGCCATTATTGTAATGTGCTGTGTGGCTAAGCTGATATCCAGGGGGTCCCCATGCAAGGAGCTTCTGGAGAGCCTTTTCCCAAGCCATGAGCTTGACCTAAAGATGTTACTCCCAGAACTGTCCTTGTCATTCCTGAGTTCCTTTCTAGGACGAGGACAGGCATCTCCCTCAGAGCACATTGGCTGAGGCCAGAGAACCCTGGATATCAGGGGCACATCAAGCTTCATCCCAATTGTTACTTCCAGTTTGGGACTGTTATGTGACATGTCCTCTCTTTTAGTGACAGTGCTCATGGTGTTACCTCAGATGCTGACAGAGCTCCTGCAAAGGGAACTCTGAGACAATTTGTCAGGGTGCTCAGGCTCTGGTGCTGGGAGGCGGCAGTGGGGGCTCCAACACACCAGTGGGAAGCTGCCCCCATCTAGGGGTCCCAGCTGTCCCATCCTGCCAGTGTGCATACCAGAGTCTTGAAAGTGCAGCCCCTTATCACTCAGTCAGTGAGTGAGTGAGCAAGCAGTGCTATGAGAACTGCCAGAAGGGCATCTGTCCACTTCAGCCAGCAGTCCCACTCAGAGCAATGTGTGCCAGGAAGAGAATCCACAAGGACAAAGCCATAGGCAGCAAGTTGTGGGCATACTTTCCAGTGCCCTGGTTTTTAGCGAGGGCGATTCTGACCCCCAGGGGATGTTTGGTTGTCATACCTGGGGGTGTGATGATACATCTAGTAAGTGGAGGCCACTGTGTGCTAGAAGGGCCCACAATGCACAGGCCCCCACCCCATACACATATGCAAGTGTCAGCCATGCCTTAGCAGTAGAGCCCGCCCTACATGGAAGTCCTGAGTGAGTGGTTGGTCAGTGTGCCACCTGGAGGGATTG